>NC_083613.1:29585376-29960376 GCF_963584025.1 Labrus mixtus | reverse complement strand
CCCTCTCAGACTTTTTGGGTGTTTTCAGACACATGCACGGGACTATACCAGGATGTCACGTAACTGTAGTGAAGCAGCTTCATACTCTTTGGTTTTGTTGTACGACAAACAGTCCGACAAAATCTGGGTCTGAAACCAGCGAATAACTGTACGAGTAAGGGTTCTGGAAAATGAATAAGTGACCATAATTTAGGCGCAATGTTCTGATGATTCTGGCTTTATGATGTGCTTTGAGACCTATAGGTTACAGATGGTGAATTTAGGGGAGTTTTTAAATATATAACAGACCAGGTTTAGGAACCTCTAGGGACAGAGAGGGAGGAGAGAAAAAAAACGAGAGGACTGGAAAAAGGGAAGAAAAAGAAGGAAAAGGAGGACTGGATGTTTGATGGATGGATGGATGAAGAACAAGCGAGCAGGAGAAGACAGTCTGAGCTGACCGACCTGCTGTCCTTACACAGGCTGCATTAATGCATGTAAAGATCATGCATAAATGCATGCAGTTATTCATACAACACACACAAGAAGTCACAGTGACTTTTTCTCCCTGTTAGTGTTGTCAGGGGCCTGCTGTGCTGGGTTAAGACCAGAGCGCCACCTTATGGCCACTGCAGGAAGTGTTAGACCTCGTTTTAAGCCAGAGAGGTTTTTTGCTTCTTTTTTTTATTTGATGAAATCCTGATCAATATTTTACTTCCATGAATCTTCTTTAAGCATGATGCGGGAAACGGGATGATGTTTTTTAGAGTTTAGAACTTTAGTATCCATATGATTTTCATAGATGTGGATAATTCACACCACATAGATCAGAGGGAGGTGTGGTGTGTAAGTGATTCAGAAGGGTGGGAGGAGAGAGAGAGAGAGGAGGGGGAGGGGGGTGTATTATAAAGGCTGACGGAGACAGAAGAGAGTGAGTACACAGCAGCTGATTGGTGCAGGTATATCAGTGTGTACGCATTGATTGGCCTCTCTTTAGATAGTAGTGGTGACACCTGTATGTGTGTGTTTATTGATCGGCACCTCTGCCTGTGGAGCTGGAGTTGTGTGTGTGTAGATGTGTGTGTGTTGAGCAGATTCTCTCCTCACGGTGGTATCAGTTTGTGTGTATCGATCTTTTCCTCGGGGACAGTTCTGTGTGTGTGTGTGTCAGTGTCTCTCGGGCTTCCTGTGAAAAACAGTCGGTGACCTTCTTTGTTCGATACAGAAATTAAGCCGTCTTCACTCTTTTTCTTAAACTCCACTGGGTGTCCGTCTTTCTTACATGACTGGCCCTTTTTTTCTCCCTTTCTCTTTGAATCCATTGTACCTTTTTATACCTTTCTTTCTTTCTTTCTTTCTTCCTCTCTCTGTCTTTGTCCAGAAGGTTCTTTGCTCTATTCTCATATTCTTATATGCCGTTGATATCCCAAGGTTAGAACGTTTTCACCCTTAAATCCTCCTTTTCTCTTTAATTTCTTAATCAAGGTTTAGAAAGGAATAAAAACAGAAAAGAATGACTTTCTAACAAAGTAGGACTCTGGAGTTTGTCCAAGTCAAATAAAAGATCAAAATGTTTAACATATGTGTCATGAAATATTGAGCCTAATCAATTGAAATGACTTATATGAGCTACTTTAGGTATATAATACAATAAAAGTTAATTCCATGTTATATTAAACCGCTGAGTTTTTGGACAAGAAGGGCTTTATTAAAAAAAGGAAGCTTTAAGTGCAAGTTAGTGTCATAAAAATGAGATATGAAAAGATGACTGTCAAAGTAGAAAAAAAGATGTAAACTCAGATATTACTCTTCTCTCTCTCTTGCTCTCTCTCTCTCCATTACTTATAAAAAAAATGTTTTTATTGATGTTTTTTCTCTGTGTTTAACATGAGCTCAGGATTATCAGAGTTCATCCTCTTTGACCTCGACACGTCTCACTTCAGCAGGTGAAATCCACAGCAGGTTGTTTTTCCCCACAGCCTGCTGTGTTAGAGCGCCCTCTAGTGGTCAGGCAGAGAACTGCACTCTAACTCTGGGAAGTTTTTAACCAGATGCACTCTCGTAAAGATCCCATTCTGTGATGACATTATTGTAAAACAGGCAGGGTTGCAAATATTTCCTTTTTCCTTTTTGGGATTTTTTTGTGGGGGCTTTTTTTTTTGCCTTTATTTGATTGGACATCACCTCAAAACGCAAAAAGTAAAATGCAATATAAACATCTCATATAGCGACGAGTGAGAATACATGTATGAGGTCACATTAATACTGAACAAAGATGCTGCAGCTCACACAACAACTAAAGATCACAAATGTCCCATTATTCAAACAATAAAGACGACTTCTTCCTCTTCTGTTCTTTCTGCTGAACATGAAGTCAAACGTTAAAGTTTCCACCTTTAATCCACCTCTTCTTCTTCTTCTTCTGTCCTTGACCTCTTCCATTGTGTTCACTCAAACAGTGCTCTGTAGAAATCCTTTAAATCCACATCTATTCACCGAGCTGTTTTTTGCTGTCTCATCATTGTCCGGTACTGTCCAGTCCTCTCACCTCTGCCGTATCAAAAGACTCTCTGCTCTTTATTCCTCGACTCACCGAGACTCTGACTGAGCAGGAGGGCGGAGGTGGAGGGAACATTAGGAAGAAAAAAAAAGAAAAAAGTCTTTTGTATGTTTTTAATCTGGTTCTATTAACAATTAGCAGCCAGTGGGGCAAAAAAAAAAAAAAAAAAAGTGAAGTCCTTGAGGTAAAGGTAATCTAGGAAGCAGAAGTTCTGAAGAAGTGCAGTGTATGGATAGAAATGTGTCCATATGCTTAATATTTACTCTATTTAAGAACCCCCCCGCCCAACCCCCGCCCAGAAAACACACAAACAAATTTAAAGGGAATTGTGTCCTGGAAGAAGCAGCAGCGACTTGGAAAACTTTACCCTTCGAAGGAAAGGTCGCATTAATTCATCTTTTGTTGTTGACAAAGTTGATATCAGAAGTCCCGCCCCTTGTTGACTTTTATTGGTGGATGAAGGGGAAGAGGCATAGGTGAGCATGGCGTTGTAGCAAAAGTATTTTCAACCGAGAGCGTTGTGAGCGCAGAAACGGGGCTAAGGGCGTTTTAGCGAGTCAACGCTTTCAACTCGACTTTTATGACTACAATTAAAGAGGCAATCAAAATAAGACAAACTGATAAAGGCACAACAACAACAACAACAACAATGCATATTCTTTTAACCTTGCATTGTTTTCCTTGATTGGAAAGAGAAGATACAGGTGTCTTCACATGTCCTATTGAATGTACATGCAGATCCATAGGAATGTACACACACGTGCTCTAACAGACACAAACACAAACACAGGTTTTATCAATGGTCCTACATGTTTCGGAGGTCTTCATGCTCTTCTGCTTATCTGAATGTTGTGACCGTGTGTTTGTGTGTGACTTGTTAGCTAACACTTAAAATTAGGGTTTAAAATGGTAACCCAGCCCCCACAGGAAGGCACTGAGTCCTTCTTTACTTTATAAAGCTGAATCCCCGTCTCTCGGGCCACATACCGGTATGTGTTGTCTCCGTCTAATTGCTGGAGACAAAGTGAATGAAATATTTCAACACACACACACACACACAACATGAAAAAAAAAAAAAAACCTCTGAACCCCGCCGCGAGTGCTCTGAATAGAAACCGAATGAATCAGTCCCAGATTTGAATAGATTAGCTTGTATCCTCTGTTCCGCCTTCCACGGTGTGACCAGATTACCTCCAGCCTCTAGCCCAAAATAAGAGGAAGGAGGAGGGAGGGGGGGGCTTCCTCCAGTGGTGGCAACCCACCGCCGTCCAGCCCTCTGCATCACATTATCGTTACATTCCAGGAGCGTTTTCTCTCTCTTCTGATTGTGTTCACACTGATTGACTGACTGACGGGAAGAGATAGGAAGAGCCTCTGGGAATTACACTGTGTGTGTGTGTGTGTGTGTGTGTGTGTGTGTGTGTGTCCTCGTAGGGCGCGGGGTTACGGCTTCGGTCTGAGGCTTTGTGAACTGGCAGACACAAAGGGGGCAGGAATCACATCTGGTTATTTGGAGAACCCCCCCCCCCCCCCCTTCTTCCTTCAGATCCTCTCCTCTCCCTCCTCCATAACCTCCCTCACCACACACACACCTACACCTCCACCTTAAAGCGTCTCTGAAGAATGATTAAATTCTTGTTAAGCGAGAGTAAACACTATAATTAAATTCTTTACAATTTGGGGAAATTGCACGGTTAAAACTCCCACATGAGAATAAGTGGATTAATGGAGTTAAATCTTCCCCACCTTATAGCCGTTTCACAACTATCTAATTAGCCTGTATGTATATACTGGCATGTTGCACACACACACACACACACACACACCATGAGGCTCTGTTTGTTTTGGTATCAGCCCGGTAGTGTCGAGTTGTGTTGTCAGGCTGTTTTCTATGATAAAGCATGCAGAGTTGGTCCCCTGTGGGTCCAGTAACATATGCAAACCTCTCCCCAACGCTGCAATAACATATGCAAAACAGCACCGGCAGCTCCCACCACCCGTTACTGTTTAGATCCCCCCCCCCCCTCACCTCTTACACACAAGCCTGTTTGCTTCTCGGATTGTGTTTGATAATTTGGTGTGTGTGTCTGTGTGTGTGTGTGTGTGTGTGTGTGTGTGTGTGTGTGTGTGTGTGTGTGTGTGTGTGTGTGTGGGTGTGTGTGGGTGGGTGTGTGTGTGTGTGTTCCTTCAGATTGTAGTCTGTAACAGTCTGAGCTTTGTGTTGGCCAAAGGATTATCACGGCTTTGCCACCAGCAGCCAAAGCAAGGAGCAGAGGAGAGCGAGGCTTAGAGACGCGCAGTGTATGTGCCGGGACAACTGTGGGAAAACAGTGTGTGTGTGTGTGTGTGTGTGTGTGTGTGTGTGTCAGAGAACAAGCGTGTGTGTGTGTGTGTGTGCATGCATGAGAGGCCACGGACGGCTGGTTGTCTGCGTCCACCTAGCGAAGCCCTGAGGACCCTCTCAAACACCCTCTGATACACACACACACATGCACTCAATCACACATTAAGGATGTCAAAATGATGCATACTCTCATACTTTTTTCCGTACCCTGTGTTTTAAAACGATACAAATCCATTTTTTATTTGATCAATAGAATCCAAAAGTACTCGAGCTTTAAAAAAAAAAAAAAAAAGATTACTCGAGATCTTCAGGCAAATTTTCAACCCCAACGGAGAGAGCAGCTATGGTCTGTTCAAATTCACAGGTCGGCATATACTTAGATTTCTCAAGTCCTTTTTGAAGACGCAAAGTTATATTTGTGTCTCTGACACACAGAAAGCAGAGGAGGTCCATGTATCTGATGTATCTGTCTCTTTAAGACAGTGTGGCCTCTGTAGCCTGGGACTTCTGTTTGTTGTCATGGGATCTAAAAAGGTATTGATATTGCTGATTATTACTACTATCATATCAAAGTTTAAAGACTCTGGTATCGTGACAAGCCTGACACACACACACACCCTAAATAAGACTGGGAAATTATTGAGATTTTATCGTTATTGCGATATTAGCATCCTTAAAAAACACATGGTGAAAGTCTGTATTTATCGCAATAAGTAAAAAAACACTTAATGTAGTCAAGCTCAACATGAATACATTATCCAGTGGTACACAGGCCATGCTTTCACACCATTTTGATGATGTCAGATGAAGCTAAAGCTAACGATCAGCTACTCTCAGGTTGATTTGGGGTCGTGTTTGGATTTATTTAGGAGTTAGGAGGGACACGTTGCAAACACAGGTAAACGTGACAATCAGCAGACGGACAATAAATGTGAGTCAAAGCAGGACGAGCGTTCTCGGTAAAAGCTTGCCTCGCAAAAATGCATAGGACAAAGTCAGCAAAGGCATGAAAGGTACCGCACAGGAGCTTAGATAAAGTCAAGAAAATAACCAGTACGTATCTTCTGGAATCTGAACAAACCAACCTCACCAGTTAAAGAGTTGTTAACACAATCTGCACTCCTTTGAACATGTTTTCAGTCTTCCTTTCAGTTTTACAAAACAAAGTAGGCATGAGTTTTTTTTTTTTTTTTGTACGATCTCAAGTCAGACAAGGTCAGAGTTAATTTTGTTGAACGAGTTCAATTGTGAAACTAAAAAAGCAGATGTGCGCCCTCGGTAACAGTAATACTGAAACACTCCGCTTGGCAAAGGAGGGCCTGTTATTCTGGTTTGTGTCATCACCATAGCAACCATACTTTCATTTTCCCAGACTGTAAACTGTAGCTGCAGAGAAGTGTCATGGTACCTGAAAGCACCAGTATGCTCCCTCCTCACCTCTCATGTGGAGTTTGAGATGGTCTATCTCCGGCAATCCCTACACAAACAATTCAACAAAATGAGAGAGTGTAGAAGTAATCAGAGCTTGAGCTTTACTAATAGACCATGTTTGTCCTCATGTTTAAACATTAATAACATCTTTCATCTCAGTACGACCGGCGTTTCAACTCTCCACACATGTTGTCATTAGAAAGACTTCCACATTTAAAGGTTATTCAACAACATTTTTAGGAGCATGCTCGAGAGAAACCTGACCTTAAATCATTGTTGAGACAAAGACAGAGACGGTCAAACACATCAACAAGTAAGTCAGACTACAGACTTCTTTTTCAATCAGTTTCACGATGAGCTTTAACTCTGAGGACACACCTGCTGGGAATCACCTGACACAGGATTCATCATGGAGCATTCAGATGATTTGTTTATTTATCTCTTTATGAACTTTACAGCTGCAGGAGCAGTGCGCAGTAATAGACATTTCTGTTTTTGTAACATGTCTCTGGGCAGGTGTAAGAACAGCCACAGAGACATCAAATACATCAACACTAACTATTGGCTTCTCAATGGATACCTTTGTATTGTAGGCAATGAGGTGACTGGAAGGATTAGACAAGTACACAGAATTGTTTTGCTGCGCTGCAAAAACATATTTAACCCATACAAAGAAAAACATCCACAAAATTATTTCCTTGTTTTTATCCCTTCAGACATGAAACATTGGTTCGGCTTAAAGCCTTCAATGTGACAAATATTGACCCACGAGTTTGTTGCCTCACCGACACACACCGACACACACCTCCATGCTAAGTCACCTGATCTCTGGGCAAATGAAGGAGGAGTCCTGTGCCACCTTGACCCAGGTGGACTCATTCTCCTCTCAACTAGTGTCAGTTTGAATGAGACTCAATAATGATTGAACACAACAATAGTCCAGCAAACATTCTCCTTTGCTTTAATTCAAGCAGAAAAACAAGATTAGCTCATTTAAAAAATAAAAAGAATAACTTTTAAAGCAGTGGTTCTCAAACTGGTCTAGACTCAGGACCCACCACCAACTCCTACATGAGAAATAATGACCCACGATTCTGATATTTTTCAACCAATGAGATTTGTTTAATGTTAAAATGGAGCCGTTTGGAGCTCAGACGGTACAAGACATGTGACAGAACAAACCAAACATGTCTTAAAAGTGTCTCATAAACTTTTAGACACTACTTATTTTTCCAGGCACACCTCGAGTACCACTGGAAACGTCTCTGTAACCCAATTGTGGGTCCTGACCCACCAGTTGAGAACCACTGCTTTTAACATACACATTTACATAAACATTGATTGATGAGTAAGAGGAATTAGCACCTTCCCCTCAGCATAAATGTCAACATCTATCAAAGATGATTTAAAATATGTCAGGAGAGAGAAGGCTTCATGACTTACTGTAAACACAAACTGTCTGCAGAGCCTGCGTGTAAAGAAAATAATACAATACTTAAGAACCAGGACAGCAATATAAAATATGATTTAATGTCTGGCTGTTGTCAAACAACACAAACTGATTTAAGTGGATGAAAACCGCCCTGAAATGTTGTGTAAATCAAAGTTTAAAATCAGATTCAATGAGGTTTAAACAAAAAACAATCCTGTTTGTGCATCAACAAAATCTACCTCGACATGTCTTTTTTATGCCTTTATTTTAGAGATCTCACATTGTTAGAGTCAGAAACTGTGAATACAGGGAGAGTGGAATGACATGCATGAAAGGAGCCACAGGTCGGATTTGAACCCGGGGCGTTAGGCCTCTGTACATGGGGCCACACAAACTAACCACTAGGCTACCTGGGGCGCCCCCTACCTTCACATGTCTGCGTTACCCAGCATCAAAAGTTGGATTTCTAAAGCTGATTTGCTTCTATAGAAAAGACAAATTGTTATCTGAAAGTAATTAAAGTTTTCTTCCTGAGCCGTACCAAAACCTGAAAACGATCTGAGAAACCCGCCTGTGTCGTATTGACTTTCACGGCACAGCCAGACTCTCCAGGACTCCTCTCTAAACCCCCGAGAAAGAAAGGGAAAGACACCAAACTGATATGATCCCTCAGGCCCTCACCCTGCTGGCAATTTAGATTTAGCCGATAGGAGGCGGCGGCAGGAAACAGAGAGCGGGAATGAGAGAGGGAGGATAATTAATATTGTATGAGGCAGACAACTCCGAGTCCTCACACGCACACCTATACAGACTCAGAGGCACGCCCGCTCCTCAGACAACTATCACACGTTGATGAGAGAATAAGAGGGGATTTTATTTCTTCTTCTTTTTTTCTCTCTCTGTCTGTCTGTCTGTCTGTGTGTGTGTGTGTGTGTGTGTGTGTGTGTGTGTGTGTGTGTGTGTGTGTGTGTGTGTGTGTGTGTGTGTGTGTGTGTGTGTGTGTGTGTGTGTGTGTGTGTGTGTGTGTGTGTGTGTGTGTGTGTGTGTGTGTGTGTGTGTGTGTGTGTGTGTGTGTGTGTGTGTGTGTGTGTGTGTGTGTGTGTGTGTGTGTGTGTGTGTGTGTGTGTGTGTGTGTGTGTGTGTGTGTGTGTGTGTGTGTGTGTGTGTGTGTGTGTGTGTGTGTGTGTGTGTGTGTGTGTGTGTGTGTGTGTGTGTGTGTGTGTGTGTGAGATCAGAGTGTGAGGAGATAACACAAGCCCAAGGTCAGAGACAGAGGGAGACCTAGAGCCAATTTACATGAAGGATGAATGGGAAGAGGGGCTGGGTGGGTGGAGGTTCGGGAGGGAGACTTTTAGACGGGGTGGGGGGAACTGTGATCTCCTTAGGGTGCACAAGTGTGTGTGTTGTGTGTGTGTGTGTGTGGAGGTCTGTGATCTCCTGGCCTTTGTGATGGAGATGGGGCCCGGCCGGCCTGACCCGATAATGACGCGACGCTCTAATAGCATTCATCCTTTCTGCCGCAAAACTACTCAAGCGGAAAAGAAAGAGAGCGAGAGAGAGAGGGGGGGGGGAACAAGTGTGAGGGGTAGATGTGGTGATGGAGGGGTGTGTGTGTTTTTGAGGGAGAGAGGGGAAAAGGAGGTTAGCTGAGCTATGTTTAAGAAATGACGCGGGGCACAAATCATTTGTAATCTCGAAAATCAGGGCTGAGAGACGAAGGGGGGGGGGGGGCGGGACATTTTAGATGAAGGTGTGTGTGTTTTAGAGAATGGCATTATGTGTGTGTGTGTGTGTGTGTAACATTAGCAGTAAATGCACTGTGCCTGTGTCTCCTCTCTCTCTCTTTATCAGTGTATATTTGCTGTGAGCGCTGGAGCATGGAAGGCTTTCAGAGCACTGGCCCATAGGGGACGGGACCCCGTGTCCAACACACACACACACACACACACACACACACACACACACACACACACTGAGCAGTTACTTATCATACAGGGTCATTACAGGCCTCTAACTATAGCTCTGGTAATCACTGGTTTATATCAGCACCCATATTCAGCATACAATACACAGCAGGTATCAATAGAGAGCGTGGGAATGATGGCGGCTGAGAGGAGGGACAAATGGAACGTTAAACCATTGCATTTTTTTTAATTTTTTTTTTATGAAGGGAAATTATCAGTAAATTGGATTTTAATTTGGTCTCCTGGTAACACACTCCGGTCATTTTCTCTGTGTGTCCTCAGACTAAGCCAGGTGTTCCTGGAAAACAGCGTGGAGAGGACCACGGTCGAAGCCCCGCCTCCTGCTACAACTGCTCCAGGAAAGGACACTTTGGACATGTGAGTAGCTGGTCCTGGTCTGATTGTCGCCACGGTCAAATTAAAACCTTCGATGAAGACATTACACATCTGCAGGCACATTTAATTTATCAACAGGGTTAAAAAGAAATCAGAACCACAAATCAGAAAGAGTTATCTCGCTGCTAGGGATGTTCCTCGCCGACTATTTTAAAAGTCGATTAAACAGAAATTTAAATTCTGTTGAGTCTAAAAGTGAGAAAACACTCAAATCTGAGCAGAATTGTCTGCTGGTAAACATTTGAATTTTGTTTCCAGAGTGTGGCTACCTTTTAGCAGTGCTATCGCCGCTAGCCCTCAGTCCTCTTTGCACGTTACACATTCATGTTCTAAATGTAGTGACACGTTGCTCCGCTCGATATGCCACTTCAACCTCTGACCCAGCCTACAGGTGCATGAGTGAACACGCAGCTCAGAAAGATTTCAGGGGCAGCCTGAGACTTTTCTAGAAATCCTCTGGAGGACTCATGTTGTGTCTCCATGTTTGTATGGTAGCCCATAAAGGACAAAGCTCATTCTAGAGAGACTGTTCTACTTTTTTAAGATTATGTCTTCATGCACGTTTGGAAGGAGGAGGCTAGTGGGAAGCTTTGCAACCGCTGTGCTAGATACCATTAACTCTTGCCTTCATTGATCTTCATATGTCGTCTTATTATGGGATTTTGTGTGTGCGTACAAACGCTGTGATACATTTGTGTGTCCCTCAGGCGTGTACACAGCGGAGGATGTTTAACGGGACGTTTCCCAGCACGCCTTTCATCAACTACTATGACACCATGCAGGACATAAACCGCAGAGGACACAGGACTAAGATGAAGATGAAGGGTAAGAATCAGTCTCAGTCTCAAACTTCACGCTAAGCCGAGGCCTTGAAGCACCAATCACAACATCATAGTGTGGCATTTGCTTCAGTAAGGTACCAGTATGTTATTGCATGATAAGACTTTCATTTTAAACTGCTCGTTCTTGGATTCACTTTGCGTCTTGATACTGTGGAAACATCTCTGTAAGATAGGGGGAAAAAAAAAAAGAAATCATGAGCAAGTCACTGAAGTCTTTTTGTTTCTGTCATCCCCCAGACCTGAAGAAAAGTGGCCTCTACCCTGCTGCTTCTGAGGCCCCTGTCACTCCAGGTCCACCAAAGAAGAAACAGAAACTGAGCCATGTCAAGAACAACCAGAAACCGAACCACACACCTCGACAAAACGCAGACAACCACAAACCCAACCGAACACCGCGCCCAAACACCGACAAACACAAACACAAACACAAACCCAACCAAACACCTGGACAAACAACCGGCAACCACAAACCCAACCAAACACCTGGACAAACAACCGGCAACCACAAACCCAACCAAACACCTGGACAAACAACCGGCAACCACAAACCCAACCAAACACCTGGACAAACAACCGGCAACCACAAACCCAACCGAACACCTGGACAAACAACCGGCAACCACAAACCCGACCGAACACCTGGACAAACAACCGGCAACCACAAACCCGACCGGAGTCACATCTTTTTTCAAGACGATGACTTTGAACCTCCGGCAGCCAAGAAAAATAAACGCAACAAGCACAAACAACCGGAGAGCGCTGGCAACGTGAAACCGTGGAAACCCAAGAGACCCGTGCCCACCTCGAGGGAGCGACCAGCTAAACTGACCCTGGACGAAGCCGACGACTTCCCCAGAGGAGGGGCTACGAAGAAACAGAGAAAGAAGAAAGAGACGCACGCTCCTTCAGGGCCGCCCGGGGGACACGGAGACGGCAGGGCGGATCGCCTCAGTTGGACTGTGAGAGGAGAGGTGCAGGGGTCGCGGCAGCAGAAAGGAGAGAAGAAGAAGAGGAAAAGGAAACAAGAAGGAAAGGGGGACAGTAACAAAAACCATGATGCACACATGTACCCAACGGATGAGAACCTGTTTATCATAAAACAGAAGAAGAGAAAGAGCAGATAGCATCGGGCTGCGTGAGGTTTGGTTGTCCGGACTTGACAGGACCTTTTTTAGTATTGTGTGTTCAAGACCCTCAAAGGATGGGGTCAGACATCTGCTACATTCACGGTTTGATGGAAAATAGTTGTTGCCTGTGTTGCTTTACAGGGTTAGTAGGTCTTTTTACAGATGTCATTTTGAAGTCACAGCTGGAAAAGCACCGTTGGAATGAATCGATCTCTTTCAGTTTCAGATCCATTGTTTTAGATTTTTATTAAATCTGAGTATGCCTTAACGGTGGAGTCAGTAGCTTTTTTCTTTTGTAACTTGTAAACACCCCCCCAGTGCCCACTCGCAGCAGGACGTAGTGTGTGTACGCTTACTGCTTGTACCTACACCGCAAGCTAGCATATACTTACCGCCGGTGTTTGGCACCTGTCTGTCCAACAGAAAGAAGAACATCTCTGTGTCCACGTGTGAAAGCCAAGACAAGGTTCAATCGCTGATTTTTATCCAGTCCTTAACTCACCTCTGTGCTGTAATTGGCTTGGGGGGAAAAACATGCCAGCTCCCCACCCAGAAACGTCCTGAGTCAACCAAAAGAAAACATGAAAATCCAGGCAGAGGACAGGCTCTCTGCAGACACAGTCACCGCCACACATGTATGGACGCCCAGAAGGGATGGTTGAGTCTATTTTCTATTTTTTTCAGGAAAAAGCTACAGACTCTGTCTTTAATGCAATCATTGGATGCACAAATTATCATCGGATCAAGTTTGTCTTGCTGTAATTATATTCCTTTGGATTTAAATGAACCTTTATTACTGCACCTTCAGTGTAAGAAAAGGGAAAAATTCAGTCTATTGTATGTGAAAGTGTGTCTACTGTTAGTCTGACAGTCATACAAATGGACATAATTAGTGGATATTCTTTAAAGTTGCGGTCTTTCTCTTACTAAATGTGCCTACATTTGTGTTAACACACACCCTGTAAACAAACGAAAGTCGAACTTTGGAAGATATCTGCTTGACTTGTCTGACTCGGAGCGGTAAATTCCTCACGTTACGTTCAGAAAATTCATATTTAAAATCGGAAGAGAACAGATTTTGTCCCTCATCACTTTGACTGAGAGCGCTACAGGAGGGACTCTTTTAATGTCCTGTGTAAACGAGAGGACGAGGTACAGGTAACACAACCTGTGTCAGCGTCATGAGGCCGCCTGATTGTTGTTCGATGACAGACTGTGAACCTGTTTTCATGCTAATAGTACCACCTGCTATTGTGAAGATTAAAAAGCCCCCTTCTGGTCAGTGTGAGAATTGCAGTAATTAAAGTAGTTCATGAATCCAGCTAAGAGTTCTTACATTCTGTTCAGTGATGACTTCAGTCTACTGTTCATGTTCATGTTCAATACTACAAGGCTTTCAGATTTTGCATTAAAAAGTGGATAAGTCATTACTTTCATAGTCCTTCAGTTTGTTTTTCTCACATAATTCACGTTAAAACAGATGCTGCTCTTTAAAAGTCCTGTAGGAAAATGTGTGCCTCCACTCTGAACACAGATTTAAAGTTGCTGCTGTTTGCCGTTATAACCAAAGGATTGTAGATTTGTAATAACAGAAAGTGTCCCGTACGTTTAGAAGAGAAGGGGTGCCTTTTTCTATAACACTTGTTGATTTGTAAATGATCTAAATATTCGATCAGACTGTAAATACATGTTCTCATCACTGACATACAGCCCTGACAGTATTAACAATTAACCCACTCCAAGCTCTGTCATGATGAAACCTTAATAACAAATGAGAGTTTGATGGTTCCTGTATTTCATGATGATCAATAACCCAAACTTTGTGGTATGAATGTGACCTATTAGATCTGTCAGTAACTTCAAACTTTTCCATAATAATTTGTGTATTTAAAAAAGTGATCCAATAAAACAATCTGGTTCAAGTCCTTAAATGTATTTCTCTCTTCACTTGATACATATGAAGACCCTGGGGGGTTCACAAACAGATTTTTTTGAGGGTTACTTTCACATTCCTTCACAATGCTCTTGCGTTACCTCACATTACTTTTCTTATTCGTCCTTCTCTACTGAGCAATTTCTCTGATTTCCTTTAAACTGGGCGTATGCTGATCTAGCATCACTGCTCAATAGGAATGGTTAAGTAATTAGTGAAAGTGAGCTTGAACAGATATTCTTACATCCAGCGGTCTCTACAGAAGAAAGCTGAATGTTTACCTGCAGGATGCTGTCTGTCTCATCATCCAGTAACTTGTGCAGAAGTCCACAGTAATGTTACACTTCTGCAAGCTGCGCCAAATTACGTGAATTCCATAACTCTCGCACATCTTTCGGTGTAAGTAGGCTAATAAAAACTGTCATTTGGATTTACATCCAGGGTAATGCAATAACTCAGATAACACAGATGAGTAGGCCTAAGCATCCTGCAGATAACTCTACCGCTTTCTCCTGGAAAAGTCGAATATTAGAATCCGTTCAAAATTACTTTCAGACCACTTACCTAATGCCCAGTAAGATTTTAAAACTCCAAGCATACGAATATTCATGTAACGCACAAACATACAGAAAGGGAAAAGCGCTCAAAAGTTACTTACCGTGACCCCCGTGACCTTTGAACTGACCTAATAAAACACAGGAAAATAATAAGTAATAATAATAATAACTTTATTTATATAGTAACTATACTAAAAACACAGGTTTACAAAGTGCTTTGACAAACAGCAAAAACAAGAACAAACTAAACCAAACATAGAAGAACATTAACAACAGCAAGAACATAACAAATGCAAAATACTAAAAAATAATTAAATACAATTCAACAGAAAAGAACCCAAAGTGCACGATACCCAACAGACAGATATAACCCGACCATCACAAGAACCATCACAAGAACCATCATAAGAACCCAGGAAACACAAGAACCCAACAACACGAGCTGAGACCAAGAGGAACCAAAGATTTAAAAAGATGTAAGAAACTAAAAGAGCTGAAAAAAATAAATAAAAAGATAACAGCAATAAGAAGGTAAGAGCAGTAAAAGAAATAGAAACAAGTGGTTAAAGGATTAAAAATATATCTATATATATATAATATTAATAAAAATAAAAAGTATATATAAATATAAAACATAAATAGACAAAGTAAGTAAGTACGGTAAGTCTTTGTCTAAAACATGTCACTGGTTGAAACAGCATTTGAAGATTATAATTAGTAATCAACATAGTCATAACAGTATAGGAACAAAGCTACAAAAATGAAACCCGTTGCTTTGTGTTTGGAAAATACCACATTAAACAGTAACCCGTGAACGCAACATATGAGAAACTCGTGACGCATTACGTCGCCCCGCCCCGCCTCGCGTGGAGCACGTCCAAGTAGCAGTCACATACATCCACACACTCACTTTCTGAGCGTACTGACCTCAGAGGAACACTTCCCGTCAGTGTCTTGAGTCGACAGAGAGCAGAAATGGAGAGCGGTTCGTCTTCAACCGGGGACAGCGGACTGGACCGGGCTGTCGGTCAGTGGCTGCAGTATGACCAGGTGAGCAGTCCTAACCTAGCCTAGCCTCACCTGCTGTGACAGTAATGTTCCTCTGTTCCAGTCAAAAGTGATATACAGTGTCGCGATATGATACAAAATAACAGGTCCCATTCATTTCCGCTCTTGAATGTCTCACAAGATACATTTTGCTTCATATTAATGTTTTATTACTGAGCCCCGGAAGTCCCTAAAGGCACCAAAACAAAAGTGAAAATAGTTTTGTGACATTATCTTGTTGGCACAAGTTATCATCTAACCCAGGGACGGGCAACTTTGGTCACAGCAAGGTCCACATTCATTTAATTCTCACTGCCAGAGGGCCAAATTGTAGAATACAAAAATGATTACAGTCAATTATGTCTCAAATTTAACTCAACATATACCAGTGATCAAATATTATTACGGTCATATGTCTGGTTTTCATGATTTCATGGCAGATGTTGTCATGTTTTCTTCATGTTTCATTGATATGTCAAAATTGACCTGAGGGCCACATTGAGGGTTGATGGGGGCCGCATGTGGCCCCCGAGCTCCCAGTTGCCCACCCCTGATCTAACCGGTTCCGCACAGGATTAAACGAAAATCACTTTTTGGCACTTCGGGGCCTCCGTACTTTATTTAACAGGTGTGTTATCTAGAACTAATAAAGAGATAAATCCAGGAAAGGACTTTGTAAGCCACGAAGAAATTGGTCTCCTTCCAATCCAGTATTTCATGTCAAGTAATTTTCCTTTCATGATAAAAAAAAGTAAAGTTTTATCTTTATGTCCACACAACAGAATGATAATCACAAATTATTTGCTTGAGTTAAAATTCTGTTATCTTTAAGCCATTTCCCCTTTTCCCCCTTTAAGGATTCCCAACTTACTTCTGGAAAGCTTCATCAGAAATATACATAATATTCACAATATGAGGTTTTTGCAATAAACATATTAAAAGTCTGAATTTATCACAGTAAATAAAATAAAGTTGGATGACTCTCCAGCTGACTGTTTCTGATTTCATGCATGGTCATTTGTGCACACTGCATTAGTCTGGTTTCATTTTCTGTTTTGTTTTTTTATGACACAATCTGTATCACAGATTAAAAAAAAATATTGCATTGTCAGTTTATTTCCTGTACCGTGCAGCCCGAGTTAGTAGCTATCACCGAGGAAAGTTCTGGTTCAAAGACGTTAAACACATATCATTTAGCATGTCACATGTCATCAATCTATAATTAGTAAATTTGCAGGTCTCACTAAGTTGAACAGCACAAGGCTAATGTGACTTATCATCCTTCACTAAGACAGTCATTCATGGCTCTAAAGAGAAACGGGACGCCACCAATCAAGTCCCATTAAAGAGGAGACACTGGCTCATCAGTCTTCAGATAAATGTGCAAAGGAAGCATGATCAGCGGCCAATTCAAACAAGAAGCCTCATCTGAACTCATTTCCTGTCTTTATTTATAGTTGCCATTTGTAACCACAGCACTCTATGAAAGTTTTGATTTATTTAGACAGTCTAAATCTTTTTGATTCACAGTTAATGAACATACCTGAAATGTGTCTGTGGTTCACTCAGAGGAGCAGATGTCCTCTGTGAAACTGACCCCAGCTGGACATGACCCGAACAAGAGCTGTCATAATAAGCCGTTTTGTTCATTTTCACTTTCTCTTCATCTCATGAGAATAAAGGACTTGAGTCGGCGTTTCTGTCGAGGCTCAGTTCTTTGCCAGTGAAGCTAGTTTGTAACTTTTGTCATCAAAGAAAAAAACTTGCTTAACATTTTGATAATCAGTTAAAAGTTTAAGATACTTTGAAAAAATGAAATCAGCTTTAAAAAAAAAAAGAGGCTTGGAGCAAGTTTTGGACTTCTACAGCTGTGACAGGAAAAGGCAACATTTTCATATAAATAAGTCAAGTTAAGCTTCAGGAAATTGCTTTTACAGTTTGACTATTTTCTTATTTCCTATTGGTTAATTCAGCCGACCCTGAAAGAACACAGTCATAACAATTGCTGTTGCTTTCAACAAAGGGGAAACCTTTCAAACCAACAGTTACACCAGTCAGATACCGTGATTCAGACTTCTCTAACACGGTCTACCATCTGTAATCTCCACCCGGGCCGTCACAATACAAGAATCTAAATCTTCAAAATGAATCCAGTAAAACATCAAACACTTTTGAAATCTGTTAGATCACCATGGCAACACAGAAGCTGTTTTCCTAGCCCCCCCCCGTGTATTGTAACTTCTTGTTTTTAATGACCAAACATTGCAAACAAACTCCTGCACATGCAGTTTAGACAGCGACTCTGGATCGTATTGTTTTGAACAACATGGTTTGAATGTCGTCTCTGCATCATATTCTAGTTTTCAATCAAGGATGATAGTTAATGTGAATGTCTATGAGATGTCGGTTTGTGTTTTTCCTTCCCAGAATCCAAAGACGGTGTCCATGGTGCAGGCGCTGGTGAAAGAAGGAGCAGTGGAGGCTCTGAAGAAATGTTTCTCCTCCAGGATGGAGTTTGGTACGGCAGGTCTGAGAGCACCCATGGGCCCCGGCATTTCCTGTATGAACGACCTCACTATCATCCAGACCACGCAGGTCGGTTAATGGATAAACTGCAAGCCTGCCGCTCATGAAGCCTGGAGTCACATGCGAAGGCAGACAAACACATTATTGATTCTCGTCCTGTGCTGTTAGACTCCAAACTCTCGTGATCGGCAGCTCACATGTCACCATCTCGTTACCCATCGCTGTAGATCTCAGACGTTTCCTGTTTCCTGTTGCTTGTCCTTAAATGCCCTCCACTGCCACGTTCAAAAATGTGTTCTCACATCCTCCAATCTTTTCTCCCTGACAGGGTTTCTGCCACTATCTGGAGGAGAGTTTTGAGAACCTTAAAGAGCGAGGGGTTGTGATTGGTTATGACGCCCGGGCCCACCCTCCCAGCGGGGGCGGCAGCAAGCGCTTTGCCAGCCTGGCTGCGGCTGTGTTCATCAGCCGAGGGGTGCCGGTCCACCTCTTTGCTGACATCGTCCCCACACCCTTTGTGGTAATCACTTCTTCTTCTTCTTTTGTTTCCACATCTGGGTTTTTCTTTTTTCTTTTACGTGGAAGTCACAGCCACAGCCCACTATGACCTTTAAAACATGAAGTCAGATCAGTTTGTCTTATGTCATGTTTTCTACAGGGACAGGCGGCTCAAGCTAAAGGGCAAACTCCATTGGAAAAAGCGAACTCTGCCTTCACATAGCACATGTTGCATAATGCACGTATGATTCATAGAGTTAAGCTTTGGTTAAGACAAGAGGGCACGATTCACAAACCTTAGTGTCTATAAAACCTAAACGTACAGACGGATCAAAGCATGAAACGCCAAGGTCTGCAGGTTTTTTGTTTTTGTTTTTTTGTTAAGGAACACAGCCTTTAAAGATATGGATGCATATTTGATTTTCACTAATAAATTCAGGTATAACTCACTGTCACACGTTAGGAGGAAAACTAGGCCGGTCATGATCACTTGATGAATGTACAGTCGGTTTTGTTTGACTCATTTTATCTGGATCATCTTTGACACCAGATCGTTTTTTTTTTGGCTCCTTACTGCAGGAAGACATTCACTGAAGTCTAAAATAAAGAAGTTTGTATGTCACAAGAAGGAAGTAGAAGTGGTAGGGTGATTGTAGAGAGGATCTGTGGGAAACAAGCTGCATGAAGTTTCACTTTCAGTAGAAAGGAAGAAAAAAGTACCTGCTGTTACTCACTGCTCAAAGTCGGGTTAAACAATAAAGTCATGTATACACATGATTTGATGTTTATGTTTGAAATTTGCATGATTACTTGTATTTAACTGCATTTCAAAACAGCCTAGTAAGGGAAAACAAAATTATTCAGTGATGTTTTTTTTCCACACCTGTCAACATTTAATTTTCTCACATCTTCCTCATGCAATACACAGTGTACACTGTATGTTACACATTTGTCTAGAATAATATTTAAAAATGAACCTGTTCCTATCCTGCTCCCTGCAGCCTTTCACAGTGTCCCACCTCGGTCTGTGTGCTGGAATCATGGTGACCGCCTCCCACAACCCCAAACAGGACAACGGCTACAAGGTAACACCTTTAACTCTCTCTCTCTCTCTCTCTCTCTCTCTCTCTCTCTCTCTTTCTGTCTCTCTCTCTCTCTCTCTCTCTCTCTCTCTCATTTATTTCTCTGATTGGCAGTTAGCTTTAGCATCATACCAATAAATGGATCAACGTAAGCAAAGGGGAGTTTCTGTATTTAGAACATCACAGATATTTATTTTCCACTTGTTTCAAAACTCACATTTCAAGGTCTTTTTTTCTCTTATAAGTCTGAAACTGAAAATTAAGTTTGTTTTTTAATGATCAGACATGAAAAGCAATTTGCAAACACCAGAGAAATGGTTTGGCATCATTTTCTTCGGTAGCATATTTGATAAATAATAAGGAAACACCTTATTTAACTGATGTAAATATGTTTGATTTTTAACTTCTTAATATTATATTCCTGTTTCCTGTTTTCTTGAGCTGTTGTAATGCAAAAATTTCAATAAAGTTTATCTTAATCTTTATCTTAAAAATAATCAGAAGTCTTAATCGCTGGTTTAAAAAACAATAACGGCCCTCCCACATGATTTTATCTGCCGTCCGCTGCTTTGTGCGCGTCTCAGGTGTACTGGGAGAACGGCGCTCAGATCTCGTCTCCTCATGACAAATGTATCGCCAAAGCCATCGAGGAGAACCTGGAGCCCTGGCCCGAGTCCTGGGACACAGAGGAGGCCCTGAAGAGCCCCTTACTCAAAGACCCGTACCAGGACATCCACACACAATACTTCAAAGCCATCCAGAACCACTGCCACAACAGGTGCTCTTTAGAAAAACAACATGCAGACCAGTTCAAACCATTTAAAATGATACCGTGTTGAAATGAGGACAGACAAGGTCACTGCTTTGATTCTGCTCTATCTTTATTTTTTTACAGGGACATAAACAAGAGGTCAAAGGTGAAAATTGTGCACACGTCCGTGCACGGCGTCGGCCACACATTCGTTCAGTCGGCTTTCGAGGCCTTTGACCTTCCCGCTCCATACGCTGTAGAGGAACAGAAAGATCCAGACCCTGAGTTTCCCACCGTCAAATATCCCAACCCGGAGGAAGGAGAGGGAGTCCTGGTATGTTCTGAATATTTTACATTACACGCCCTCATATGTAGACTAGAAATAGTTAACAATTAAAAAACAGCAAAATAAGTAAAAACAAATACACAAATCATAAAAGAAGAAAAAGCATTAAAATAGTCGCGTCAGGAAGCAGCAAATGATGACTTTCATAAAGTCGCTAGGAGAAAGGAATGACATGATTTTGGTTCATTGTCTCAGTTGACAAAGCAGGACTGCGTCACTTTTGTCACCTGAGTATCAAGAGATAGCTGAGTCAAACATGACCCCAAGGTCGTGAGGTCATGTTTGTGGGCCACTTTGTAAACATTATCAGATAGGGGGACCCAGACTCGGGGAGAGATCACTAATGTAGCTAGTACTGCTGCTAGAGGGAGTAATTAAAAGCTGCTGTGTTGTAGTTAAAGGTGTAATGTGTGTGTGTGTGTGTGTGTTTTGCAGACGCTGTCCTTTGCACTGGCAGAGAGGGAGGGGGCCACCATCGTGCTGGCAAACGACCCTGATGCTGACCGACTGGCAATTGCTGAGAAACAGGAGAGGTGTGTATATGATAAAGGATTAAGTTAAGAATATAATGATTTCATACTAAAAAATGCTCAAAATGTTTAAGTTAGAGAATAGCAAGTGTTTGCATGCAAAAGGAAGTTTTTTTTAAACTGCACTCACAGTGCTTAAAGCTCCTTTCTATTAGTGACGATTTTGGCGCCCCCTGTGGACAAAGCGGTACCTCTTCGCTGATTTTGTCATGTACATGTTTAAGTTGTGTTTTTTAGCTAAAAACAAACTCATCCTGCATCCTTTTAACAGTTAAATGTATCCAATGTATCATTTAATGACAGTGGAAGTGCTCTTAAGATCACAGACTAGTGATGCACAGAGCAGATCTTCTTTTATTTTTGACATCTCTCTCTCTCTTTGGCTCCGTGTCAGTGGACGGTGGAGATTGTTCAGTGGTAATGAATTAGGAGCGTTGCTTGGTTGGTGGATGTTCCGCTGCTGGAAACAGCAAAACTCCGACGCTGCTGCCGTTAAAAACCTCTACATGCTGTCGAGCACCGTCTCATCCAAGATTCTGAGAGCCATCGCTGTCAAAGAAGGCTTTCATTTTGAGGTAACAACATCAAGGTCAAGATATTTTTAATAAATGACGCCTGGCAGAAACGAGACATAAAACACTTAATGCATGTCATGTTTCCAGTTTTCAGTAAATCAGATTTTGCAAAGCGGTGCCATCCTAGTCTTTCAACATTTGTAATTTAAGTGACAATGCAGCTAACGGCCGAAACATACAGTTGTGAGTTCTCTTTTAAAGGTAGGATACTGCTCATTTTACTATTTCAAACTCACTCCCCACTGTTTGAACAGGAAACACTTACAGGCTTCAAGTGGATGGGAAACAGAGCCAGAGACCTTTTGGACCAGGGAAAATCTGTTCTGTTTGCCTTTGAGGAGGCCATAGGTATGAACACACACACACACACACACACACACAACTGAGCGATTCCCCACTGCATGATCATGGAATCTGGTCCTGATTAATTCCTTGTGGCATGATGTTATACATTATCTGAGATGTCACAAGCTGATTATTTGAATCATCCTAAAATATTTAATCTGGTGGAAAAATCTCTGTCTTCATTTTGAGAATAAAATCCTGAAGCCAGCTCCATAGATCCAAACGGTTTTAAGCACAGTTTAAAAAAAACAGCCATGCTTGATTAGCCATTTAAAAAAATGACTCACGCCTGATGTCTTGGGTTGTTTTATCAAAACAAGGAGTACCTCTAGTAACTTCTACAGTTTGATCTGCAGAGGGGATTTTCCATCTTGTGCCTAAAGCCGACGTTGCTCCTTTATCAGCCTGACATGAAGCAGAACATGTTGACTGAAGAGTGTTTGCTCTGGTGTTCTCACCTTCTTGGTTTCATGTTAAGTGATTAACTCAATCATTGAAAATTCAAAGAATGTGTGAACATATCTGACATGATAACTGAGCACCTTGTTCTTGGATATTTTAAGATTTAACCGTGGACTCTGCCAAAGGTCGTTCAGGGTAAATGTAACACAGTAAGTTGTTCACAGACCCACATAGTGTAGGGCGTGTCTGTATAACATGATTATGATGCTCTAATTGGAATTGCATGCCTTTACATTCACTGTAAAGTCAAGTTTCTATTGAAGCTGCTTCATGCTCTTTTTGTGCTCAGTATGCCCCCCCCCACACACACACACACACACACACACTCCATACAACAGATGAAAACGTTGTGTTGTGAGGGTCATACTTGGATATGCAACTCAGAAAGATTTCAGGGGCAGGCTGTCCTGACATTTTCTAGAAGTTGTTCTGGAGTGCGTGTGTGAAAACAGTGTGTGTGTGTGTGTGTGTTTCAGGGTATATGTGTTGTCCCTCTGTATTGGATAAGGATGGAGTGAGTGCTGCAGCGATAGCAGGAGAGATGATTTCCTATCTGGCCACTAAAAGCACAAGCCTTTCTCAGCAGCTCACCGCCATCTATGAAGAGTAAGACTCGTGTGCATTATATGTCACAGTAATAGAAGTCAGAGTCAAACTACAGACTGTAACTCTGTCTCGCTGTCAGGTACGGCTACCACATCACCAAGAACTCCTACTTCATCTGCCATGACCAGGATGTGATCCGCAGCTTGTTCGAGCGTATTCGCAACTACAATGACCAGAAGGACTCGTATCCCACTGAATGTGGCCGCTTCTCCATCTCCGCCGTACGAGACCTGACCACCGGCCACGACAGCAACCAGCCTGACAACAAGGCTGTAAGTCAAACGCACGGCCTACATACGTCCACCCAGAGCAGGGGTCTATGATGTTTTTTTTTTTACCTGCAATGTTCCCAGATTTGAATTTGCCTGCAGTTAGACAGGACAGAGACTTTATTGAGTCAGTATAGTTCAAAATGAAAGTAAAAGCAAAAAAGTTTGAGAGGTTTCAGGCCTGTTTGAAATATACAAAATCACAAATAAATAAATTCAATTCAATTCAAATGGTTTGAGTTAAAAAAATATAACTGGAGTTTTTCTTAAGCTTAGGTAAATTTCCATACTAGTGATGATTGTAATAACAGAGATTGGATTGTTTTAAAGCTGGTGGTGGCAAATAATATCAACATATCTGTAGTGGCTATTTGTCCAAAAACAAAATAAAATCTAAATAAACTAATATGAAACATAATGAAATGACCACTGATGCACCATGGGGGATGTGATGTACGCAGGCAAAATAAATCCAATGTCCGTGCAAGAGATCTGTGGTTTTTTTGGTGGTTCATTTAAAGAAAGCAAACAAAAGAACAAAGAAAATCGTGGCTCCTGCTGCCTCTTTTGCGCTGGTAAAAAACCATAGGCCCACCCAGGTGCATGCTGGTCCTCTACCTGCCTCTTACATAAATAACCTCTGGTGCCCACAGTGTTACCCAAATACCTAAACAAAAATACTAATGCAAAACTAAATTTACTAAACAAATAACTAGCAAAAGAAAATATTACCCAAAATGTACTCTAAATAAAGAAAATGTGTAGAATAATTAAATAAACAGCACCACCCAAATATTAGTAAACTAAATACCAAAACAATAGCTCCAACAATATCAACACCTTGACAACCTTAGTAGCAGTTTTCAGCTGATTGTTGTTGCTGTCCAGCCCACAGTTGTACTGCTTCGGTTCATTCACACCTCTGATATAGTTTTGTTATTGGCTCAAGCATGTAGCTGTTTTAGGATTGCCCTGTAGACACCTTCATGCTACCAGACTACCTGTGGGTATAGTAGATTTCTACAGTATAGAACCAGATAACTCCCTCAGGAGTAGCTAGAGACCGAACGGGGCAAAAGTGCCAGAAACACAACTCCAAATGTTACAGATTTGTCTTTTATATCTTCTGGATGTGTTCATAAGAGTTTTTCCATATCAACTTTAAAACATGAATTTATTTCAGTATTGTGTGGCATGGTTTTATAACGCTGCCCCCAAGTGGTCACAACAAAATCAGCTTTCATAAAAACCTGACCTGCTGGTTTTTAGAGTGAACTAAAACTTGACTGAGGAAAACTTCAGCACCCCGAATCATCAGGTCCAAGTTTGTAAATGGACTTGAGCTTGTAGCGCTTTTCTAGTCTTCTGACTACTCAAAGCACTTTTTACACCGCAGGTCACACCTACACATTCACACACTGATGGTAGAGGCTGCTTTGTAAAGTGACCATCAGAAGTAACTCATCAATTCATACACATTCCTAGCCACCGATGAAGCAGCGGGAGCAACTTGGGGTTAAGTGTCTCGCCCAGGGACACAACGGACATGTTGCTGCAGGAGCTGGGGATTGAACCCTCGACCTTACGACTCTGCCAATTTAGCCACAGCCGCCCCCTGTGAATCATCAAGTATCTACTGCAGCATTTGTAAAAAGAAAAAAATGTCATAGATACAGAATATGTGAGCTCAATTCTTGTGTTATATGCAAATGAACATGTTTATGGAGAATTATTTTCTTTCTTTTTTTTCAAGCCCTTCATCTGTTCTTTATAAGAGAGTTTTTGTCCGTTCTCTTGTGTCCCAGGTTCTTCCCACGTCCCGTTCCAGTCACATGATCACATTTAGCTTCTCCAACGGGGGCGTGGCCACCATTAGGACCAGTGGTACGGAGCCGAAGATCAAATACTACACTGAACTCTGTGCTGCTCCTGGCAACAGGTGGGTTACCATAGAGACACTCTTTATATGTCGAAAGCCTTTAGGGTTGAATATTAAGGTTATTTTGATTATACTATAAAATCAACAAACATATACATCCTGATATACTGAAATTACAAAAAAGGAAACAGAAAAGTTGTGACCTATTACTTCCTACAGCTTGACTTTCAGCTCCAAATATCTTGACTGTAAAGTGTTACCCCAGTTGTCACGCCACAGTAACTTCATTATGTCATTGTTTGTTGTCCTCTCTGGCTTTTTGCCTCGCCAACAGTGATGTGACGCAGCTGAAGAAGGAGCTGGATGACCTGGTTGAAGCCATTATTGAAAACTTCTTGGAGCCAGAGAAGAATAAGCTGCAGCCCAAGCCGCAGTAGCACTTCATAAAAAAATACAATCCCCCTCCAGGAGCGGCTATGACTAATATCTCTCTGACCAGCTTCACACACGACGTCTTAATGAATTCAGAAGGGATTTACGCTTAAACACAGGCTTTTATTTTTATGTTTACAGCGCAGCTTATCACTATTTCGTTCATCTTTTTTTATCCAGTTGGACCAAAAACTGATATTTAATCATGACTCAGCCTTTATTTAGATCCCCTGCAGGCTAAGGGCCTTACGCCTTACACCGTGTCCTAACAGCACGCAAGCGTTATATATCGCATTGCACATGATCGCACAGAGGCTTGTCAATACACGGCTTACGGTGAGCCGGACAAAAAAATTCTCCGGTGTTGTTGACAGTCAGTCAGAGCACACCATTTCAATCGTGGATGTGGATATTACTAATGCACCACTAGCTCCACTTTGTAAGACAAGCTAACAAGTTCTGTTGACTGAGAAAAGTGAGTGTCAGTGCAGTTTAGAGTCCCCTCCTTCCTCGTTCCTCGTCCGTCTACACGAGCAACAGAGAGGGCAATAGAAACGGGGCGTCGTCCAATTGGAAACAGCAGAATCAGGCTGATTTTGTCACTTAATCTCGCTCGCGTCGCATGCTGTTAGGACAGGCCAAAGCCAGGTTTACATCCATCACAATATATCTCAAAAAAATTGCCTTAGCTTGAGACCTGAACAATAGCTATAAAAAGTTATTCCTGCTGCATGTGTTTCCTTACATTCATTACTTTTTCATTCATTCCACACTTCCACAACTGCAAAGTGCTGAGATGAAGCGTAACAGAGAAGTTGACGAGAAAGATAAAACGGGTTTCATTTTAAAGCTCCATGTGAGGAACGTTTGGTTGTGTCATTTCTGGCGCCCCCTGTGGGCAAAGCAGCACGTAATGTCTTTGTTAATCTTGTCCTGATCATGTGTAAGAAATGTTTTCGATCAAAAAGTCTCATTGTGCTTTCTTTCAAATCTTTGATGTGGAGAAGAAGGTTGTTTTGGCCGGATGCAGTTAGACTTTATCTGACACCTACCCTGCTGCAGCTGCTTCAGGCCATCAGATGGCTATAAAGAAAAAAAAAAGAATAATTTTACTGATTATCTCATCAGCTGTTGTAGCTCATTAAGAGGCATCACAATTTCAGTCTGTTTCATAACCAGCTAAAAACTCCTCACAGGAGCTTTGAACTTACAACTGTGATGATGTTGTGAACTGGTTTACATTATAATTAATACTGCAAGCCGACTGTTAAAAGTGAGGCGTCACATTGAAAGTTAACTATTAAATATATATTTTAATGTGTTGTATCAATACTTGATGTGTGAGTTTGCTGATTTGTAAAATGACTGCTTTAAAGCTTAGAGCACCACCAAGTGGAGAGATAGCTTATTACCTGATAAGATAATAAAAGTTAACAGTTAAAGGGACCCTTTAGCAGCAGTCCGTTTCAACAACTACACCCTTTGACCTCACAGTAATTAATTCTAAAACCGAGTTAACAGAGTCTCTACTTTCTGAGTGTCCCTTTAATTTATAAAAAAAAAAAATGCTGGCTTTGTAATTTCACTCAATAAAAACGGCTTTCAAACTGTGCATGAGGGTATTAAATGTTGAGGTATGACGTGCAGCACGTCGCTCCTGCATCCTCCTGCCCCGCATGCATACAGCATGCATTTGCCATGCCCCGGCAGAGTGTGTATAGAGGAGAGGAGGGTGGTAGAGTCTGTCCTGTCTTCTATAATTAACTCAAACTAGAAACGTCTTCTGCTGCGGGGAGATCGTCCTTCCTCTCTCTCTCTGCGTGCGTTTATGAAGCCGCACATACTGGTTCATCTACGCACATCAAACAAGACTGCCGTGAACAGGTAAGGAGGCTGTGCCTTTATGTGGAGCGGAGTTAATTCTGATATATTGTTGACAATATCATCAATGCCCTTAAGGGACAGCATATGTAAATACTGCGCGCGGTGAGGTCTGCGTAACCCCGTGCGTAAAAATCGCTCGTTCCGTGCGTAAAAATCCAAATTAACCGCTGAAGTCAGGCAAGTGAGGCTGCGCTCCACGAGTATAACATCTCATTCTAACTTCCGTTGCTGCTCTGGTGCAGAGGACCGACAGACATAGCGTGCTGCACAGTCCCAGCGGGTTTAGATTAAAGTAGAAGTGTATTGCAAGGTCAAATATGAGGTACGTAAGAAACCGCTTCTCTTTAATTTCCCTTCAACTTCAACGTTTTGAGTCTTTAGCTAATATGATCTCTGAATCATTATACACGTTTTATCACGCAGTACCTTTACTGTTTCCCACAAATCTCTGATGAGCTGATAAAACACAACAGTCATACAGTGTTGAAAATGTCGATTACGTTTATTTATGTTGGATGGAAGGAGGGGCGAGCTGAACCTCTACATCTCTCCCTCTCTTTGGTTGACAGGCGGCCGGCCAAACTTGATCCTCATAGTTCAGCTGTAGTGTGTGTGTCCTTGTGTAAATGTCTAGGTCAGAATTCAAGCCACGTGTTTCTGGTTGGGTAAACAACACCAGGTGGTCATTTTGTAGTACCCTCCAAATGACCCTGAGGTTTTCACACTAAACCTTTAAAGATTAAACATCCAGGGTACACATTTAACTGTTAAATAAATATGTATCTCTTCCTCTGTGTTTTAATATTCCCCTCAAAATGTTTTGCAGGTAAAATCAGAGGCAGACACTGACTCGGGCACCTGCCATGGAGGGGCTCTACTTCGAAGTGAAGCCCGGGCCAGGGAGCTCCGAGAAACCTCCTCTTCATCATATCTCAAACCCGGGCTCCAGTCCGTCGCTTTCCCATCTCTCCTTCTCTTCGGTGTGTTCTCAGAAAGTCACCTCTGCCGAGAAGAGGGTTACAACATGGGGAGGACGGGTAGCGGACGAAGCGGAGTTAGAGGAGGAGGTACGGTACAAACTGACGTTGATCGGCTCTCTGCCTGTGCACCCGCGGACCACCATGGCCATGCTGCCCTGGGTGGTGGCTGAGATCAGTCGGTGTCACTCTGCAGAGAAGGAACCGGCTGCTGGGTCTGTAAGTCCAGGTGGAGGACAGTTGGACCCCTCCTCCTGTAGTCACACTGTTCTTCTGTGTGTGTCGGCCTCATGGGTGCGGTGTATGTCCGTTCTCGGGGAAAAGGTCGTGTGGGACCCCCTGACGCACACGGTGCTGTTTGAATGTCGTCCTCACCAGGTGACCAAGCTCCTTCACAACAGCCAGGAGCCCCGCAGCTTCGGCTGCCTGGTCAGAGAAGCTCCAAACTGTGCCTGCTACGTCTTCCAGTGTCAGGACAGCACCAAGGTAGGTGTGTGTGAATAAGTGAGAACAGAAGTTTCTCATACATGTGTTTGAAAAATAAACAAGAATGGAAAATGTACATTATAAAAACAAGGTGACAAAGGTGAGGGTAAATGTGCCTGCTGGAGCTGAAACTAAGGCCTCAATGAACAACATGATTGGATCTGTCAGAAAGAGGGGAACATTATGAACAAACTCCAACTGTGCCAAATACTCCAGCGTCGTCACGCCGAAGCCGAGGAGGATGATGTTTGATACCAATTATAGCTGCATACGTCAGCCATGAGAAAAAAAAGTCTGGCAACTACAAGACGACAGACAAACAAATTCAATCATCTGAACTCCAATGGCAGATGCACTGTTTAAATCAATTCTGTATTATTAGATAAATCAAGATTTACAGGCACATGACAAAGTATATCACACTTAAATATATCAACACAAGCTCAGCCAATAGGCATGTCAGATAAAAGAAATTAGAGCAGAAAATAAATGATCCGTCTGACAGAAAATCTCTTAATATATATTTTAATAAGTGACCAAAAATACTGCCTGTTTGTCATGACAGCCCTCTGAGGCCTCACTGTAGAAGTGTGTGTACTGTCCCACAGAGCTCCCCTCAGCAATGCCAACAAACACATTCCCCTCGCTCCGCCGTGCCGACCAGCACACTCCTGACCTCAACACTCCTGACCTCAACACTTTCACCTATCCTCCACATGGCACACTCTGCCAGCGGCCTCCGAGCAATTTAAAGCCGCACGCAGCTGGTGTCCCGAAGCCGCGCCTGAAATCGATAGCTTCTTCGTCCCCGTGCCGTGACCGACATACCGAAGACTTCACGCAGCCAGCTGAAAAAAAGAGACAGCAAACAATACGTAATTGGAAACTTAATCCTAAGAAGTCAAAATGTAAAATGCATGATTTTCTCTCTCTCGGCGCACGAGCACGTTTCTGTGCTCACATAACAAATACCTGCATATACTGTAGATAAATGAAGAGCCAGCATGTACTGTAAATAAAGCAGAGTGTGTATACACATCCCTACATCCACTGTTTGTGGTGTAAATGCACACATGCAGATAAACGTGAACTTCAGTATGTCTGTCATACAGGCTGTTACAGTAAGTTGTTGTGATGACTCTGCAGGTATTTGCTTCACTGAGAGTAATTGCCCTTTTTTTTTTGAACATGAACTGAACAGGATGTGGAACTTTGTTACCATAGCAACCACTTCCTGTGGCTTGGCTTCTGTTTTGATATATTTGTGTGTGTGTGTGTGTGTGTGTGTGTGTGTGTTTATGTGTGTGCACGCTTTTTTTCTCTGTCTCTCTTCAGCACTTTCAGGAATGTGGTGATGATGTCATTCTGACCACCTGTTACTCTTGCTCTGTCCCACACACACACACACACACACACACACACACACACACACACACATGCACACACATTTACATAAACCCTTCATGAGAGTTTAATCATTGGACACTGCTCTGTTTTCTTTATAAGATTAATTGCAGTGAACAACAGAAGGGTTATTATGAACATCCCTTCAGAGCAAACCCAAACACACACTTCTGATCTACTAACATAATCATGCACACACTTAACACACGCAAAATCACACTCTGCCTTTCTCTTTTTTTCAAGTGTGGGAGGTGTATGCAACGAGCAGCTACATCACAATTTCATATTCAAAATATTCAAATGTTTCTTTTCAAGGCTTGCATTACAACAGTCCCCATGAAATGAAAAATACATTTTCCTGGTTTTTAATAAAGCATTATTTGAGTTTTAACATCAAAATAACAATATTTTATTTTTTTATAAAACATTTTACATGTCTGATGAGTGATGACTCATCCTGCACTCAGGGACATTTACTAATGTTTCAGCCAATTAACCTTGTGATTGTTTCTATCTATGGCAGTTAGCTACTCTGGAAGTTTAGTTTCATGGGGACTTTAAAGCTCCTTGAGGAACTTGAAGTCTGTTTTGATTTGGCGCCCCCCTGTGGGTAAATGGGTACATCTCATCTCTTTGCTGATTTTGCCCTGTACATGTGTAGGCGCTGTAATTTGACATGAATCTCATCCTGCTTTTACCATTAAGTCAAATATCTCCCTCATCAAGAAAAAGGCTGTTTCAGCAGCTTTTAGCTCAACTCTGAGTCTGACACCTACCTCCCCGCATGAACCATAGAGAAATAATCAATAATCAATCTTTTGGCTGACCAATACAACCAATTTCCATGTATAAACTTTAGCACTGAGTGAACATAAAATCTTTGTGTGTAAAGAGCTGCGGACGCCGACATTGTTGCCGTCATGTGCAAACGTATATCTTGAAGGTTTTTACACTTTTTTTGTACACACTTAATTTCGGCATAAATCTAACTTATTGAAATGGCTTCATTTTAAAATATGCCATTTTTAATGACAATTTAGTTTAAAAAAACAACAACAACTGGTATCATATAAATGATGAAAACGATTCATTGGTCAGCAATATTTAAAACCCTGAAGAGAGGAAGAGAAATGTCTTGTTGGATTTCCCCTGCTGCTCCTGAAGAGAAAAGTTACCACTTGGTGTCCCCACAGTATTTACAAAGTTCACAGTGTTTCTGTATTTGATACAATACAGGTTATTGGTTTGTTTCAGTGCAGTTACTAACAGTTTGTGTTCAAAAAGCCAATTACCCCTTAAGTTCTGTCTGTAGTCATTTAAAATAAAAAGATTTAGTTAATTATTTTTCATTCAATATCATCCAGAATCATTATTACTTAATTTACTCTAGTGAATGAGTCCAGGTGATATTTAGTTTTTCTTACAAAAATGTACTAGTATGTACACAATATTCAAATATTCACAATTATAGATATTCATTTCTTAAACTATCCTGTTGTCAACCAGTCCACATTTGGCTGGTAAACAGTTTTCTTATCAACACTGACATCTTATTTGAGAATATATCGTTCAATGACCACAAAGTATTAGGTTTTTTTAATATGTCGCAAACTTTAATAGTTTCTTGTAATTGTTGTTGCTTGATGATAAAAATCATTTTCATACACTGTGAAGTAGCTCTTCGTTAGAAACTGCTGGTACCTAGTCATTGTTAAAAATACTTTGATATGGCATAGTTTAGTGTTGTTTTTTATTATAATTTGACAGTTTAAGTTGCTTGATATTATAGTCAAAACAGGGTCAACTAGTGTCTGAGGTATTTCTACCATTCCTCAAACAGTTTGAAATCTTCTGGGTCATGAAGGTCACTCTTTCTCCCAGCAGCACTGCATCCCAAGGGCATTAATAACTGCTTAACTGTGCATGCTGTGCCTCTGGACAGGAAACACTGTGTATATATATACTGTGTCTAAGTAGATTACAGACACTATCTAAAAACAATCATGTAACGGTAAAGTGGAAACCCCCCCCTAAAGTGTACCGCCTAAAGTTTGACTGACCCGGGACAGGAACTGTGTCCACCCTTTTCTCTCAGTTTATTGGTGGAATAAGCTGCGACAAGTTATTCACAGTTTGCCACAATCAAGCCGGAAATTTATTAACATTCCTTCAAAATAAAAGCACATCACAGTACTTCTTAAGCGATATCCGTATAAAGCGATTGGAACGATCTTACTTTGAAAATTTAAACCGGATGAGTTGTAGCTATTTTGTGTTGACTTGACAGTCAGGATCCAGGGAGCAGCAAAATGAACTTTCCAATGAAATGATATCGAAGAGTCCCACACTGTCAGGAGCGAGTTACGGAGAAAGTTATCACACACACGCACAGGTCATTGTTTTTGTGAGAGTTTATGGCGGATGGGATGAAAGCCCGACTCCAGCGACTGAACTTGTTCAACAGCAGACAGCAGCACAGAGATGTAAGTGACGCTTAAATGAACAGTTAGCTGACCTTAACCGAGGTACTTCCAACAACGTTAACATTAGCTTCATTAGCATAGCATTTTGTTTGTCGTGTTTAAAAAGTTAAGTTTCTTGAAGTTACAAAACAGTCGTTACATGTTCAGAACAGTTTCCTCATCAATGACGTTTCAACATTATATATTAAGTTACCTGAGACGTGTTGTCTTAAAGTCACATGTGTCTGTGTGTATGGCAGTGTTAAATTAACTTTAACATACTCGGGGCTCTTTTTTTGTTGTTGTTGTTACTATTAAATGAATGTGATGTCTGGGGGTGTTTCTGTGTAGTTTGGTCAAGCAACGTCGTGTTACCTTAACTGGTCAAGAAGTAATGGGTGGAAAATGTCATCACTGCTGGTTGTAAACACTGAGTCTCACCTGGATTTATACAGCTCACAACAGAGATGTAGTTCAGGAGGCTGAAGGAAGTTTAATCATATTGTCAGCTGAATTTAATGTCAGTTTTTCAAACTTCCCATGAAGTATGTTCATGCATGTACAGAGATCAATAAGTGCATGTTTGACAGGTTATTAAATGGGGATTTTAGCCCAACCTGTGCTGTAAATGATGCATATTATTTACATGCTGCCAGCCCTTGTTACAAGATGTGTGACAGGGGATTGAATAATAAAGATAAACTTTATTGATCCCCCATGGGGGAATTTTCTTTGTGTTACAACAGCTCTAGAAAACAGGAAGCAGGAATGTAATTATTAAAAATAACAAGAAGTTAAAAATCAAACATATTTACATCCGTTAAATAAAGGGTGGAAACAATACAATAATAGAATAATACCAGGTGTTTACACTTCCACTTGTGGAAAGAGTTATTGTTATTAAATATTGATGTGAGTGGTGATGCTGTTCAAAGAGTCTGATTGAAGAGTCTGACGGCAGATGGGATGAACGACCTGCGGTAGCGCTCTGTCTTTGCAGGGTGGGTGTCTCAGTCTGCTGCTAATGTTAACACATCTTCCACTTTATAAGTAAGTATGAGTAGTTACAGTTAAAATAATCAATAGTTGTTTCTTTCTTGGCTTTCTTTGAGTTTATTTAGAGACAGGACAGTGGTTAGAGTCAGATATCGGGGAGAGAGAGAAGGGGGGGAAGGAGCCACAGGTCGGATTTGAACCTGGGCCGGCTGCCTGGAGAACCACAGCCTCCGCACATCGGGTGTGAGCACCAACCACCAGACTACAGGCGCCCCTAACGACAGTATTTGTTTTCAAAAATGTATCTGTAATGGTAAATGCTGCTCTAGCTCATAGGATTTTTTTTTTTGCCTGGAGGTTAATTGCCGTACTAACCTTCAGGGGTTTCTTCTGTCAGTTGTTAAAACACTGCTTGTGCTGATGTGCATTTTTCACACTTTTCTTAAATGTTCTCAACAAATGACGAATTGAGAGGATAACCTGCAGCTCACTCAGTAATGGAAACAAACATCAGCTGTTTTCTTGTAAAAGTTCGCGGTGTAATGTGTCTCTTAGGAACCTGCACAGTGCATCATCATGAGGAGCTCTCCTGTTCGTCTTCGTTCATGGTGTTGCTCAACATGTCTGTTACAACACTGCATGGTTTTTCTCGTTTTTAAATGTTTCTCTCCTTGACTGGGTGCCGGTTCTGTTAAACAGTGGCTTATTGGCTGTCAGACCCTCAACGCAAGTGGCATACGGGAAAATCCAGTCTGCTTAGCAGTTTGTAAACACGAGCCAAAAGTAGGTGTATGTGAGTGAGTCATGGCGATATCACCTCCACTGCCATTGAGCTCATCCCAGGACTTCACTCCTGAACCAGGAGGCAGCAGGTTTTGTTCTTCATATGAGTCACATATCTGTCTCAAGCTCTCACTTCTCTCTCTCTCTTACGGCTGGTTTCACTTACAAGCCATCTAAATCCTCACCTTGAGGTGAGAGACCCAATATGGGAAAAATCTTAAATTTTTGCATTTGCCTCTTAGTTTTCTGATTAAGATTGGGATAAGAAATAGAGCCTTTCGTTATAATAGCTTTTAATTCATAGTCACTGTGTTGGAAAAGTGGAAACCAAAAAGTGAGATTCATTTTGCTTGAATTACAAATGCTGCCTGTAAGAAATTCTCCAGAGTGACTTGTTGCTAAGCTGACGTATAACTTCTACAAATTAAAACAACTGCAGTCTGTCTCATCTTGTTGAAGTACCCTGGGCTGTATTTTGATTTTGGAAGGAAGAAAAAAACTTTTAAAAGTGATAGGGTTCAATGATTATCCAAACTAATTGAGACTGTTTTTTTGGGGGTTTGAAATGTCCCGTTTCCTTCTCTGGCATTCTCTCTTCTTGTAATCCCCTGCGTCTCACATGTTTCTCCCTCCCTCTTCATGTGACACAGTCGCTGCACTGTTGTAAAAACATGCCCGTAAACTTAAGGCACCTTCCTGTCTTTATATAACCAACAGTCTGTCCCCGTCAGATGTGGGTCTGCTTTTTGTCTATTTGTCTAGCAGTCTGTCTTTTTTTTTTTTTTTTGTCTTGCCTCACCTGTCACCCTGTCAGTCTTGGAGCTTCACTCTAAACACTCATGGTCTTATAAAATGGGGTCACTGTCGTAATCTGTGCAGCTTCTTGACCTAAATATTTCTTCGTAAAAGAGTTCATTCTGACTCAGCAGAGCACATTGTCAACAGCTCCCTGCACTGTGTCCCTGGTCCTCCTAGAGTGATGTCAGTGTGTTGGACTTCCTTGTGGTTGACCATTTTAGTGACCCAGTGACACTTCCTGCACGAAGACTTCTCCCAATCAGTGAAAAATGTTCTTTTGTGCACTCGGCTGTCTGTTAGTGATGATTCTCGTCAGTTGTATGGCTCCTGGACTTTGAACTTCAGGGAGCCATGGCCATGCTCCACAAGTCACAAGACCCAGGCACATGAGCACGGGAAGTGCAGGATGGGAACTTTAGTTGGCCAGTCATCCTTGTTGATTTCCTTGGCTGGCTAGTGTGTCATTTGGCTTTCAGTGGCAATCATCTGTAACGTCTACTACTTCCTGTAATCTCTATCCAGGCCTAAGCAAGTGGAATATCCATTCAATCCAGTGTGAGAAATTTCCATCACAGTGGACAGATCGCATCTTGTAGCGCAGTATTCTGATCTAGAAAATGAAGATAAAGTTGTATGTTTGCTGTGTCAGGTTAAGTGGCACATAACCACTCACCTGGAGCAATGTGTAACCAGCACAGGTTTGTTGGCGTTAACCTGCAAGGAGGACAGGCAGAGGTAGTATAGCTAACGTTAGCCACGCGCTGCAAACCAATTTGACATAGTTGGCCACAGACGCTATGATCCCTTGTCTAGTTGTGTTGATTCAATTTTGCTTTTTTGGAACGTTTTCTTAACTTTAATCTAGTTGACAAGTTTGAGTTCAAATTTGCGTTTAATCAACAATGTCGCTTCGGTCATCCTTTGTTTTATCTTCAGTGTTTGTTGGCCAAACATCTTCTCATGTCTTCTATTGCTAAATAAAAGGGGACACACAGTTATACTCCTTCAGTCTTGTAAGAGGGATGATAGATGGTTAGAAAGCCCAGAAAGAGAAATGCCAGTTAAGCCAAAGACTAGATCAAGTTGAAATGATGCAGACACATTTCTTTCTTTTATTTTAGGGCGTTTCACCAGTAATGTAAAGAGTGACGCTAACTGCCTATACCCTTCATATGATATCCTCGCCTTTGAGCTTTTTATGTTCCTTTACAAACGCAGAAAAGTTGATTTTGTCCGTTGCACTGAAATGCAGCTTCTCTTTTACCTGTGGCACTTGTGTAACTTCCCTCTTTTTGAGGTCAGTGCTACAGTAGCTCTATTTAATTCCTACTCTGTGAGAGACACTGTACTTTTCAATGTTGTTCCCCTGTGAGAGGCCAAGTCTGAGGGTCACAGCCTGAGGCTGTGTCCAACCGCCTTCCTGTCTGAGATCAGCCTCATACAAACATTTCCCCAAACAAGATACTGTACTGTGCTGTGTGTCTTTAGCTTATTCTTCCTTCTGAAGAGTAAAGCCCTTACTCTGCTGCCCTTCAATCCTTATAATCCACAACTCAAAGCAGTCTAAAAAAGGAAGGGAATTGTCGGAAGGTGTCTAAAAAAGGAGAAGTATTAAAATAAAAGTCTTTCATTGGAAAACACATTCTGACGTACATGAAATGTGACTGTGTTCATTCGTCAAGGTTACAGAGATCTACAGCTTTCAGTAAGGCGTAACAGCCATTGTTTTTCTGAAAAGAAATGAATGTGTTCTCTCCTACACATTTACAGAAACAGAAAGAAACACATGCTGCTCAGGGTCTCTCATCCAAAACTATGACACCATAGTTTGATGATTTGTAAAAGTAGTATGGGGAGTTGTCGTCTGTGTTGTAACGCTGCCACCATTACAGATAAAAATCCATATGGCTCACGCATACATCATGTTCAGGGACTTTGTTAGACTAGAGGTTCATACAAGTTATGTCATTTCATTCCAATGAAATTGCTGCAAATTATGTTCGCTAATGTTAACAGTAAGTGCTGCTCTCCGAGAATCTTCTGCTGTTTCACCGCACAGTTAGATGCGCCCATTGTTTTTGGAAACATTTGGGATAAAACACCACAAAGTAATCATGTTAGGGCTGTGTGTGTGTGTGTGTATCAGAAAGAATGTGACCATACATGGTATCATGATAAATGGTTATGAATCGACAAACTGTGTGGTATTTTATGACATATTGCATCCTTTGTGACTCAGCCTGTGTTCTTCATTTTAACATTAGCATTATTTTGTTAATGAGAGGGAGAGCTCAAAGTCTGAAGACTAACTTGCCTTGCCGGGGCCCCACGTTCGATTCCCACCCTTAGTGCAATGCTGCATCAGATCACTCATTCTCTCTATCTGTCCACTTTAAGCTCCTGTGAGGAGGTGTGGCGTATTCCTTGTCTCTTTGCTGATCTTGTCCTGTACATATGAAGGTACTGCTGTCTGACAAAAACAACCTTCTTCTGATAATGAAACGTATCACTCAAGGTACATATTTGTTGTGCTGTAAATCACCTCTTCTGAAACCTCTCCCATGGAGCGGTAAGACATTATAAATTACACAAAAAAATGGTCAGTCTTGTTTTTTATGGCCTTGTTTGCTTTTGCTGGTAGCTTAGTGATGATTGGCTAATAATCAAGTTCTGATTACGATGCTGGCTTCTCACGATCATAAAAACAAGATAGTCGAGATGATTACTGTGCTGCATATCGTGTTCTGTACATTTTGTCCATAGTTGGTTTTGTCATGTGTAGCTGTCAAAGTATTAAAAGATGAAAACGCAATTAATTGCTTAATTTCTACTTTTTTTAGTTTGAAGTAAAGTATGACCTTCAGGTAGATCGGAGGTTGCATTGTTAAATTAACCACAAAAAAGGGACCTCGTGGGGCGCTGGTGGCGAAGTGGTTAGTGCGCGCGCCCCATGTGTGGAGTCTGTAGTCCTCAAGCGGGCGGCCCAGGTTCAAATCCAACCTGTGGCTCCTTTCCGGCATGTCATTTCCTACTCTCTCTCTCTCTCCCTGATTTCTGACTCTATCCACTGTCCAATCTCTCAAATAAAAAGTTACTTTAAAAAAGGGACCTCGTTACGGATGAAAAACTAAATGAAAAACAGCTCAAAGGAACAGAAAAAAGTGAAATGCTTTATTTCACGAGGTTGATATTACTTTGGACTCATCAACTGGGCTGTCTAGCAGTTATTTGTATAAGTGAAACATTCAAAGAAGCAGCAGTGTCGCTCTTTTCTTTCTATGCGACTACAGGGAGACACTGCAGAGAATTATCCATGTTACGCCTTAAAGGATAATATAGCGTGACATTAATCACGATTAAAATTCATTCATTTCAGACCTTAATAACGCTTAACTAGTTAATTTTTTCAAGATTTATTTTTGGGCTTTTTGTGCCTTTAATGGAGAGATAGGACAGTGGATGGAGTCGGAAGCCAGGGAGAGGGAGTGGGGAACGGCGTGCGGGAGGGGGGCCACGGGCGGGGTGCGAGCCCGGGCCACCCGCTTGAGACGACAGCCTCAATACGTGGGACGCTTAACTAGTTAATGCTGACAACACCGTTTTTACAACTACATATTGTTATTTTTATATATCTATATTTTTTATTTTAAATGATTGAACTCTAAGTTCAGGAGGAACAAAGAAAATGTAAACGTAAAAATGTAAATATTTTTCAGGTAGATTGAAATGTTTGCGATGGATCTGTGAGTTTCACCTGCTAAGGCAGTGACCAAGAAAATACTATGACATCCTCATACTGAGACATAAAGGAGCTTTTCTCTGCCAAACAAAGCACAGGGAGTGACACTGTGGTAGGCTTAAACGTAGTAAAGTTTGAAGCAGTTCAATTTAGAAACATACCCCCCTCCTCCTTTTGACTTTTCTGTGTCTAATGACAGAAGAACAGAGAGGAGAGAGGCAGAGACAAGGACAAAGTGTGTTTGTAGTTTGAAGTAGTTTCAGAGTATCAAGCAGTGAAAGCAGAAGGCAGAGGAAGAAGGGGTTGATGAATGGAGGGGGGCTAAGCAAAACAGAGAGGTCTGTTGTTAGTGGACAGAGAGCAGACTCGGCTCTCATGGCAGGATGATTAAAAACAAGGAGACACTTGAAGCTAGAGGGTGAGAAAACACGGTGTGTGGATGCTGATGATGGTCGGAGAGAGGAGTAGAAACAGCCAGTTTGTTGTCATTCGTAAAGCGGAATTAAACCTGCTTATTGTGATGAGCTGGATTTGATGTATGTTCAGTTTTTTTCTAGCTCACAAAAATGATTATGAACACCGTGTGTTACCAAGGTTGGTAGCATGGTCATGATGTTTATGCCCTACGAAACAGTAGCCAGTAGTGCAGTAAATCATGCTCTGTGTTTATGTCCTGTGCGATCGCTTATCTTCAGTCTTTAAAGTAAATTTAGAAACAGGAGAAGTTCCATGTTATCCTGACCTGAGCTGTTTAACTGTCCATGATGAATGTAAATAAACAGAGAAAAAATAAAAGAGCCTGGAAGAGTTTTTTTTTTAGATTCTTAAAACATTTAATGACACAGGAAAACGTCACACATGGAGTCTGTTCGTGTTGATGGGACACGTGTCTCTTACTGTTAGTCTGGGAGCATATTCATCGGTTGTTTGCAGGTAAACGGCCCTGAGGCCTAGGGGAAGGTTTCTGTGATTCAGATTTGTGATGAACAAAACAAACCTGTCATGAACAAGTAGAAACTTTCTTTCTCCTTTTTTGTAACTTCCTTATCTCTTATTCTTTTCATCCCCATTCTTGGTGAAGTAGTTCTTGACGTTGAAGATCAAGGTCCAATGTTTAGCCAGTTGTGTGACATCTTTTTTTTTTTTAACAAAAGCTCTATTCAGACAGCACAATGTTTATGCCCCTGGGTTTTCTTTTGTGACTTTCCTTTAATATGAATGTTACAGAGGCATAATGGGATCCCCCATTCTCTCTCCCCACTTGGATAGCTGTCCTATCAAATAAAGAAAAAAGCCAGAAAAATATCTGTAAAGAAAATGTATTCTGTTATAATAATAATAATAATAATAATGAAAAGAGATTTAGTTTTTAAAGCACTTTACATTTTAAGGTAAACTCAAAGTGCTACAGAGTAAAAACAACAACAGGAGCATAAAACATAAGAAGAAAAAGTAAATGAAGCTACATCAAAAGGTGAAGTCACTATTAAGAGTTTCAACAGTTTGTCACTTGTAGTTGTGTACAAAATTCAAAGAATCTATTCAAATTCACCACTTTATTCAGTGAAAAACTATTTATGTCGTAATTTAAACCACAGCGCTGTCTTTTTGCCTTCTTCAACAACAAAAAATGAACTCCTTTGTTAAAGTATTTAGCCGATAAAATCACGCTGAGCAGCTCACAGTTCAGATTGAACAAAGCACAACATGTAAGGCAGGTTTTGTTTTGATAAATGAGCAGAAGTTAGCACACCTCATGCCGATGCAAGACACAGCATGACCTGCCTGGAAGTCATTTGTGTGTGTGTGTGTGTGTGTGTGTGTGTGTGTGTGTGTGTGTGTGTGTGTGTGTGTGTGTGTGTGTGTGTGTGTGTGTGTGTGTGTGTGTGTGTGTGTGTGTGTGTGTGTGTGTGTGTGTGTGTGTGTGTGTGTGTGTGTGTGTGTGTGTGTGTGTGTGTGTGTGTGTGTGTGTGTGTGTGTGTGTGTGTGTGTGTGTGTGTGTGTGTGTGTGTTACATAGACTGCAGATTTAGTTGCTCCTCACTCAGGCATCTCCCACTGATGATATCACTGATGTGACTCAACTACTGCTTCTGCTTTGCTTGTCTACTTCCTCCTTTTTGTTCCTTGGATTGGTTCACTACCAGTACACAGTGTGGGTTTCAAACTAGGCCAGCAGTAGAAGGAGTGTGTGTGTGTGTGTTGTCAGACAAAGAATTGAGTCCTTCTTGTTGATGACGTTATCACTTTGTAACACAATACTTTCATCATAAATGAACAATACCACAAAAACTCAAACTATCTTAGACTTATACTTGGTTGTTGTTATTTCTCTGTTTGGTACGGTTGTATTTATTTGCATAGAGGAAGTCGTCCTCGGAAGTAGCCTGGGAAATGTCGATGAATCTTTGAAGACTTCAGATACTTTCAAAGTAGAAACTAAAGTAAGAAAAAACGTGTTTGCAGCTTTGACTTTTGATCTGTTTTATTTTGACTTGCAGCAGAACAATTCTCCAGGGTTCAGTCTGCCTTACTGCATTTGATGAGTTATTTTGTACGGGATGAGACGGCAGCTTTCTTTGTGTAATCACCTTTAGTTGCAGTCTTGATGTTGCGACAGCTATCGGTAAAAGGCTGCACATGAACAGCACACATTGTCCTTGCATGTGAAACACAATAGAGGTCATCAGGATGCTGAAAGGCAGCATTGAAAATGTTCACTGATACTTTTGTAACATGTTATGCAATGAGATGCAATAGTTGCAGGTTTTGCACTGTTTTGCTGATGCTTTTGTTTAAACTTTGATCGTTGTTACATGCTGGATTAAGGTTGTCAAAGTTTTACATACTTCAGAACTTTTCAATACTTCTGTAATGATCGTTGGCATCATAAACTACCTGAGCTTTTAAAACTACAGATTTTCAGACATATTTTCAACCAAAAGTTGCCGCCTTAAAGGGCCCATATTATGCTTTTTCTGGTTTTATATTCTCTTTAGTGTGTTTTCCAAGTGTCCTGTGCATGTTTAGGCACATCTACTTGCAAAAATTCAAAGTCTGCGTAAACGCGGCTTCTCCTACGTCCTCCTGTTAGCTGCAGCATTAGCTGCATGTAACGCTCGGTTCTAGCCCCCCTCGAAAAAAAATTGCCAGTGTGACGCCTTGTCAGTGTGATATCACTGATCTAAGCCCATTGGCTCGTTGTGGTAAGCCCAGCAGCTCATGTTGCACGCCCGTTAACTTCTGTAGCACGCCCACGATATGCCGTAGCCTGCGGTAGCACAGTAGTGCTAAGGTGCTAATGTTTATGCTCCCCTCGGACGGAGCCAAAGTGGCTGCATTCCCAATATGGTAAAAGGGGCGGGACATTTCCAAGAACAGTGCTGAGTGACTGACCAATTACGGCAGAGCCGACAGGCCGACCAATCAGATCAGACTTGGCACACGTGGGGACTCTGAACGTGGGCACTTCAGAGCCTTAGAGAGAGAGTCAGAAGCGAGCTGGTGCATGGAGCGGCAGTACATGAAAACAGACACTTTTTTATAACGTTAGCTATTGTGAACATACTTTAGTAGGTACATAGATTAAATATACGAACCCCAAAAAGGGCATAATATGGGCTCTTTAAAGCTGTACTCATGCTAGGAAATCCATACCGTGCCCAAACATGTTTGACCCCCAAAGTCCAGTTTGTTTGACTAGTGTTAGTGATCCATACCACGCTCAAGCACGGTACACTTCCTTGGTCCTGGTTTGTTTGGAAAAGGTGTGTTAATGGAGAGATCAGAGGGATGGGGCTGCACACAGTGGGTGCCCCTGTGTGGTCAGGAGTTTGTTACCTTGCTCAAGGGCACCTCAGCAGTACTCAGGAAGTAAACTGGCTCCACCTGGCTACCAGACCTTTGGTCCGCACAGTTACCGTACCTGAAGCGCCTAATGACTGAGCTACTGCTGGCCCAAACTGGCATCAGTAATGTGTCAGGCTGCTTAAATGGTCATGGAAATCCTCTGTATTACTCATGGAAAGAGTTTTCATGGAAAAGGATTTTTTGTCTGAGCAAGAGTCCTGACTTACACTACATCCTTTCTAGGCTGTCCTCATTCAACCCGCAGTGTCTGCTTATCAGCAGGGCCCACATGGAGTAAAAAAAATAAAAAAAAGAACATCTGCACCACAAAATGAGTAAACGTCTTGTTTGGATTGAGAATTATTGCATTTACTTTCAGAAGTTATCAGATTTTACATAGTGGCTAAGGCCTCAATCTTATGGTAAATGTTCAGGAATCCAAGAGCAACAAAGCTTTTCTCCGTTTTATTGTGTTTTTCTTTCTGCTTTTCTTTTCCTTTAGACCGGCTGTGAGGTTTAAAAATGAGTGTGTTTACATAGATTATATAAAGTACATTCACAGCCAAGTAACACACAGTCTCAATTTATTGCATTTCCTGAATAAAGTTTATGAACGGCTATAACTGTGTACAATCTCTCACTAGAAAGGAAACTTTTTCAACTTTAAAATTAACTGCTATATTTGAGTCTTGGATCCAAGTGGGATTTCAGCCAGAGACACACAGTGTGTTAGAAGGGAAAGTGAGGCAGAGCTTGGCCTCTGTCGTTCGGTCTACTACTATGCAACTACAATTATTGTTAGAAATGAGTTGATATTAAAAGATGCAGGGTTAGTGTGACCCTAAATTTATTTAACCGCAATCAATCAGCAGAACTGCCTGTGTCCTACTCCCTATTCCTGACATACTAAGAAGATGAAAGACACTGACTGAGCCTTCTCCAGAAAATAATAAATGTCGTTTTGCCTCACAAGTAAACATCCTACTTCAGTTTAGGAGACCACGAACAACAGGTCAAATGACCGATCTCGATGATGTTAAAGCTTGTAATACATAACCGTACTTTACTCTTTTATCATGCATTTAAAAAGTGTTTCGTTACAATTATACAAGTTTTGATCTCCTGCTTGCTATCACTCCAGGTTCCCGAGATCATCAGTACGTTGAGGCAGGCTGGCAAGAGCTCTGCACGCAGCGATGACACCACCAGCATTTCCAACAAAACTTCCACTGGAGGCCGTGATCCCTCTGAAACAAGCTTCTCTTCTCACTCTACAAAGACAACCTCTGTGGCACCACCTTGTGTCATTTCTCCAACAACATTCTCCAAGAAGTTTGAGGTGCTGTTCTGCGGCCGTGTGAGTGTTGCTCACAAGAAAGCCCCCCCTGCCCTTATTGACGAATGCATCGAGAAGTTTAGCCAGTTGCATGGCTCAGGGACGGCTGGTAAAGGAGAAGATAGAGAGAGATTGGTGGGTGGGCTGAGGAGGGCTCTATCCCTGCAATCCAATGGACTTGGGAGTGGTTCAGTTGGGAATAATGCTGCTGGGAGCCCGACCACAGGGAAGCGTCCTGTCCTGTTTAAAAAAGACCCCAGCTTTCCCTGCCTGCAGGCCCTGGATGAGAATGGACTTTCACCCGAGATCTCCAACAACAACACTACTGATGCACACGCCCACTCTGCTGGAGTACAGCCCACCAGCCTGCAGGAGAACAGGACCATGCTGTTTACGGTACGGACTTTCATGAGTGTACATGCACACAGCCCTGATAATAACTCTGCTTCAATTTTTAGTTCTCTGTATTTACACTGCAAAAAACTCAAATTGTACCAAGTGTCACTCTCATCTATTAGTCAGAATATGTGTAAACCATATTAATCTGACAAGTCGAGTGTGTTAAGTAAGTAAATTACAAGATTATTTATTTTGTATTAATGCGAAGAGATTATAACAGAGACTGCAAAAAACAACTCTTATTTGTCTTAATTATAAGTCAAAATATCTCATTTCATTTTATATTAGCCACATTTTCCTGACAACTCCAGGTATAACATATTTCACCAAAATATGACTAGAATAAAACAAGGCCTTAATTGCTTGTTGAAGTAAAAATCTACAAGTGCAGCAAGGAAAAAAAATTATGAGATCAATACTGCATGACATGAATCTCTAATTTCATTAACTTAAAATGTAAATGGTTCTTGCTGCACTGGAAGCAAATATGACTTATTACATGCAATGTATGGCTTATTTTGGGCCTGTTATATTCAGAAAAACACATTATATCTGGACTTGTCAGGTGAATGTAATGAGATATTTGGACTAGAAATGAAGACAAATACAGCTGGTAAGACACACGTTTTTTCAGTTCAACAGTTATGATCTCATTATGATCAATTCTTAATGAGATAAACTGAAACATGTTTTATCTGATGAACTCTGATGACAGTGGTAAAATAATTCTGAGTTTTGCAGCAGTCTTCTTTCTCTGTATATGCATGACAGTCGAGGATAGGCTTTGTCTTTTACATTTATTATGTATCTTATATTTAAAGCTGCAGAGAGAGATGCTTTTCTTAGCATGAAGGAGGGGACTATTGAAATATTTATGGTTAACTATTTCAGATTGAACCAATGCAGTGGTGAACAACATTGCTACTCATTAATTATGGCGCACTACTCATTACTCATTATTTAAAAAAAAAGGACATTCTTGAGTGTGAGTTATTTCAATTCACCCATATTCATATCGGTTCACTTCTTTGCGATAAGAAAAGTACTCAGCAGTGCAGTATCATTTTTGATCCCTGAAATAACAAGTCCTCATTCACAGTTTCTCATGAAGGACTCAGAGGGGGGGAGAACAAAAGCGAGGCAAAGATAAAAATCCCCAAATGACTCAGCAAGAGCAGATGCTGACTGCTGCTCAAAGTGAGCTCAAGTCCCGCTCCCCTTCATTCACCTTTCATCTGACCTCTGGGACCTCCTGCCATGAGGACGTTTCCTGTTTGTCACCCACACAGGAAATGGTGACCACTGGCACAGGAATCGCTGGGGTCTGTCTCTGCTCCTCTCAGCAAATACAGAAATGTTGTTGACATTGATGATACATCCTGCTGCTGAAATGAATAGTCGACAAAATAAGCTCATCCCTGTGACATCATCCCTTAAATGTGTCGGAAAAAATGAAATCCCCTATTTTTTCATCAGAAGTAGTCGATTATGTGAGTCATATTTAAAACCATTAAGAGGAACTTCAGTCATAGTGCTCACAGAACTTGAAGATAGGGATTTAAAGGATATGAGATCCTTGATTTATTGAGAATCCCATGTTGAGGTTTAGCAGTGATAGTGACTCATGCTCTAATGCTGGTTTGAACGGGGATATCCCATTAAGGGGAACGGTACTAAAATTAACCGGTACTTTTTGAAAAGAGAGGAAATGAAACTGCATCACAGGATCCTATAATAAAACCTTGTATTTGCAAATCACTTGAGAACAAAGTCGACGATTGATTGCTGTTTCTCATTGTGAAAAAGTAGAACCTGGATCATATTTAGTTAATGCTGTGGGCTTCTCATTGCTGTCTCTACAACACCACAAAAACCTCACCACACAAACTGACCAAAGCACTCATTTAAAACTTCAAGCCTGTGAGTCCACCTGCACATACAGAGTCTAAGTATTTTGTGTTTGTTTTTGTTTAAGGTGGGGAGGTCTCAGATCTTTTTGGTCAGTCCAGACACGAAGAAGGTCGCGATAGAGAAGAGTTTCAGAGAAATCTCCTTCTGCTCACAGGTATGGGACTTCAAGTTTCTACCCCAAATGTCTGTTAAGTTTTTGTTTTTTGGCCCCTTCTGAATCCAAAAAAAACCCCTCCCAATCCTTTCTCCCCAGGGTATTCGTCACGTGGATCACTTTGGCCTCATTTGCAGGGAGACAGTGGAAGGAGGCAGCTGCCACTTTGTTTGCTATGTGTTCCAGTGCACCGACGAATCACTGGTGAGAGACACAGAGAGAAGCGGAGAACAGGGAGTAAATGCACTTATGTGAAGAAAACACCAGAATACATTTTCATTTTATTTTCTCTGCCTCTATCCAGTTAGCCGTTACAGATAAACAATTCTGTTGGTACAGTTCATTAACTTAATTTATCCTTTATAATCACATCTAGACATTCATGTTTATACAATGCACACATACAGGGGGAGATAGCCGGGCCCTCCCCCGACTATGAGCTCCCCTCTTCAGCCTTCATTCTCTCCTCCAGCCCCTCTTCCGCCCTGGAGGTGTGGACTTTGTGAAATTTTGTTGAGAACCAGAGGATGACAGGGGGAGATTATTAAAGTATGTGTATAACCTAAAAGTAAATTTTCTTATAATTTTATGTTCTCAACAGTACATTTAAATTATTTTTGGGGGGCATTTTTGCCTTTATTTGATAGTACAGCTGAAGAAAGGGGGTAAACGTTAGGAGGAGAGAGAGGGGGATGACATGCAGCAAAGGGCCGAGGTCTTATTCAAACCTACGGCCGCTGCAACAAGGACTAAAGCCTCTGTACATGAGGTGCGCGACATAAATACCATCGCTCATTATTCTCTTTAACTTTGAATTAGTGCATCTGAGTCATGATGTGACAAATAGACCTTCAGTTTAATTTAAAAAAGATCATTGATGTACACAACTGTTTAGTCTTCAGATAATGACGCAGTGTGATTGGCTTGTTTTTAAAAGGAAGACTTAAATTCTTGAAATAGTGAGTCTCTACAGCCGCTACACATCAATCATTTTAAGTCTTTTGCTGCCGCCTGAGTGAAATAGAAGACCCCTGAGACAAACTGCCTTCTGTTTAACTTTTTGTATTCTTACAATTTCTATACTGAATGATATCGAATACCTTCAAAGACCCTGATTTCCCACATACATTGACATGGAGATGAGCTGGGCTCTGGCATAAATATAAAGTAATATTATATATACCTTAGGTAATGATGAGGAAGATGAGTTTTTCTAATATGTGTCCTCTGTATTGGAATACAGTTTGAAAAAGAAGCTGACCTGTAGCAGTAGCAAACTGAAATGTGTACATTTTAGAAATGCCATGTGATGATATTGACAGAAGAGATTCAGAAGTATTGTGTTTTACTCTTATAGGTGGATGAGATCATGTTGACCTTGAAGCAGGCGTTCTCTGTGGCAGCGCTGCAGCAGAATGCAAAGACCCAGAGCCAGCAGTGTGACAGCTGCCCCATGCAGCAGCTCCACAGGCTGTGTGAGAGGATAGAAGGTACAGTAAGAAACCTGCCCTGGGCATTACAGGTCAAAAACCAAGGACCATTACAGACTTGAATTAGTTAAATGTTTTTCTGCTTAGACATCACAATTCTGCAAGTGTACTATTCAGATATAAACACCAGGAGGATCATGATAAAGATGTTAAATTCTGCATTCTTCTCTCTATTAAACATTTGTTCACACTCTTCAGCAAGTTCACACTTGATGTGAATGTGCTGGATACTGATATTTTACAATGCCTGTCAAATGGACTTGAGCTTATAGAGCTCTTTCCTAGTCTTCTGACTACTCAAAGTGTTGTTACACCGCATGTCACACCGACACATTCACACACTGATGGCAGAGGTTTTAATGTAAAGTGACCATCAGAAGTAACTATTACCATTTATACACATTCATACACTGCAGTGACAAAGCAGTGGGAGCAACTTCGGGATAAGTGTCTTGCCTCAGGACACATCGGACATGTGGCTGCAGGAGCTGGGGATCGAACCCCCAACCTTCCAGTTGAGAAATGTGGACATTTTTTTACTTGTGTGTTGGAGTACTCAAGTTAAATGCAAGTTCAGATTGCTGCTGTGTTTACCAAGTTGCCCTCAATTACACATCCATATATTAAGTAGTTACACAGTGTATGTATATGTGAGATGTAACTGTCTGTTGGCTACATTTCTTTTAGGGCTACATCCATCTAAAACTAAGCTGGAGCTTCAGCGGCACTTGGCCACTCTGGACAACCAGGAGCAGGCTGCAGTGTTTGAAAACACCATGGTAATGTCATGAGTCTTCTCTTTTCTGTCGTTAGCACCCTCGGGGCAATGTGTGAATTCTTCGAGTTCACATAGAGATCACTGCAGATAGAAACAAACCAGTCAGTCTGTAATTATAGCAAGATGAACATGACTGAATCACTGCAGAATCATGAGTTTTTCATGTGGGACTTGTGTTGACGCACTGATCTGTCTGCATTCATAACCCTTTAATACAGTTCACATTTCTGCCAACTCATCTCTCTGCTCCCTCTGGTGATGAACTGCATCCTGCTCTTTATTACTTTGTCTGCACTTCAGTCTCTTTCTCTATAACACAAGTGGATTAGATTGTGGGAGTCAAACTATTCAACTTTTAACAATGGATCACTTATTAATGGAACAATGTTAATACAGATTGTTGTTCACTTAGAGGAAGGGTCGATTGCCCTCAAATATGTCCTCAAGACTCTGCTGACCTCTGCAGGTGATGTTGCTGAACTGCAAATCTATAACGGTGCCGAATGGATGCCTATCTAAACATAGTAACAGAATTTCAAAGCTTTACTTTTGTTAGTTTTGAAACAATAGTTTTGATCCTTAAAGAGTAAGAAGCTGGGTGTACTTATTGTTCAACCAATCATCACATATAACTGTTTTAGTCTTCTGACTGTTGAAGGATGATCTTCATTCAGCTTGTCTGAAATGCACGCACCCTGTTGCAAAAAGTACAGCTCTGAGCTGGTTATGAAACACACTCAAATCAATACTGATGCCTCTTTATGAGCTAGACATTCAGAGACATGACTGATTATTTCTTTATCGCTATTTTTAATGCCTGTTTCTTCTGCTGCAGACAATGTCAGATGTCAGACGAGGTGATTTACATCAGGCTACTGAAGCAGCCTTTGTTTACATTTCCTGTGGCAAAGATTCACAGTTAGTGGGAGGGTTGACTGTTAAAAAGAAGCAGGAAGAACCCTAACCCTCTGAAAACACTTCTTGAAGGCATGAAGAGACCAAGATAAAAATATAGAGCTACCACGTTGTCAACAGGGGACATCAGACGACCTTTAAAAAACGATCAAAATTTGGAATTGGAGTTTTTCAAGTCAATATGGCTAATTATTTATCATGTCTCACTTGTTTCTCAAGGTTTAAACAGTGAAAAAACAACCTCTATATCTTATGTCTTTATTTCAGAGGGCCCGTCCTAAGAGCGATCAGGAAGAGAACGAGTTGGTGATGGCCTCTTTGAGGAATCTGTACGAGGAGAGGCAGAGGAGCCATAAGCACACACTGTCTGGAGACAGCAAACAGGTAACTGTCACACATCTCTTATGCACACTGAACCACTGCTGTACCCGCTTTCCTGTCTCGATGTCCCACATTTCCTCAAAAGTGAACAACAGTTAAATGACTGAATTGTTCTGTATGTAAAGATAATTGTGGGAACTTTTTTTTTTATTAATAAACCATCTACCTGTGTGTCTCCATGTGTGTGTAGGCGTGTGAGGAGGCAGCTCCAGCCCCGGTGGAGGCTCAGCAGCAGAGTAGCAGTCGGCAGCGACTTGAACAGTTCAAGAGCCGAGCCAAGCGCTCTCTCACTGAGTCCCTGGAGGGGATCTGGAAGGTAGCAGCTCTCTTTCATGCTCAGTGTTTAGTCAGCAGTTCTCAAATTGCACTTACATGCTGTTTTGTAACCCAACTTTTAAAAACAGGATTTATAGTAATTATTCTTTTCACAATCACAACTCTGAAATGAACTCTGTAATTATGAGATACTGGTCCTTGAAACACTGTCCTGGTTTGTGACTTTTGATCTACGTAAAAGTCAAGATACTGTGTAAGCTCAGTGTGTGGGTGTTTTCTTTTTGCAGGGAAGCAGCAAGGCCAGAGCTCAGAGGGACAACAGTTTAGGAAGTGACAGCGGCTCTTCTGTCAGTACGGTCACCAACAGCCCCGAGCAGTCCAGTCTAGATGAGCCCTCGCCTACCTACTCCCACCTGCGACCCACCAGCCCACTCAGGTACAAACCACCGCTCTGACTCATATCTTTGGGCAGAACAGTCAGTGCTTAAAGGTCAGACCTGCCCTATTTATTTAACTTGGATTTCATGATATACGTTTTTTTCTAGCCTGAGGTTAAAGGACAGTGCAGCTGATGCTTGGGGGGGGGGGGGGGGGGGGGGGGGTACTTGTAAAGAGTGCTTGAAAGAAGCTGTTTTTGTTTTAATTTAAATTTAAACCTCAGATATATGCTTTTGAGGGTAAATAAGACCAGGCAAAGTGATCTAAGTGAGGTCTTCAACTCCCCCTGCTGGAGAGGTTATTCATTTATTCATAGATCTGGGATGGGTTGGACACAGAGAGGGAGTTAATTTAAAGCCTCCTGTATGTGGATATTATTTCCCAAACATCATTTGAATGATACATTTATAGATTAGATACAATATCTTTATTTCAAACATATTAATAAGAAATTGAGTTGAATAAATAATAAATTAAAAAAAGCATTGAACAATATGAAAGTCAAACCGAAACATCAGCCACCATTTTCAACACAAAACAAAAAGTAGGATGATGTTTACACTTATTTTATTATACTCTTTATACTTAGCAACAACTATAACACAATTATCTCCCAGTGTCCCTTTTTAATTGTATATTAATTAATATGGTAAAATAAAAATCTCTTATTTCATCGGTTATGAATTTGTTTTCTAAAGCTTGCGACAATTTGGGGCCTGATTTGCGCCCCAAAAGATCTTGGGGGGCATTGCCCGATTCAAAGCTTTTAATATCCGATTTTTTTGTCAGAAGAATCCGTGTTGTGTCACGATTATTTTACTGCTCCCGATGGATTCGGAGCCTCCCCAATCTGAAATCGTAAATATGACTCCTGGTCAGACTGCCTCTGACGGATTACCCACAGCGAACAATGAGAGCGAGCAGACTTGGAATCGTCACCAACCGGATGTTGCAACAACTGACCATCAGCTCGTGCTGCAAATTGTATAAAGCCACACACAATCCGTCTTCTCAGCCGGGATTTCATCTGTATTGTTTTTCAAAACACACAGCAGGAGAGTCAGCTGACGATTTCGATTGTCCTCCATGTTTGTTTTTCTTCTGAAGTCACGCACATTTCTGTGAGATCTTGTGTCCGTGAAACCTTAGTACAAACAGGTGTGGTGTCTCCAGGTCTGGCCGAGTCATCTTGTGTCATCTAATCTTCCCAATGTGTTTTGGGAAGATTATATATAGGACTCAAAATCGGTCTAATCTGTCATTTAAAATTGCTTAAGATTATAAAATCGTCCTGTGTGGCCAGTTTAACATGGCAGTTGCTACAAAACCAGACCTGTCTTAATTTTAGCAACAGAACAGTATCTAAATATTGTTTATTTGAACCATGTTAACTTTTTCAAAGTCCTTATACATCAAGGAAGTGAAATTAAAGAAACCTGATTTCACCTCTGACTTCTTTGCTTTGGATGCCATACAGGTAACGATGTCGTCTATCTCCCCTCATATACTGTCCCTGTCATCTTCAGGTGTCACAACTCAACAGGAGACCTGAAGCACATTGACTCCTCTCTCCGCCTGTCTCCCTCCACCTGCTCTTTACCCGATGACGCTCAGCCCTCGGGCTTCCGCAGACGCGCCAGCACCTTCAGCCACCCTCCCACCCCCTCCTCAGCAGAGTACTCACCGCTGCACACACTAAATCACTCTCCACAAGAGCCCACTGTAAATACCAAGCCAAAGCTGGTACGACACTACTCCGTCAGCACCGATACTCCCCACCAGAGCAAGTAAGTGGACTGTGTGTGTCTCTGTTTGATTTGATGTGATTCCATAAAAGTGAATCAAAGAAAGGTGAAGTTGGTTATGCGTAGAATGTTTTGCAATTCTGCCAGATGTGTTTCGGTAATTCTGTTGATTAAGAATTTGTAACTACATTTGCAAACTCTGGAGAGAGTCTCTATAGATGATGATGATCAGGAATAAGTCTGTAACAGCGTTCTCATGCGCGGTTGAATGCATGGTTTGTGTAATTTAGTATGTCAAAAGTGGGTTTCCTCTGTGTGAGCGGGACATTGATGTCAACGCTAACCCCGGCACAGGACCGGAGTTTGGTATCAGCAGTGTTCTGGTTTAGTTTAAAGTCAGAGTAGTTTCATCTACTGGGGTTCTACTAGAGTTGTAGTGTGACCTGGCTGTACACAGAGAAATAGTCTGTGTTCAGAGAAAAAAGGATGGAATTCAATCTGAAAAATGCATCCCTGAAACCTTTATCGGTCATTTAACAACAATTTAGCTCTAATTAATGTTTTTAAACAGATGTATGAACGTGCAGCAATCAATCCACTCTTAGACGTCATCTCTCAGCACCATCTTCATTCTCGCTACCCAAGTTACAAGGACGGCTGTAAACAATAGTAACATCTGGAAAATGAATGAAAACAGTCAGACGGGCTGCATGTGTGAACACAAACACCTGGAATTTGAACCGCCAGGCCACTAGTGAGGCGGTGTGAAAACGCAGCATGAAATATTCAGAAAAATACACCATGAGCGAGCAGGAGGGGTCCTGACGCTGTGACCAGCAACACATGACCGTAGACTGTATGAGGGCAAGCAGTGCAGTCTTCATGCACATGATGAAACTGCTTTGTTATGTTTTTTGTTGTTTGCAAGTATTTTTTCCAGGGCTCTTTTGTTGGTGTGTGTGTGTGAATACATCAAACTACATGTAGCACTCATATAAAGATACAAATTGTCATTGTACCTTCCGCCATGTCTTTTCACATCATGTCCATCCTCCTTTCACAAGTGCACATGTCAAAACTGAAATCTGTTGGACAGTATCTCCAGACTCTTCTTCCAGACACCTTTTCTCTCATTTCTCATGCTCTCCTTTTCAAAACAGTTTTCCGTTGTCATATTTTTCAGTGTCTTTGATTTTCTCAGCTTCTTCTTTCTTCACCCTCTGGTTCTTCTGTATTTCTGCTGCTTCTCAGAAATGTCCCAACCGACTCCACCCTTCTTCCTGTGCCTCCTTGCCCTGCATCTCTCTCTCCTCCCCTCCCTCATCATCCTTCCTCACCTTCTTCTGGCGCCCGGCTCAATAAAAGAAGGTGAGGACACCGCATTGGCTTTCTGTTCGACTCATCCAGCATTCTCTTTTCTCTGTTTTGTTTGCATTTATAAATGGCTCCTTTAACCTTCTTGTCATTGTTATTATTAAGGCCCTGTTCTGACAGAGAAATAAAAACAAGAACCTCTTGTTTGACAGTTTGAATGATGATTAAATCTATGACAACCGTAAAAGACCACTGGAGGGAACTCATGTTGGTTAAAAAGGAGGTCCACTATGACATACATCTGAACTCTTTATTAGTGATCAATTATCTTCGAAACACCTTCAAATACCGAGTGTATTGTATCGCTTTAGAAATGAGCTCAAGAGACTAAAAACAAGAAATGACACTAAACATGATAGGATCCAGAAACATGTTCACACAACCACACAGTGTGGAAAAACTCATCCTGATTCATGATTCCCTGCCCCAGCTCACCTGTGACTCCCTTTTCTCGCTGCATGTGGCTGTGATTACTGCCTTTGGGCAGGTGATGTAGCAGCAGCAACATTAGCATGCAGTAATCACCTAACTTACCACACACACATTATAGCATACATCAAATTGGTGACAACATTTGTCTTCTAAACAGTTGAACATCTCAGATTGTTTCGAAGCTACGTGGCCCACAGTAACATCCCTCTGGTAAAATATACATAGATAAAAAACATTCCTGTATGACACTCTGTTTGAACAGGGCCTAAGATTTCCTCTTTTTTCATGTCGTCTTCTTTTTCTCCACCTGCATCGCAGTCCACTGGGTGGTCTGCGTGCTCGTCTCCACTCATCCTCCTCTGTTCCTAATTTTCTGAAATTTCAATTTCTGGCTCCTGTGCAGGAGAATGATTTCTTTGAGCCAAAGAGCAGGTACACACACACATATATAAACAAGTCAATGTTTGTTTGTAAAACATGTTGTGATCTTTGCTGCTTGTTTCAATGATCATGTAATGTGTTTTATTATGTGTGTCCTAAAGCCGACTGAATGTCAATCAGGGTTAATGTAACCATTCCTGTGTGTGTGTGTGTGTGTGTGTCTGTCTTTCAGTGATGTTGCAGCTCTGTCCTCACCAAGTAGAGCATGCGGGGTGGGAGAAAGCCCTCTGCGCAGCCACCGCCACTCATGGAGGCAGCAGATCTTCTTACGCGTGGCCACTCCTCAGAAGAGCACAGAAACCATTGGTAAGAAAAGAGACACTCTCAAATCTCTTTTAACACCTTGTAACCCCGATTCCCTGTAAGGAACAACCACTGGTCCTTGAGCAAAGACATTGGACCTCGTACTACATAACTACAGGTATACTATAGAAGGTAGTTTGACACTGTTAAGGAGACAGCGCCGGTGTCACCACAAGGTGTCTGACAAAAAATTAAGATGATTTGTCAGAGGTTAACAAAAGTGCTGACACCTGCAAACAAAACTGAAACATTCTTTTATACAGTTTAACTCGGAAGACACAAAACTACTCTACATTGAAAAAAATCCATCCATCCATTATCTGTACCGCTGCTCTTGTATTGTTTCAGGGTCTCAGGGGGGCTTTAGCCGATCCCAGACCTGGACTGGTCGCCAGTTAATTACAGGGCTGACATAGAGACAGACAAACATTCATGCTCACACTCAAGCATGACTTGAGTCACCAATTAACCTAACGAGCATGTCTTTGGACTGTGGGAGGAAGCTGGAGGGACCAGAGTGAACCCACACATGCACAGGGAGAACATACAAACTTCACAGAGTAAGACCCTGTCCAACGGGGGATTCGAACCGGGAACCTTTTTGCTGTGAGGCAACAGCGGAAACCACACCGTGCAGCCGTACATTGAAAAATTCTATGACATAATTCAATCTTAGTAAGTTATACTAAGAATACTTCTCTTATTTTCATCATTAAATAGGTACTTCTTTTTTTTTTTTTTTTTAGAATACTGTCAATAATTACTAAAGTGCCTGCTTTATGCACATGGGGGGGGTATAAATGTGTCTGTGTGAGTCAGAGAGCTTTGATCTCCACTTCAGGATTACTTTGCATGCTCCAGTTGCAAAGCTCAACAAAAGGAAGAAGGCAGTCCCAGGTCAGGACACTTGTGTAAACACACATGTCCTTTTTTATGCAAACAACATCCTGACAGAATAAGAGCATGAACATGAAACGGTGTTCTAGATCAGCTGTGCTATTTTAAACAACTGCTCCAGGTCCCACAGTGCAGACAGCAGTGCAGTGACAAAGACTTTACACTCGGTGTCACCCTTTCATTCGGAGTGATGGTGCATGCAGGCAGGAGAAGGGAATCATGTAATGCACTATGGTGTATACTCTACTAATGAACTTTAATGAGCTTTTATAACCCACCTGGCAGATTCTACTCTACCTGCTGCTTATTTTCTACACCTTCAAATTGATCCTTAAGATACTGATATTCACGTCCATGCAATCATTCTCAGTTTGGATGTTTTTACTTCTGTAGTATTTTGTGGATTGTACAACTAAAACCACTTCTTTAGGTTGGTATAGTACCCATTTTATGTTTATATCTCATGTTTTTACACTTCTCTGTTTGACTTATTTGCCTGTTGTTGTTCCTCAAGTGTTTTATTTGGAGGTAAGATGTGTGTTCTGATTGAATATTAAACATATATAGAGCATGCAAGTAAGGCTAGGAAGGCCATGATCACAAGGGCTTGTCACTTTTCTCAAATGTGTCCAAACAAGACTATAATGACCTTGACTGTCATTGATTGACACATGACCTCTGGTGGCATTTCACGTTTGTCTTGCAGCTCTGACTTTGTATGATGAAGTGATCTCACATGGCTCTGTCTGATGGTATCAGTTAAGGTTTTGTCTGTGTGTGACAACTAAGACAAATTAAGTGAATTTGAAGGAGACTGTGATTCAATTGGTGAGTTAAAATAATTAAAGCAGCAGGTCTGCCTGGAGACTGACAGCCAAGTCAGATATGTTAGAGGTATGTAGTATACATAAGTTGAACATGTTGTACATTTTGAGAAATATTGCTTTGATGATAACTCTGGATCATCAATCACCTGCCTTGTCTCAGTATATGCTTACATAAAGGGATGTGTCCGTCGGTGCAGACGTGGGAATCACACATGTGCTTGCAGGTCTTCAGATTCTACGTTATGGTAATTATATGTACCGCGAGCATGTGTGACAGAACAAGTGTTGACAGTTGTGATAGTCGGGTTGGTCACACTGTTACTCCTGAGCAAACACAGTCAATGGGAGAGAAAAACATGTTCATACAAAGTAAGAAGGAAGTTGTTTTTATTGCATTTTAATAAAGTGTTTAGATTTAGTATCGCCACAGAGAGGGGAATGACCTGCGGGAAAGGAGTCACAGGTGTGATTTAAATCCGGGCGGCCCACTTAGAGGACTATAGCCTCCGTAGATGAGGCTAACTCACATTACATATGTTGTAGTTATGACAAATTAATTGGACTCTGTTCTCAAATAAAACAGGGTAGGACCTAAGACTACTTTAATATTGTTTAATCTAACAGATATGTTTTGAATTGTCATTCATTTTTTTCGACTTTAAAGAAAACAAATCTTCAAATGTTTTTTTTTTTTTAAATATATTTGTTAGAACGGCTTTTAAAATGAAATATGTCTATATTCTCTTTCTGCCTGTAATTCTGATTTCTTTAACACCGTTCAGCTGATCGACTTCACACTCGGGAGGTTTGTAGTCGTTTGAACCCGAAGCAGAGTCCAGTTTGAAGTTGGTTGTGTGATCAGTTTTCTGGAGGAAGCTGCAGAGACGCCAAACTGGCATGTGTTCTGAGTGACACACGTGATCAGATAATGCTGAAAGCACCGACAACACACAGCAACGTGCACATACAGCATCAAAGGCTGTGCCCGCAGGCGTTGCACTATTAAAATTGAATCGGTTTTGGAAATCGTTCCAATTGTGATGAGAGCTCTCCTTTCGTAATCTAGGCCTCTAGTTATGATGGTAATGTATTCTTTAAATATTTGAATATACAAAAACAGTCACTGTCCGTCATCGGGCCACAGCTACAGTACACTGTCATGCTCTTTGAAACACTGAAGGATCTAAGAGTGACATGACTTGTTGTCAGTGTCAAACACTAGAATCTTATTGATGAGTTGTGTGTTGATTTTAAAGCAACAATCATTAAGATTATAGTTTCTCTTGTCCTAGTGGAGATAGCTTTAGCACTCTTTGAGTAAGAGTCGGTGAGAGTTTGTAGCCGTCGTCATGATTGTCAGAAACGTATTTTTTACATATCGTCACATTGTTTATCTCTTTTGTCCAGTAAAGAAGCAACAGCCCTGGCAGCATCGTTCAGGCCTGTTTGTGTCCGTGTAAGCTGCAGGTTCATTTGGTCCGGCCCTTCACACAACAATCACAACACCGACCAGAAACCAACAGATTTTTGGTATCAGCATTATCACCAATACAGTCATGGGAAGTACAGTCGTGATGTAATGCTGACTGAGGTCAAATGTCAGAAAAAAAAAAGATATCTACTTCAGTGCCGTTGATCCGTAAAAGTAAACAATGGCGCATTCTAGCTTTGGGTGTTGGATCCACCTGTCGTGACGCATGCCGTGCCACGCCACGCCAAGACTAACAGAGGTTGCTGTTTGGATACAAGTACTGTGATGCCAGTGTTGTTTGGACTGCTAAGCTGCTTCATTATGTTTCTTTATTCAACCTGTGAGGACTGACGTGTGCAGCTGACAGTTAAAGTTGACTTCAGGTTCACAGTTTGACTTAGTCCAAGGAAATCAGTTAGACAACAAAGTGTAAGAAAAACAAAGCGTAAGAAAAACATATCGGATAACTTTTCCCAGTGAATTACACTAACAATGGCAGCTCTACAAATAACATTGACATGATATTTTCAATATGTTATCTCTTTGTATTTTTAAGCTACCACTGGGATTGCCGTATTCTGTAATCTTCTAATTCTTAAAGTTCAACTAGAAACGGTAAAATCCTGTTAAATGAACCCCTCTCAGGTGCAGTTTCTAACAAAACCTTCATGTTAGGTGTATTTTCTGCAGGAGTGCCATCATTTTTTTATTTTACTCCTTTACACACGCCCCTTCTCACATCTGTACTTGGTTCTAATCAATGCAACGTGGGACTGATGTGACCTTCTCATCCTCCTTGTCACTGAATGTGCAGCTCATGAGGGATTAGAGGGCTTTGGTGCTCATTGTTGCACTTAAGTTTCCCTTTCTGCTCAACCATGTCTCCTTTCCATGAACACAATCTGGCACCTGAAGTGTTTTGACAGACAGGTGCCATGACGCAAAGGAGAAACTGTGCTTTCAGCAGGTCAATGTCATTGGCTGTATAGTGGCTGAATGCAGAGCTAAGTCTGGTTGTGTTGGGTGTGTTCTGGTGTTTGTGCTTGCTCACACACATGAGGTCATGGGTGTGTGTTTGAATGACTGTGTGTGTGTGTGTGTGTGTGTGTGTGTGTGTGTGTGTGAGATTTGGAGGCAGTGGTGGTGTCCCAAGGTCATGTTGACAGTCCACACACAGACAGCGCCAGAGGAGAGCGCCAGCCTTGTTGACCCACTTTGCATGTTTTGTGTGTGAGTGTGTGCTGGGACTTGGTTCTGGCTAAGTTGGAGTGTTTGCTCAGGGAGTGGATCAGGCCACTTTATGCAAGAGTGCGTGCGTGCGGCCATACGTGCATGCATGGTTATTTTGATTAAAACAAGGCTTCAGCTTTAGAATAAGTCGTATCCTGTACAGTTTGTTTAAGGTGAGGGGAAAAGAGCTATGACATTGAGGTTAGTTAAGAACCCTCACAACGATTGTAGGACAAGCGTGCGTGTGTGTGTGTGTGTGTGTGTGTGTGTGTGCGTGCGTGTGTTAGTTCATGCATGCAATTTTTTCACACCTAAAAGTGAACTCTTCTGTTGATGCAGGGAAACGGTCTGTGTTTGTCTAAAACATGCATGACTCTCTTAAGAGATTTAGCTGTCTCCCTGTGTGTCTGTGTTTGTGTGTTTTAGTGTCACACATGTGTCAGGTTTGTTCTCACTTCTCTTCTAACTTAAGACTCATATGTTTGTACAGTGACTCTGCTGGTTTCAGCATGTCTCGGAAAGTCTCCCTGATGCAGACACAAAGGCATACATGAATGTTAGCCTTTTCCAGCACAAAGAACACCATTGTCATGGTGTGTGCGTGTGTGCGTGCAGTTTGTAGATGTGTCTTTATTTGTTTCAGGGTATCTATCTTCCACAGGTTACTTATCTAACATTTTTTAAGTTTCCTCAGAAGAGTCTTGAGGAAAGATAAGCATCAAACTTACATACCTGAGCCAAGCTAAGGTGTGAGTGAGCCTGTGCGTGTCTGTGTGTGCACACTATCAAACTGACTTTTGGTGCTATCTGGGTGGCTGTTATGTCCTTCCTCTAAACAACATTGGGTATTTTGAGGTTTGGGATCCACCCTGTACTTTGGGGTGGAGTCATACAAACACATTTATTTTACTGGGTGTTCGTTGCATCCCACTGTGTCAAATACATCTATGTTTAGAAATTTGTATTCAAGTGATTCTTTGTCATGCCCCTTGACTGTTTGTCTGTCAGCTGTGTGCCTTGAATCATATAAAAAAAAAAAGGACAAAAAAAGAAAACATTTGTGTGTGTGTGTATTTTGACATTTAAATCCTTTTCTACAGCATTTTATCACTGGTAACGTCTCTGCTGTTTTTTTTTTTTACAGCCTGTGGAAATAGTAAATGCACTGCTACTGTGTTAATCTGATCTCATGTATTTAAATGTAATGTGTCTTTCAGAGCGTGGGGATCCCTGTCTAGATGCGAGTCGTGGCCAGGTGGGAGTCGGAGGAGGAGGGGACTTGTCTATAAGCGTGGTGCCTGAGGAGAGGACGAAGAAGAGCAAAGAGGAGCTCAGGGAGCTGTGGAGGAAGGCCATCCTGCAGCAGATCCTCCTGCAGAGGATGGAGAGAGAGAACCAGAAACTACAGGGTAAATTCAATGGATCTAGGGAAAGGGAAAACACACATATAAACACATATACTTCCTGTTATTTCATTTTATGCACACTCTCCAAAAATAAATGACAATGCAATGATGATGATAATCATTCTATAGTGATTATTAGCCTTCACAATGTTGAAAGCATAACATGCACACAGCGTTCATTTTGCAGATGGGTGTGTATCTTTACACTGGGTATTCTGTGGTGTGGGTTAGTCTAACATCTGGGGAGCGTGCATTTGGTGACTACATCTTCAGTTATCGGACCTAACACAGCACTGCATGATAGAGTTTGGGAATAATGGGTGCACAACTCCAGACTACAACAGGCTGTGGGAGTTAAGATACTGATTGTTGTTCCCTGCAACCGTCAGACACTTGCAATATAAATAAATCACAATATGGCTGTCTGGTCCTGCAGAGTAGAATTTAATTTATAGTCTTGTCTGTGTGAAGACAAGAACGGCAGCCAACATCGTTTCACTGAGCAGCGTTGGCATCATTCACACGCTGACATGATCAGTCAATTTCTCTTGAAGCTCAAAAGCTAAACAAACAAATCTTTCTTTAATCCATCCTGGCATCATGCCTTTCCAGGTGTATTTAGACCCTCTGTTAATAAACAGGTTATATAATATATGTGAGTGTGAGTGTGCGTGTGTGTGCGTGTTTACTGGTAGATCATAATTAAGGGTGTGCCAAGTGCACCGCCTCTTTTCTGACCCAGTTGGCCACATATCAACACACACCTAGCAGTGCACCACACCCCTAACTACCTGCTCGGTATCCTAACCATTAATTAACACACAATACTTCATCCGTCACTCAGGTAGACATTATTGCCTCTGCATTGTATATGGCAGAGTCTCATGGAGAGAATTTGGGTCATATTGATGTCGGACAAACAAGCCAGGGCAGCGACATTTAGTGGGCTCACACTATACACACTTACAAACAAACCTTCAATGTGGTGCAACTGACTTGGGCGTCTATAGTTTTATTGTGTTTTATTTCTCCCACAGGGTGAGCTCCACCTTTCTGTCCGTTATTTGTCTGGGTGGAGATCGAATCCCTATCCTCTATTCTTTTATTTATCTGTCTCACCGCTGTCTGCTTTATGGGTCAACTGTGAAAGTGTGTGAGCGTATCTTTGTCAGCTCAAGGGTGGGGTATCCTATCTTGTGTGTTATCATGGGCGGAGTGCTCCGGCGACAGAAAGAGAAATGGAGCGTAGCGGGAGGTTAGGAGAGGTTAGGACAGGGGAGAGAATGAGTGCTGACTGGGCTGCAGCCAGCGAGTCGTCGGGCTGGACGAGACTGTGCGTGTGCAGAGACGGCTGATAAGAACGACAGCAGAGCCGCAGCCTCTCTCCAGCAGTATCTATTCTTACTCTGGGTGTGTCAGCTACTGAGCCATCCAACTTTTCCTCCTCTGTTATACAAAAAGCACATTCCAGGTCACTCCCGCTACTTTGCTGTCTTTGACTGCTGCAGGCTTTGATATATAGCGCTCCATGTAAAGTATTCAAACCTCTTGTGATGCTCTTAATTCATCTTGTGCCAAGTTTTTTTTAGGCTCGAGTTTAGTGTGAGCTGTATTCACTTTTGCAGGGCCCTTGGTGATCATGCAACACTCTAGCTTTGCAGATATTTCAGATCACCCCCCCCCCCCGCCCCCACCCCTGGATATCTGCCCCCAATATTTCTAATGTTTCCTGAAAGGTGTCAATGCAGGTCAAGGAAGTAGGCTGTTGTCTCTTTCCTGTCCCATACCGATGATGTCACCCTCCCCAGCTCTGCCTGGCTGCAGCCGGTCACTGGGTGGACACCACACATGAGAGGGAAAGGGTGGGGAAGTCCTTAAGGGATCGAGCGAGGGGGGGGGAGGGGGGGAGAGCGAGAGTATGGTTTTTATGAGAAAAACGTGGAACTGGATGAGAAGAAAGGAGTGGATTGTGGGCAGAAAAAGTGAAAGAGAAGAGGAGGATGCTGGGTGTAGAGATGAGAGATGAGGGGAGAGGGAGAGGAAGGGTGTTGTCAAAAAGAAATGCACAGATGAGGGGTGCTGGGTGTGCCCTCACCTTCTTTGATCACTGGTGTCAATGTGTAAAAACGGAATTCACAGTTTTTCTCTCTCTGCTAAGCTTATATGTTGTTTGTCAAAGTCCAGGGCCAACCCCATGACCCGCATCTTTACTGTTTTCCTCGCTTTAAACGGAAGCTTCGCACCATTTTTTTGCTGCAGTGGGAGCTTTTTTCTGCGAAAAATCTCTAAAACCACAGAACATGACCTTAACAAACCTAAACAGCAGGCAGGCATAGTGAGTTAGGAGCTGGTGAACATGTGAAAATATTGCAACATGTTGCAGCTAATGCCAGATATATATGTGCCCAAGGATTTGGTAAAGACAAAAAAAAACAAAAAAACGGGGGACTTATGGCAGAGTTGCTCCTTAACTTTTTTGGTTGTGTAAAAATAAACTTACAGTTTGCCCATGGCCAAGTCCTTTTATATTCAGATTTATCTAGAGAGGAAGGTTTTGTTTTTGGAAGGCCTGATAAAAGTGTACAGTATTTATATTGAGTACAGCAGTTAGTTAATGTGATGCTTTTTGTCATTGCAAAAAAAAAAAAAAAGATAATGGAAATCATTCAGGGCTGGGGGTTTGTAAAGGGACAGGCATGCTAGCATCTGTGCAGGTGAGCTGAAATGTATTTGAGGAACACTAGCCAGGTGTTTCCAGGAGGACAGATTAGGGATGCAGGGGTTGTTTGCATTATTAATGTGTATTATCTTGTGTTTGTAGCCTCAGAGAGCGACCTGCAGAACAAGCGCCTGAAGCTGGACTACGAGGAAATCACTCCCTGTCTGAAGGAGGTCACTCTGGTCTGGGAGAAGATGCTGGGAACCGCTGGGAGAGCAAGGGTTAAATTTGACCCAGAGACTATACATGCTGCTGTTACACAAGGTACTTATAGTTTCCACTAATACGTGTATCAGTGCTTCTTTGAAATGTTTGTCCCTTTGCAAAATCACCAGGTATAAGCAAATATTGACCAAAGCTCTGAAACTGACAGTTTGTGTCCTAACTTTTCCCTCTATGAACTTTCTCTGAAAAACATCAAGAGGATCGAGCTTCAATTCAAGCTTCAAGTGTTATTTATTTATTTATTATTCTTTCCTTTAGTGCACACGGTGAAGTCAGTGTGTATTCAGCAACATGTCCCCGTCTGTCTATCAGTCGTTCTGTGCTGGCTGACTGTTCTGTCCGTTTTCTGGTATCAGCATGTTCTGCACAGAGGACACGAGGGTTATCTCCTCTGTGAGAGAACTTGGTGAAGTAACTACAGAGGCCAGTCACTAGATCGTTACGCAACATGTCATCACAAAAAAAAAATGGTGGCAGGGGTCATGGGTAGTGCTTGAGTTCTGCATGTTTAAACATCCTCCTTCTGGGGTCTTTACAGGCTGACAGTGTCTCTGGTGTTTTTACTTTAAAGCCTGTTTCTATATTGCCCCTCTTATTAAAGAAGAAATGATTACGTATCATGAATCACATGAAACTATGAAGTACTATGATTATTTATACATTTACAGTTTCTTAACTTTATTTAGTTGACGTGAAAACTGCACAGATAGTTGAACGCATAAATGAACCTGAGGTTGTTTGAAATCAGAGTGGGTCTGCATTAAATAAGGGGATCAGGAATATAAAAAAAAACAACAACAACACAATGACAAGAAGAATAGAAAGCAGAATTGTGTGGCCATAAAGGGGATCAACTTGGGGACCAGTTTTTTTTTTTTTTTAGCCGTACAAACACTGAAGAGGAAGGGAATTCCCAACATGCAGGAGTGTTGTCCAGACGTGCAGTTAGGAGTCCGGGAAGTTTTGCACAACAAACAGATGTGACCTCTTATAAAGCTGTCATGGAGACAATTAAAAAGGTTTAGATGAGCTGTGCGTAGATTTGGACAAATCTCTGTGAGCTTTTCCCCCCTTCTACAGTTTAAAGGCTTTAACTCAGTAAGGCCATAAAGGACAGTATGTCCGTCACTCACTCAAGAGTAATTACTGGTCTGACGAGGTATTTTTACAGCCTCTTTACGTGTCTTCAGCTCCTCGACAATGACCACAATGTCATGTCACAACTCCTTATGATTTGCATACTTCAGAGAACATTTGCATAGAACTGATAGAAATCGACCTTTTACAAGGAATGCACCTGAACTGATAGTTGAAGTAGATTAACATGTCATAGCACCTTTGAACCACCCCATCCTACTCAGTCACACCCTACTCCTCCTCTCATCTCTGTCATGTCACGCAGGTGTCCCACGGCAGCATCGCGGCGAGATCTGGAAGTTTCTCTCTGAACAGTACCTGCTCCGGCAGACGGTCCCCTCCCGACCACCCGCCAATCACACTCCGTACAAAGAGCTGCTGAAACAGCTCACGTCACAGCAACACGCCATCCTCATAGATCTGGGTAATTTTCTCTCACACACACACACACACACACACACACACACACACACACACACACACACACACACACACACACACACACACACCATTTCTTTGATTGCGACTGAATCTTTTCTGCAACTTCAAGTCCTTGGATGATGGAGGCTGATGAAGCTTTACATGTAACACAGCTACATTAGATATTTCCCTTTATTCATTTAGTTTTTTTTTGTTTTTTTTTAAACAAACAGACTAAGCCAGATCAAAATAAAAAAGAAACCAGAAGTACCGCTTATGTCCACAGGGGCTGTCAAACTGTATTAATAAATTGTAAATTTCCAGACATTTGCTTCAATCATAACGCAAAGTGTAACTTCAAACTCAGGTCTGAGCCACACTCTACCCACTACATCATTTTGAAACATGCCAAAAAGCAGGCGAGGGGCTAAGGAGTTTTTGGCTGACGTTATTGTATGAGTATAAGTTTCTCTATAAGGTACTCTGCATTGATAAGTCCCATCGCTTTAACTTTATGTCAGCAGTGATTTAAGCTATGATCGACACACAAAATGCAAATTTCAAAAAGTTTGAAGGACTCCTTTAATCAGTTAATTCCACTTTTAAATGAACTGATTACCTTATTGGTATATATAAGAGGTATATATTTTTAATATAATATAAGACTTTTTTTCAATTGCAAAAATGCATCTTAAGAAAATGGAATAATCTTACTGTATATTCAGACGCTGACCAAACGCCGTTATTTTTTTAATATGCCAACATCGTTCACTGCACACGAAGGGTGATGAAGTCAGTCATTGTGAAGGCTATATGGAATGATTGAATGATGAGTTTATGGCATTTAAATGTGACAATTTCATCCAAAGATACTACAGGTATCACAGGGGTCACAGGGAAATATGTTCCTACTGGTTTCAGATCGTTCTAAATTCTCTTTGTGGAGGATCAAAACACATTAAAACAGTGATAACAGGTCTCAAAACTCATTTTCAAAGTTTCACACACATCTGACCAAGAAACCCACCCCCACACACACACACACACACACACACACACACACACACACAAAGCACCCCACCCATTTCACACCCACATACATAGAATTCATACACATCCACCCACACATCTATCCCTGCAGCAGCGCACCTCCTCTGTCTCTACGGTTCACCCCCTCGTCTTTCATCTGTCCGTGTTATTCACGCTACATCATGAAGGGTGGGGACAGAAGAAACGGCGTGCACAGTGGCGTGTTCCGATGTGAAGGTGTTATGTGCTGTAGGATCAAAACAAACTAAAGCGGACAAGAAGTGTGCAGGTGGGAACGCACAGAAATTCAAGGCTGTTATTTCGATCTCGCAGTTAACAAATGTTAGGTAACGGAGGCGTAGATTTTCTGAGGTTTGGGGGTTGTGAAGCACGGCCCTCCCACGCCTCACAGTCACAGACACACACCGATCTTACCTCGAGGCGGGGGAGGGAGTCATGGCATTATGTTCACAAACATAAAGCCCCTCCAGCACATTCCAGAAATATACACTCACACCGTCGTCATTGTCTTCTCCAAAGCCTCTCTGTCACACACTGTAAGTCAAGAAGTCCTCAGTCCAAAAACACACACACACACACACACACACACACACACACACACACACACACACACACACACACACACACACACACACACACACACACACACACACACACACACACACACACACACACACACACACACCTGCCAATTACCCACCCGTCCAATGTAAGAATGCTCCCACACAGATCCACGGTCATTATGTTGTCATGTTTGAAAGGTGCACGTCCTGTCCTGCTTTACATGTTCAGCTACCGAGAGAGAGAGAGAGAGAGAATGCAGCCTTTACTTAAACACGCATGCATGTGTGTGTGTGTGTGTGTGTTTTCATGAACATGTTTGTGAACATGACAACTTGGAATAGGTTGGCACATGCACATGTACTCTTCTCTTTTAACATGAACAGATAAGTGTAGAGGCTCTCATCCTAAGGCAATGAGAAGCTGCTTTGTTCAAACAAGTGGTGCACACCTACGGACCCCGGTGTCTTATGGATCCTTCAGAGTTATTTTTTTTTAGGAGTGTCATCAGACTGAATGTAGTAAATCACATCTATTAAAGAGCTGCCCTCTTCAGATGAATATCAGGTCTGTCGCAGACATCACCTAGACACTGCGTCTGGCAGAGGAATTCCTGCTAAATGTAAACAGCGCAGATGTTTTGCAATAAGGATCGTGTCTGCTCTCTTTTCCCTCCTAGGTCGCACTTTTCCCACTCATCCATATTTCCAAGCCCAGCTGGGTGCAGGGCAGCTGTCTCTGTATAATCTACTCAAGGCATACTCCCTTCTGGACCCCGAGGTATTATCTAATTCTTCTTTTTAGTATCCTCTCTGGCTGTCTTTCACTTTTCTTTTGTAGTCTCTCTGAATCCCCTTCACCTGATGAACTGAGTTGTGATCTGCCTTCAGCTTTCTCCCCCTCCCCCCCTCCCCCCCTCCCCCTCGCCTGTGTAGACGTTGAGTCTGTTGTTGTTTTTATTGTAGGTGGGCTACTGCCAGGGCCTGTCCTTCATTGCAGGAGTGCTGCTGTTACACATGGAGGAGGAGGACGCCTTCTACATGCTCAAGTTTCTCATGTTCGACGTCGGGCTCCGCAAACAGTACAGGCCTGACATGATAATCCTGCAGGTAACATTGTGCACATGAGTGTCTTTGTCCCACAGTTACTGTAGCAAACAGACTCATCATGTAGATCATTTCTCTTCTTCTCACACCCCTTTCATTCATGAATTACATCACTATGATTAATGAGCATATAAAAACACTCAGTCTATTCATGTCACACTTTTCATATGAAAGATGACTCTTCTCATTCCTCGTGATCTCGTCACCTTGACATCGATCTGCTCTCATTTCCATATTATATAATGAAACAGTAGCAGATCATGGGTTTTAGTTGAAACCTGGTTTGCGTGGGAATTCAGCTCCGTTTCTACCTGATGCAGGAGGTTAACATCTGTGATGTCTGCGACGCAGGTTTTTGTGGAGCATTAGATTTCACCCTGAAATAGAACGACTGTAACCAGAGGCTGATGCACTGATCAGACTGTATCATGATTGCATTATTTACCCCACGGCCATTCTTTCTTTTCTTTTCTCTGTTGCCAATGCAACTTGTGTTGTTATGTGCTACACAAATCAAGTTCACTTCCCTTTAGAGAGTCATGATCCCGGCCACTAGAACGTTTTTAAAGACTTGCCGGGTTATTTCTGAATCTGTCTTCATCTTACTGTAACTGGTCTTTTAGAAGAAAACAAAGGATTTCTATTGACAATGAATTCTCCATTTCAGTAGCCGCTGTAGCTCTGGTGTGTATTCACATCTGTATAACTATGCCTACATTAAAGCTCCTGTCAGACACCTGTGAAGGTGATATCTCATATTGCTGATCTTGTCCTGTACATGTGTGGGTAGTATTGTACACGGAGCCACCTTCTCCCAAGCTCACATTGTGTGTTTTTGATGTTCATGTCAGATTCAGATGTACCAGCTGTCCCGGCTGCTCCATGACTACCACAGGGATCTTCACACCCACCTGGAGCAGCAGGAGATCGGGCCCAGCCTGTATGCCACCCCTTGGTTCCTCACTGCCTTCGCCTCACACTTCCCCCTCGGCTTTGTGGCCAGAGTCTTCGGTAAGCTTTGAGAGCTCCTCCTGTGTGTCTGGACTCGGAGAGCACACTCTAGTTAGGTTGGATTGTAAGATGTAAGGAGAGAACAGGATGGTGGTACATGTAGGTCTTTAGATGGTCTCCACTCCTCAGATTACTTTTCAATCAGATCTTAAATGTGAATGACGGGGCGTGGGAAGGAAAGGTGGAACATAAGTCAACTTTTATTTTTGCAAATTTTGAGGAAATTAAACAAAATTCAAACGAGAAAATCTTCGCAGTTTGGCAGCGGGTCAAAGAAGACAAGTCGCACATTATTTAAATCTAGACGGATGTTTCTCTCCCATAGTGAGTCAGTTGTACGCTGATGTTTTTATCTGTTGTGACCTTTTCACAAGTTGTGTAAATATCATCACACCCACAGCTTCCTCATCTACGTCATTCTCTCTTCATGTCCTTACTTTTCTTTCTTCTTCATTCCTTCCGTACTGTTGTTTTCATGCCTATTTTCCTACACAGTGCTCGGTCAGTGAGCCAGACTCACTGGCTCCTCATGTTCATCCGAGCATAACCGTGTGTGTGTGTGTGTGTGTGCGTGTGTGTTACATTGAGAAGGCATCATGGTAGCTATCTTGAGTCTTTCATATCACATCTCTACTCTTTTTCCTTAATCTGTTGTATGACCTCATGCAATCCTGCCTCACCCTTACTCCACCCTGATGCGTTCACAGCACGCACACAAATACACACACCTACTCTGCATATTCACCCTGGCCTTTATTTATGTTTGTTTAAACCTTTCTATTGACGTCAAGGCATCTATAATTTAAGTCTTTCAGTCACCAATCATCTGGGTAAGCTGTTTGTGAGCGCCTGTCACTATTCATTTTAAGTAACGTCTCACCCCCCGTTCTCATTGTTTCTGTCTTTTTCTGTCAGATATGTTGTTCCTTCAGGGGTCAGAGGTCATCTTTAAGGTGGCCATGAGCCTGCTTGGGAGCCACAAACCTCTGATCCTGCAGCATGAGAACCTGGAGTCCATAGTGGACTTCATCAAGACCACGCTGCCAAACCTGGGCCTGGTGCAGATGGAGAAAACCATCAACCAGGTTAGAACAACAAGCCGTCAGTATGACGTCACTTTAATGACTGGAAACTGGAAAACAATACAGAGTGACTCATCTGTCTGTCGCTGTTTTGCTCACTCAAGAGTATTTATTGTTGATAGTAATTCGTCTTATTTTCGATATGTTTAAGGTGAGAATATAAAAGGTTATATTTGCTCAGAAAAGGTCTGTAATGACTTTATAAATCAAGGGGAACAAATCTAATACTTCCAAACTCTCCAGCCTTTAGGAGGTATTCAGATCAAGCTCCATGTTTTTCTACTCCAGTAAACTTGTTTATGTATATAAAGTGCAATAGTTTCCTAAATCGGCTGCATACTAATCTTTAAATGTTTGTTTTACAGGAGTTAAACGTTTATAGATAAACTATTTTCAGCCAAAGAATAAAGAGAGACTCGGTACAGTGATTTACTGTAGAAGTGCTCTTCCATACTTTCCTACTTTACTTGATACTTTATGTCAGACCCATAGGTCCATATCGTTATAAAAAAGCACAGATACATTAACAAAGGGATATCATCACTACAACCAAACACCTAGTCAAATATCAGTGAAGTGGGGAAGAAAAGATGCACGAACACAGCAGGAAATATTCAGGAAAATTTGAGGTCGATGACATTCAGTATATCACAGGACCGGTGAGCGACCAGTGTGTGATCTCGATCCATGTAAAGAAACTGCTCCATGCGCTTTACTTCTCGTCAGTATGTTCTTTACAACTTGTTCCCTGACACTGTGAAGACGTCCAATCACACAAAAGCATTTATATAAGGGCATAAAAACTGTCATCAAAGTGTTGCACCCTGAGAGGGAGATATGTGAAGAAGAGTTCAGGGGCAGCTGTCCTGAAGAGTTTGAGATTTTGATTAGTTTTTAGACACAAAAGGAGGACAGAGGTGGAATAACAAACAAAAGGCTTTAAAAATCAAACAAATGTTAATAGAATTACTGTTGGTTTGGGTTATGTGAAGGGGTGTATTTTCACAATAAATGAGTGTAGAAAATCTCCCAACACCAACATACAGTATCTCTCAACCCTCTGATAGGTTGACTGATAAGGTTTTAGGTTATATAACCGTTGTAACCGGATGAGCGTCCAGATGAGATCACCACACGGTGCCTGTGTCAGATTGTTGTTGTGGCTCGAGAAACACTTAAAGGTGTCATCATGAGATCTGACTTCATGACTCATGACGACAATAAAGAGGCAAAGTAATTACAGCTGTATGACACGACAAATAAAACGGAATGATAATGATTTGAACCACGCTCTCTCCTCGGTGCACTGATGAAGCGGCAGGTGGAGTGTCACAGAAGTCGTCACATCACCTTCACCTTCGTGTCAGAAAAAGTGGATCCATCATATGAAAAAAACATTTGAGTCATTTTCTATGACATTTGACATAAGTGATGAGTCAAACCCATGTAGAGTAGAGAAATATCAACAAGCCACGCTGTAGTTTAGCAGCTATGCATTTACCTTATCATTTGACAGAAACGGCAAAGGGTTCGTTGACTCATGCTGTAGCTTGCCGGTACTTTCCCTCAAGCGCCACTTATCCACGTCAGGGTGTCTATATGTTCACTGAGGTGTGACTCAAAGTTTCACAACACACACACACAAAAAAAAAAAAGAAAAGAAGAATCAGGGAGTGTCCCTGCAGGATGTTTGGAGCCTCAAGTGCAAAACAAGTATCCACTGTTTATCTTCTGGTTTGTAGTAAGATGGGAACGAAAACCTGTTAAATGTGTGTCATTTGAGACGTTGACCTTCTGTTCTCGTTGAGGTCATCTCTCCTATCAGTAATGATAACACTACTCAATCAGTTAGACGGTAGAGATCTGAGGGGAGCTTCTCACATCTCTGTCATTGTTAGTAGGAAGTTTTAAAAATGAAGAGACACTAACAAATGAAATTCTGATCTTACAGTCTGATTGATTCTAATGTTTTGGTCGTCTGTAGCAACAAGGAATCTGTACAGACATTTCTGGTCCGCTCAGTTTGGCAAATAAAGTTGCCAAAAAAAAATCATTTTTAACCATGATTAAAATCTGTTTTTTTTTTTTTTCCTTATGGGAAATAGTCTTTAACATTTTGCCCCTAATGAAAAAAGCGAAACTATAAAGGTGATCTTATGTTCATAGATACGATAAGATCAATGCGATAAGATGGGATGGAATATGATACACTTCAATGTCCCCTGAAGCAAGTTTGTCTTGGGCTCCAGTGCTCCACTTGATTAATCTTAAAGAGCAAGAACAATAGCAATCTGTGCTGGTCACACGCATTGCTTCCTGGTACATGTAGACACTACAGGCACGGCGGCATCAGTATGAGAACTCGTCTTTCTTCCTTCTTCCTACGTAAAGAACACACCAAGTATTTCATTGCTTATGCGTTTTTTATGCTAATGCCTGTTTAAAGTTTGATAAAAGCCTTGTTGTTAAATGACTGCTGAGCAGATCAAATATTGCATAAATTTATATCCGTCGTACCTGAGCTGCTCCCTACACAGAATGTTTCCCTGCTTACAATCAAATCCTGCTAAACGCATGTGGACAATTAAACTTGGACTAGAAACAGAAACTTAGATGATTCTGATACCCAGGAAGTTGAAAATGATCATTTTAAATATGTTTCCTGATATTGTGAAAACGTCTGTTTTCTCCACAGGTGTGTGAGATGGATGTGTCCAAGCAGCTGCAGGCCTACGAGGTGGAGTATCACGTCCTGCAGGATGAGATGCTGGACACGCCCCCCACCCTCAACCAACACCAGAGAGCTGCGCAGCTGGAGAGGACCAATCAGAGCCTCCGACAGCAGAACCTTGACCTGCTCGAGGAGCTGCAGGTACACACAGACTCCTAGAAATACACAATGTCACCTTCTCTTGCACTCTATGTTTTTTATTTTAACCATCGCTCTCTCCCCCCCCCTCAGGTGTCTCACGCTTGTGTCTGCAGCCTGGAGAGCCGCTTGGAGTCTCTCGCACAGTCAGAGGGCCGCCTGAAGGAGCAGGTTTCTGCCCTGCAAGAGGAGAAGAAGCAGCTCGCAAGCACCGTCACACGCTTACAGGACCTGCTCACCAGCCTCGGCATTCACAACAACGCCGATGGACACACACTCCCCTCACCCTCTGAAAGACACACAACCACAGAGAATGTGGAGGGGCTGGGAAACAGAACTGTGGACTCTCTCCCTCACCCTCTGGCTCTTCCAGAGGGCTCATAACCGCACCTCATACTTTTCCAAATGGTTAGGTTGAGCGGAGGAGGAGCCGGGTGTGGAGGTGCTGAGGGGGAGAAGGTTGAGGGAGATGTTGAGACGACTCTTTACCTCCACCTTTATCCTGTTTCTAGCTTGTGAATGTTTTAATAAAAAAAGAGGAAACTCTGCGGAAGTTGGACCTAATAGAGAGTAGAGAGGAAATAGAACAAAAATGGGGATGAGGTGAAAGAGAAAGTAGAAATGAAGGATGGAAACTGTAATATTATCCCAAAACGACACGAGAGCTACTATCAGCTCTCTTAAAAAAAAAAAAAAAAAAAAAAAAGAAAGAAATGAACCTTATTATCTGACCAACAATCCCCAAAGATAGCACTGTCCCATCGGGTCTCCACTGTCCAAACTACAGTTACATTTGCACCTGGGATGTCCGTCTGTCTGTGAATGTCTCCAATGTGTGTGTTTTAGTTGCAACACGGCAAAAAAAAAGCCAAAGATTTGTCCTCCTTGTTACCAAACAAGCTCGCACAAATACCGTGTCATTGATCACCCACGCATGTAACAATGAAAGTAATGGAAAGATGAAGAAGGGACAAAGTTTCATTTTGTTCCTCTGGTAGAAGTTGAATATGACGTAAATGATATTAGATCTTGGTGCTTATATTCAAAGAGCAGAGGGGAACTGTTTCTGATTCTCTGCAGTATTCCAAAGTTTGTAACCTTATCCTAACCGGTCTCAACCTTATCTAGCTACAGTATGTTGAATTCAGAAAAAAACACAACACCATCACCACCTTCCAGTTCGGTCCATGCTTGTAGAAAGTTGAAATGAATGTCAGTTCACCAAAAAAAAAGCTGTGCCCTTGTAGTGCACATCTCCACAGATCAGTTACTTATAGAATAAGAACAGAAAAAAGATACTTAATGTCTGGAACTTCACACAGGAAACCTCTGCTGTGGAGACAATCTGTCAGCTACGAGTCATTTACTGTATTCATCACACTGAGCGCCGTCAGGCCGAGCTGCTGCTTGGTGTGTTTGTATGTTAACGTCTTTTTGTGTTGCTGTGTGCGTGTTCACAAATCTGTTGATTTACACTGTAAAGAAATGTTGCTTTTACTCCAGACTCTCCTTGCACATTTTGTTTTAAATATTGTAATTCTGTACTTTAAAAATACATTTCATATCCTTTGAGCACATCTGAAGCCAGTGTTGTTGTTGGTTTTTTTTTTCTTACGTTTGCCTACATGTGTCAGGTGTCATGTGACTGATAAGGATTGTGGATGGTGTAGATTGTACCACCTCCTGTCCAAACATGTCAGTCACTTTGAACGCCAATATTGGGTTTCAAGCATATGGAAGTTCACTGTACACAGTATTTAAAGCACAGACATGCAGCTCTTTCCAGGAACTCCTCCACGGCTAGAGTGAAAGACATGTCTGGACAAGTTGTGGCTCTGTTTGTGTGCATGTACAGTACACACAGAAATAGTAACTAGAGCAGAACCGGAGACAAAAAAAATCCTATAAAAATACAGGTGAAATAAGAGTGAAGTGAATTTTGTTTGCTATGATAAATCCTCTCAGGTAATTGTCTTATAACCTTCAGAAAAATATAAAAAATTTAACATATTTTCTGCCAATTTTGAACGAGCCTTTTGGCTTTTTTTTTTTTTCCTTCTGTTTTTTTTTAAAGATTCCTCAAAGTTGACAGGAGTTTACGATGACATTAGAGCTCCCAGCAAGACTTTCTTGTCTCCTGACATTCCTGTTTGAGGTCCTCTGAATGAACCCACTAACCCACAGACAGCTGGTGATGCTGGAGCCGACTTCTTATCCGGGTGTTTTTCTGTGTGTGCACATGAGCATAAGTAACAAAAATCCTTCCTTAAAGGCGATCGCAGATTATTAAGTTGGTGTCTAAAATATTTAAACGTACTATTGTTTAGTTTGTGGGTTCATTTTTTTGGTCAGATTTCAAAATTATCTTTGCCAATGACTTTGTTTTCTCACAGCTGTGTTTCACAGGTCAGTGGTGGACTAACGTAATGTGGTTCAAACCTTGTTGTTGGCTAAGTTCAACCTTCAAGTGTCTTTGACAAACTGTATCTGCCGATGTTGAAAAATGAAACCAATGCACAAGTGCAAAAGAAACTGCAGTTCATCAAGTGTCCACTAGAGGCAGACTCCAAAAAAAAAAAAAAAAAAAAAAAAAAAACATGTTTACACCCTGGTTAATAAAATAACTCGGTAACTAAAACTTAATTTTTTAGTGGGTCAAACTGCAGAGGTTGGCATTTTTTATTTTTCATCCTTTTTTTTAACATGAACCCTGAGTTATTCGTATCTGGGGGTGTGGTTAAGGTGACTGACAGGCCCATCTCAACTCCAACTCTTTCTCCTGACGCTAGATCAAAAGTCAGGTGAAAATAGAATTTCCAATACGCTGACAATCGTTTGGCCTCAAATCACCTGTTCATAAACCAATGTGTGTCGTCACGGAGACAACGTCCATGTTTCAAACGTCCATGTTACGTACAGTTTATGGTCTCTGCTGCCGTCAGTGAATCAAACTGAGACGCTTCTGTAGATTGGCCTAGCTCTTGGGTCGCATGCCATTTACTGTACTAAGGCTACGGTCCTCCAGGTGGAGGGCCCTGCAGCCTAGTCACACCTGGGGTCTCCTATCATGCCTCACTCCATCTCCCTATATGCTGCTTTATCTACAGTCCTAATAGAGGCAAGAAGCCAACAAATAAATACAATAAAAGCAAAATGCTGGTAAGGAATACTTGTGTGATAGCTCCCAGACAGCTGATGAAATGTTGCTCGTTAAATGACCTTGACGAGATCAGACAAAAGACTCAGCAGAAGAATCACGCTGTCATTAATCAAAGACCATAATTAATTCTTTCAGTGCCTCTGATGACTGTGCTTTAAAGACACAGCTTAAGAGTTGATCCAAAGCAAACACTCCTCCTGGACGGAGATTTCCACCGAGCAGCAACAAAGCGAGTCAGGTTCTTGAGGAGCACGCCCTCCTGAGCGATCCGCAGGTAGACTGTAGACTGATGTGAACACACCCTGAAGACCACCTGAGCCCGCCTCACCCAGGCTCCACTAATCTGTGATGATCTCTCCGGTGCTTATGTGGATTTTGTTTTAAAGCCTCGTAACCCCTGACCGAGCAGCCCTGCCCATGTCGTGTGTGTGCCTGTGTTTAAAGCTCAGTTATGATGCAGGGCTGTTGTGATGTGTGTGCGTGTTTGTTTTTGTCCACACCTGCTGGATCAGAGCTCCTGATTCTAAAGAGCATACAAGTTCTTGTGTGACTGTGGTTAAAACTTGGCATCTGCGGGCAGATTTTCTTAATTCCCTGGTAGAGTGAACAGAGAGGCAGCATGTGCACTCAAAGGATGCATGTGCGGTGTGTAAACAAAGCGCATGAGTACAGTGTGTATCTGTGTGTCTTTGTGTCTCTCTCTCTGCCGGGCCGAGTAAAGTGCCAGGGGCTGTGACGTTGCCTCGAGTTTTGTTTTATTTGACTTGGCGTCCATTTATCCCTCCACACTCCACCTCAGCTCTGCCCTGCCCTTCACCGAGCTCCACCACATGCACATATCCTCCTACAACCCCGACAAACCACACTCTGAGAGGGCCAGAGAGCATTTGTAACATGTAGATTTAGACACATTGAAGGCTACCAAAGTCCTAAAACTGAATTTGTGATTAGTGGGAGTCTGCTGCTCCAGAACACAAACGTAAATATACAGAACAAAATCTTTGCATTTAAATGCTTGAGAATTCTGGATTAAAGCTCTTAATCTGTGTGTGTGGGAAGTAGCATTAGATATGAATATTTGAATGACAGGTAAAGTCTGGTAATGAATGATCAACATAACAATCTTGAAATAATTGTAGATAATAGCTTTGTTTGAGGAGCTTATTAAATATCAGTTATCCCTGTGTTGTAACCCCTCTTCTTCCTCTCCCTTCTTCACCACCTCCTCTGTCTCTGTCTCTTGTCTATCTTGTCATGTGGGCGGCTGCAGCTCAGTTGGTAGAGTCGGTCCCCGAGCTCCTGCAGCCACATGTCCGATGTGTCCTTGGTCAAGACACTAAACCCCCGAGTTTCTCCCGCTGCTTTGGCGGCGGCTTACGAGTGTGTGTAGAAATGGAATTGGTTAATACTGATGGAGACGTTACACAGCAGCCTCTGCCATCAGGGTTAGGGTGTGTAGGTGTGACTTGTGGTGTAAAAAAAAAAAGCGCTTTGAGGAGTCAGAAGACTTGAAAAGAACTGTACAAGCTCAAGCCCATTTATCATTTCCTCTCTCTTCGTCACCACCTCCTCTGTCTCCGTCTTTCCTTCACTCTCTTGTGTCGTGTGTTTCTGTTCCTCCCAAAGTGGAGCTTTGATGTCTTGTCACTGCATCTGTCTCAGTGAGGGATGTAGACACAGTTAGTAACCTTTGATATTGATGTAAATGCTGCTGATGCAATAAGAATCCTGTAATGAAAATAGATCCTCACTTTAACAATAACTTTCCCTTTTTTTTTAAAGATTTATTTTTGGGCTTTTAATAGATGGATAGGACAGTGGATAGAGTCGGAAATCAGGGAGAGAGAGAGTGGGGAGTGACATGCGGGAGAGAGGCCACAGGTGGGAACCACTGTGCCACCAGCGCCCCTAACTTTCCCTTTTTAAGGAAAAAAAAAAAGATGCAAACACATATAGATGAGACCACCTTTAAATTCTGTAGTTACCGTCTCCATGTGTGGATTCAGCTGCCCGCCCAAGAGAAACCTGCTCTGTGAATTGATTTAAGAGGAGAAAATGACAGCTGAGTATTAATCAGCTCACCTTTACACGCCATTGAACACCAACCTGATCCTTTTATGTGGCGTATAAAGTGATTTAGGTGGATGCAATCATTAATGACGCTCATCATTAAAGACATCACTCGACACATCAGGTGCTGAGATGAGAGCTGGCTGCTCAGTCCAAAAAGTCAAACAGAGTCAGTAACGGCTCATAAAGCGGTAAACATTGATAAGGAAGCTACTTCACCCACAGCACCTGCAGCCATAAAGAGAGCTACTGATTATACCTGAGCTGTGACACCTTCAGTCTGACTTAATATGAACCTATTAACATGGATTTTGAATAAGCTTGATAAACTTGCACTTGTGCATCTGATAGCCTGAAGGTTTATATCACACGACCGACGTACGGAGGGGATAGTCCTCAAACGTTCCGGGTACGACTCTGATCCTCAGCACGTTGCTGCATGTCATTCCCCACTCACTCATCACACTTTTACTCTTATCATCCGTCCTCCTCTTTAATCATTTATACTGACTTTATGATAGGGATTATAAATCTTTGGAACACCAGCACTGCAGATGACATATTTCACACTTTAAAAGACACAACAGGTAGAGGAATCAGAAGACACTTCAGCCAGCCATTTTTTTTTTATTTCTCTTTTTCTTTTTTTTTTTTTTGGTTATTCTTCTAAAAAATCAAAATAAACCCGCAGATGAAGTTAGAAGTTAGTTAAAGTTTGTGATTGTAATATAATCAGCAATGTGCAACTATATTGCACACAGTATTCAAGCCTCTCAGGGGTCACACGTGTCCTCTGCGAGTCCTCTGCAGAACTCTTTCATATTTGCACTGTCACTTATACGACATGTTATCGTGTTGTAATCTTTACAGCTGTGACTCAATTGTCTGTACAATAAAAAACGCACAATGTACTTTTCCTTGCAATCACTTTCTATGTATTTGTGCTTGGTCTTCAGCAATTGGCTGAGACGAAGTGTAGTAGCTGTTCTTATCTTATCTGATACATCCTCTAGCCGGGGACCGTATATTAAATTGATTTTAGGACCTGCAGATGGTACAGGTCAACTCCATGCATTGACTTGGTATTGTAGCCTCTCTAGGAACATTGCACCTCCCTCTCAACAGCACCACGGCTACTGAGGACACCTCCAGGTTTCTGGGATCCACAAACTTTGGGACCTGAAGTGATCCTCCCACAGACACACTATCAGGAAAACCCTCCACGGGGGATGTAGTTCCTGCGCCAGCTCGGGATGTTCAGAGTCCCTCGGGAGCTGCTGATCATGTTTTACACCGCCAATCTGTCCTCTGGATGTCCATCACTGTTCGGTTTGCCACCAAACAGGAGAGACAGGAAAAACGAAACGGACACACCCCGGACACACAGCTGTTTGAACTCCCCTCTGGTAGGCGGTACAGAGCACAGTCCACCAAAAGAAACCAGACACAGGAGCAGTTTCTCTCCACGGAAGTGTATAAATAACCCCGTAGCATAAACATCCACAGGGCTGTAAATAAGATTTTTTATATTGACTCATGTAAATTACATCCCCTCATCCGTCTTCATACCATGCAGGCTGTTTTTAACGTATAAACCATAGACTGAATATAAACATGGATGAAGCCTGAGTGACGTCACCCATTGGTTACTGAAGAGGGTTTTGAAGGCGGTTGCCATGCTGGAGAACAACAGGATGTGAGATGCAGGTTTGAGCCTCCACACCAACAGCTACAACGTGCCCGCCCGTCAGTCAGGTCAGCCACATGACGTATTACCAATAACTCTTGTACTTCATAAAATGCATGCCAATAAAGACATTAGCTATTCAGACCTTTTTTGTTAAACCAGGCTGTGAACACGTTTAACTCTGCTGTAAACATTTTTGAAATGTACGTGTACGTACTTGTGACTAATCATTACTCCCCAATAAAGCTCACACTTCAAACGCTCAAACAAATCATAACCTGTTATTTCCATAAACATGTACAATCATCACAGTCCCTCCTGTGTGACATCTGTTTGCCCGTTTTTTTTGTTTTTTTTTTGGTTTATTTCCATCATTGCAGTGAGAGCGTGGGGCGTTTGGTGTGATTTGGTTTTCCCCCCTCACTCCTTCCCCTCTGTCGCCTTCACTCTCTGCACACCTGCCTGCAATGGAGCACTCAACAACTCCTACAAGGACTCTGCGCTAACTGTCAGTCTCTGTTGGGCCGTTGTGCCATTCACGGTTTGTTTGTGCGGCGTCCAGCAGCGCTAGTTTAGCATTTATGCCAGGCCTTAACAACTCAGCTGTTTGCTCACCTTCACAGTAACGTTGACTTACTGTTTCACCCGTCTCCAGGATCTCCATTTTCTGAGCCCGCCTTTGCCTACTACAAATCCTCCCCGCAGAACACTCCCTATAGCTCCCTGCTCTGGACCCCCACCACCTTCGCCTTCACCATCCCCTGCAAGCGATGACACTTAACCTCACCTGGGTTCAGCCGTAACTTGCGACAAGAATCCTTCTACATCACATTGTCCTTGAAAGAAAACCTTGTTAAAATCTCCAATAAATGAATGGGTCGTCCAAGGATACAAATGTATTTGATGGTTCAGTTGTGTTTATTCTGCATTTCTCTCTGAGTGTTTGTATCAGTGAGCTGTCATCATAGAGGAAAGATTGGTTTGAACCGCCTCGTTCAAAGTGTCGGTTAGGAAATTGCACATATATCCCACCCTGTGCATTTCAACATCCGTGTGTGTGTGTGTGTGTATGAGTGTGTGTGTGTGTGTGTGTGTGTGTGTGTGTGTGTGTGTGTGTGTGTGAGTGTGTGTGTGTGTGTGTGTGTGCACATACCACCTACAGATTGCAGCTCTACATGTCTAAACTGCTAGTTAACATGTTACAGTTGCATAATGTTGAGTTCAGTTGATGACACACACATTCCACTGATATCGGATTAAAATGCAATATCACTTTTTGGGTATGCAAGGGCAAGGCTGTGTGTGTGTGTGTGTGTGTGTGTGTGTGTGCGTGTGCTATTTTTAAATTGTTCTTTTTTATGCTAATTAAAACCGTTTTGTTTCTTTTTTCAGACTTCTGCTCAGCAGAAACTTTGGCTGACATTTCATCATGTGTTTGAGTCTATAAATATGAAACACTGCTGCTCTGATAAAAGTTTCCAATGAGGTTCTCACTTATAATTTGTGCTGCATGTATAGATTAAAAGAGATTATCAGACGTGCTAAACAGCAGCAAATATATATATTTTTTTGTTCATGGTTTTTTAATGTGTTAGTCCCAAGAGTTGATGTGCACACATGTTGCCATGTTGGGGACACTGAAGCTGTTTATCCAGCTCTGCATCGTCTAGATTCCATTACGTCTGAAGCAGTTCGCTTTCCGCTTTAATCTCTGCAACACCTGTTGGTTTGCTGTTTGCCTGGCAAACCGAAGGGCGTCTGAAACAGCCATGTGGGGGTGCCTTAAAACAGCCTATCTTCTCTGGGCAAAACAAAAACAAACCATACCTGACAGAAATCAAAACTTAGAAGGAGGACATACTGTCTGCTGCGTTGTTGTGAGAGGAGCCAGCACTTCTACATATCATGTTTCCTTAATGTCTGATGATGCAGTGAGGTCATTTTATGATTTAATTCAGTAGATATCTTACATATTGGTGCTTCTAAATAAATGAATTCCCCTGTACTGCGTGCACGGTAAAGACATTGGATAATTAGACCAAAACCTTTTTTTCTGTACCAGTCAGTAAACACGTTTAATTCTGCAATTAAACTGAACTTCTCAATTTGTGGACACTTAAGGAACTACATTTTGTTGCACTTCCACATTAGCTTCATTTTTCAATACTGGTAGCTGGAGCATGAAGAGAGATGTGGCTCAGGTGGTAGAGTTGGTCGTCTCTCAACTTGACGGTCGGGGGTTCGATCCCCAGCTCCTGCAGCTCCATGTCCACTGTGTCTTTAGCCAAGACACTTTACCCTGAATTGCTCCTGGTGCTTAGTCTGCGACGTATGATGATGATCAGTGAATGGGATGAGTTACTTCTGATGGACACTTTACAAAGCAGCCTCTGCCATCGGTGTGTGAATGTGTCGGTGTGACCTGCGGTGTAAAGAGCTCTACAAGCTCAAGTCCATTTACCAAGAGAGGGGTCAGAGAGATGTGAATGAAGGAGTGAGAAACAATTTTCCTGCTGGACTTATTCTGAGCTTGATTTTAAAAAGCTGCCATTGACGAGTCTTCCACCAATAAAGGAAATATAAGGAAGTAGATCATTTTTTACTCATGTATTTGCCTTTCGGGTTAGCCGTGTGCAGAATGAGTCTTTTGATTCCTTCAGTGACTCTTTGTTCTCACTGCCAACCAACACTTGACATCTGAAATACAGCCTGTCCTTACAGATCCAATGAAGCAACACTTAGTAGTTGACGCATTCATCAATTGGGCCCCTAAACTTTCCCTCTGTTTACCGGGCCGAAGCCGAACCACTGAGGCAGTAAAGGGATCTGGTGCTGAAGGGCAAGGCACCAGAGAACGGCATCTCCCATTGCTCCATATTAAAAATCTTTTACCTTCCTATAACTCTGTCTGTTACATTAATGAAGCAGGAGATAAAATGCATAAAGGTTGATCAATGATTTCTGAAAAGTTTGTTTACACTCTGTAAATGTGTCATATTTTAAAGATCAGGTTTTGTATCAACGTTAAGGGGTTTAAATGAAATTACTTGGGCGCATGATTAACTAGGATCTTTTGTGAATGAGTTCAGTAGATGGGGTTAGTTTCCTCCTCTGACTTTTCCTTAAGTCCACAGTCTGCAGCAGGGACTTCAGCAGCGACCTCAGGGTGAAACTGAGGCTCAGATTATGAAAGAGATTAACGTGGACCTGCTGAGTCACAAACTGCTAACACGGAGCAGCAGGCAGAGCAGAGACAAGACCTCCTCTCTGGAAAACTGGAACGGATGATGTTACAGGATTTGTGTGTGTGTGTGTGTGTGTGTGTGTGTGTGTGTGTGTGTGTGTGTGTGTGTGTGTGTGTGTGTGTGTGTGTGTGTGTGTGTGTGTGTAAGGGTGTTTCTGTTTGTTGTAGAAGGTCAGGCGCCACAGTTTGGGTGTGACCACCGCTGTCCCGTCAGCACATCGAGTGTCCACAAAACCCCTCCCTTTACCCCCTGCTCTCTCTCTGTCTCTCGCTCTCTCTCTCTGTCTCTCAACTCTCTCTCTCTCTCTCTCTCTGTCTCTCGCTCTCTCTCTCTGTCTCTCTCACCCTCTTTCTTCCTCCTTTCCTCAGAGCCAGGGTGTAACCAAGACTCCACTTGTCAGTTATTTAGATCTGTAAAAGGAGAGGGGGGGTCTTTATGCCTGTGTGTGTGTGTGTGTGTGTGTGTGTGTGTGTGTGTGTGTGTGTGCAGGCAGAGACATCAGGCAGGTTTTCTTGAACAATAAAGCTGTCTGTTAGTTATTTCTGAACTCTGGAGAGGAAGAGCTACTCCCTGCAGGGTGGGGAGAGGATCCATTGAGCCCCCGCCCAACATACACACAGACTAACACACATACAGCATCCGCACACACACACACACACACACACACACACACATTGATTCAGAGGCACACAGCTCAAAATTCTCACACACACACACACACACACACAGACTATCTCTGAGCCTAAAGTCTTGTTCTTTTTCTCTTGCCACACCCTTCTTGAACAAGAATCTGTAACTGTGTTATAGGAATCATCTTATAAAGGCGGGCATTATTCCAGCTCCGCTCTGAGTAACTGGGCCACTTCCCTCAGGCCTGTTCTGTCTGCTGCGCGGATACACACTGTGGAGTGTGCTGCAGGTCGACTGCACAAGATGTTATGGAGTTTGAAGCAATCTTTAATCACAGGTTATAGATTATATAGGAAGCACAATAAAACTAATGCGTTGATAATTGTAGACACAAGTAACGCTGAAAATATATTTCTGCAAGAATACTTCACTGTGCACAGAGTATCATGGATGGACTGATGATAGACATGAAGCTTAAAGAGTTTTGAAGGCGAACCATGGCAGTCGCCATATTAGAAATGTTTTCTCCACCTAATCTAAATCTAAAGTGGGCCTTAGACCTCCTGGCAAATCGCTACAGTGGGTCGACCTGTCAGTTAACTCATCCACGCCTCTGAATATGCAAATTTACAAATAACTCTTGATGCTGTAAAACTTAGCATTTTAATATGGGAACAAATGGGGTTTCCTTGGTTTCTGCAACCAGCCTCAAGTGGATCCGACCTTGAGGAACTGCAGATGTTGTACTTCTGCATTGGCTTTAGTTTTGAACACCAGAGGTTGCCATCAATCCTCTGGAACTGCCCTAACTCTAACCAAACTTTTTAATCATTGATCCTTTAAACCAGCTGGTAATGAGTTGCCAGGAGGAACAGACAAATGAGGTATTCATTTCACTGGCATTTTAAAAATCTGGGAGTTTCCCCTTACATTTTAATTATTATCAAACAAAAGAAAAGTCCAAATGTAATGTACATAGAATGGGCTCAGCCTGCTGTGTCCTGTATGAATCATGTATTGCCCGATCTCATTTGACACGATCGACCTTAAATCTTCTGTTAAAATGAACGGAGAATAAAGTCAGTCTGCAGTGGAATGTATTAAAAGAGTTGAACATACTACTTCAAAGTAAATTATAAGTAAACTTCTTGTTGTCACATGCACCGATTAAATATGGTATCCCCCAAGGGTCATTTTTAAGACCCTTTTTTATTTTCGCTTGGCTCTGTTTTCTTTTAAGACTATAATCTCTTGTACCACTGCTATGCAGACGACACACAGTTCTATCTACCACTTGTATCTGGCTCTCTGCTCACACTCACAGATCAAATATCTTTAATGACAACGTCAAATGATGCTTGGCGACAGATATCCTTCAAAACAATGAACATTCTCTGTCGACAGAAAGGCACTTATTGGCCAGGAACCGTCTGTCAATTTTAATTTGCTTTTTACTCATATAATGATCTAGAAATAGTTGTCCCTGTTTTATTCACATCTTGGCTCGATTCTTGTGATTCCCTGTGTATGGGGTCAACCCATTACACTACAACATGACGCAAAATGGTACAAAATACAGCAGCTGGAAGAAAATACAGAGCTCTTACCAGGCCTATACTGTTTACAAGTTAAATAAATAAACTGATTTTAAGACCTTACTGATCGACCCAAATACTTACAAGGTCTAATACCTAAATTTTCTAATTGTATTAATATCATTGTTATGCGTCATTGCTTTTTATACGTTTTATGACATTGCTCCTGACATCATGCACACCTGTATTGAGGCAGATTCTTAACTCTCTGCATTGACTGTAAAACACTTAACACCACACTTATCTCCTGTGGCCTGTTGCACAGGCTATGTGCAAGTTCTGTCCTAAGTTTGGGTGTAAAGTCCACACTGGACACTAGGCTGAAACTAGTTAGTTTGTAACTTAAGTTCATCACCATGACAACTGTATTTAACGGAGGACTTTACACCTACTAGGAGCGAGTTGTAAGATTTAAGTCAAAACTTAGGCCTACTTCAGAACTGTCTCAGCTGCTGCTACACCTTAAATGTTAGAGTGTAAACTTGCTAGGTCAATTAGGTTACGTTTGAACTCATGCAGCGCTTTTATTCTTTAAATGTGCCATAGATATAAAGGGAGTTGTCTACCTCGGTGTGACTGTGTTTTTGGCCAGGTGTGTGATATCAGTACATATCGACTGCAGCTCCACCCCATTATAAATCAAAAACTATTGACTTGCTCTCAAGCTCATGATTCTCACAGTAAAGCTTCCTGTTGTGGTTCAGTCTCAAGTTTGAACAGTTCATAAATTGTCAACAAGAGACAGCTCAGAAGGAGTGAGTGGGCGTGTCTTACCCCCCGTGCCCCTCCCTCTCAAAGTTGATACATCGACATTTTAAAGGCATTTTTTTTAATTCCAGGCTAGAGCAGTACAACTGAAAATGTGGGGTTTAGTTACCCTTTAATGGAATAATCCTCCTGAGTCTTTTTGAGACAATAACTAGAGGACAATAGCTGCTTCTTATGTCTGTGCCCTGTTACATTCCTTATTAGGGTGGATCGATTTTCCATTCAGGTTGATTTCATTGCTCAATTAGTGATATATTAAATTCCACCACAGGGCACACTGCCTCGCAACAAGGCCAACAACACAAACATGCACATACAGACATACACGGGCAACCTCCCTTTTCTCTCTCATGCACCTGTAATAAGAAACTATAGAGCCAGATAAATTTTGGAGCCAAACAGAGAATTCGAAGGAGGTGCAGCCAGTGACAGAAACAAATAAGAACAATTCAAGTGTTTGTTCTAACAGCAGTTACGTCATACTGCCTCGTCTGCCTGTGGAGAAAATACAGACAGAGACGTGATTGTTCCCCGGGGAGACGTTAATATACCATAACATAGCTGCGAGCTGGAGTCACCTGCTATCATTACACAAACACACCGCATTCAAGTGATGTGACAACAGTATATAAAAAAAAAAGAGAGATAATCCTGGAGGTAAATCATAAACTCATCTGGATATTTAATGGTAGTCACAGCTGTCTCTCAGCTGTCAGATAAGACTGGAAATCATCCAGGAATCATCTTCTTACATTCTCCAGAATGATTATGACACTTTACCTCTCAGTCTGTTCTATAGTGTTCATGACAGGATCAAGTGGGACACACATGGGAGTCGGGGCTAAACCCAGAATCCCCCGTACATCAGACAGGTACAGAGGACATCCGGCTCCATTTTAAAAGACGACTCCCACCCTTTAAATATTGAATTTCAGCTTCTCCCTTCAGGACGTCGGTAGCACCCTGCAAAAAGAGGAGATACAAAAGCAGCTTTGTCCCAGCAGCCGTCAGTGAGATGAACAAGATGTGACGCTGTAGCAATCTTCTTTTTTAGTTTATTTATTGATCTCTGCACTTTTTATCGTCTTGTTTTTACTGATGGCTCATTTCTACCTTGCTTTTACTCACCATGTTTTATTGATCAGTGGTGAAATCTTATTCTTATCTTGCTTTCACTTTACTTGACCGAGGGTAAAGTCTCATTTTTATCTTATTTTTATTTATCATATAGTTATGATGGGTTACTTTATATTTGTTTTTTTTACTGACGGGCTTTTCTCTTTACTATTGAGCACTGTTGTCACTTCATCATGTTTTGTCCTGTGCTGTCGTTTTGTGTGTAAAAAGAGGCCAACTCATGCTGCAAACCAAATTTACCTATAAATAATGCTACCTTATCTTACACACACACACACACACACACACACACACACACACACACACACATGCATGCACATAGAATTCCTTACAGAAGACATGCATCAATTCTTTCTTTGCACACACACTCGAGTATCTTACACAATGTTTTCTTTCTGTCTTTGAGCCTCTTCTTGTTTTGATTATTTGGCAGCCTCTCCTACCTCACTTGTCTACCTGTGTGAAACTATACAGGTGGGTCATGATTACGATTCATCAAAAAAAGCATTATCAGTCTGGATCAAATGGAGATTATTAATGCGATGTCTGGAGGAGCATAAAGAGAAAAGGTGTGTCTCCTGTCTGCAGTTTACGATCATTTTGTTATTGTGCAGTGGAAGATTTGATGAAATGAGGTTTACGACGTCTGTTTGATACATCGTTGTCAAAATGTCAGTTATAGTCTTTCTATAGGAGTTGCTATTTGCAATGAGTCAAACAAACACATACACCTACAGTATATTAATGTGTGAGAGAGAGTCGTTAAGCAAAAGCAAAGGAGGCTGTGAAGGATTGTTTGAGAGTTTCAGACACCTGTCCAAACCACAGCTGACTCTGCCAAATCACTGCTCAGTGGTGCCAGAACATCTGCTGCGTGATGATATACATTTTAATCAATTTTACCTGTGTGTGTGTGTGTGTGTGTGTGTGTGTGTGTGTGTGTGTGTTTCCAGCAGCGTGCCCCCTCAGGGAAGGACCGACTAAGCGATAATTATGGTCTATCTTTTTTAGATTGCCTGAATGTCACGCCCCGGACAGAAGTGTCTGTCAGTACGTTTACACTGAGTTACAAAACGTCAATTTATTGTGTTTTCTTTTTTAAATCAACCCCCGCACAGTGTGTGCCATGATGACCATAACTAATAAGACCTATTCCTGGAGCTGGCCTCAAGCGGACACTCAACGAACTGCAGGACTTTGCACATCCGCATTGGCTTCATTTTTCATGACCGCAGGTTGCCGCTTGGTCCGAACGTCTATTACTGTGTCTGCGAGTTCGATTCAGAACAGATCCAAAATTGCTTCTTCGTGAGTCTAATTCAGGTCACATTGATTGGTTTCTTACGTTCCTTCACTCTGCCATTGAGTTACATGAAACCTTTATTGCCCCTATACGGGAATGTGCCGTGCACCAAAGAGCATAAAGACACAATATAAGCAGTGGTGCCTAAGGAAGTGGGTATACTCCTAATTCTCCCCCAATGTTTTTTTTAAGTGGCCCGTTCTGGAGAGTATAAACGGCCTCTGTTATAAACAGTGACATGTAAGACTACTCTTGCATATTTAGTTAGTGCGTACAATTAGAGGCAGAATATGGGCGGTCATCCTTTTACCATATAGGGAAAAAGTTGCAGCATACTACTGAATATTATCAATCAATCACCGGTGTGAATCAGGGGGAATTCAGAAGAGGGTATACCCCATGGAGACTGAAAAATAAGTGGATATACTCCACATATGCATATGCATATACCCTGCACTACACCATTAAATATAAGTGACAAGAAAGACGTCGAAACCATATACAGGACAGCAAATAAAAACTAAACCATTAAAGAAACTCTGATTCCCTCATTAAAGCATCACACCATTATATGTAGGGATGTAAGGTTTCATAAAGTATCAAACAAACACACACAGTATCCTTCTGCCATATTTTAAATATTTTTTTATAATTATATAATTATAATTTATAATAATTAACTTTTGAATGAAAAAAAAAGACTCCGCTCCTACACTGATGTGTATCATTATTGAACTGAACTGCACCAACCGGGACAGCGATTGACAGCTTGACTAATCTGTCCTCACACAGACTGAGGGAGGTGTGTGTGTGGTGTCTGTTTGCAACCTTAGATCAGTGGAAACATGTTGTTTCCCAGCGTGCAAAATGAATATCAGGTCAGAGGAGCACAGCAAGCAGCAGCAGCTTGATTTTGAGAGACCTTTGTTGTCACAGGATTTTGTAATCAAAGATGTTTGGGAATTTTTTACGTTTATTTGGACTATTGAGAAAAGCAAAAAAATGTTAGGGGATGAGAATTTGGAGGCTACACGGTGGCGCGGTGGCCTCACAGCGAGAAGCTTCCTGGTTCAGCAGAAGGTATATGATATGATTGCAGAGCTGAAAAATGGTGGATCAAGATTAGAGTGCCAAGAGTTAGAAAACTTCAGAAGTAGGAGCTGAGGCTAAATATTTTAGGATCTAAATCTGCATAGAAGTATTGAAAAACAATCTCAAAGATTTACAGATAGTGACTTACAGCGAAATTCAACCTGGCATCTTCCTGCTGTCAGTCTCTCTGCCTTCCAGAGAACCATCATCTTTTCCTTATTGTTATTTTAAACACTGTCACGCCATTGCAGACGTGTAACGCCGTGTCATGCAGATAATACAGAGATTTCAAACTGAGATGTGACACACCCCAATCCCAGCTCTCAGCTGTTGAACAAGACCAGGTTAAGAAAATAGAGTACAACATATTTAAGGAGCAACAATAGAGCGCTTTGCCGTTGAATTATTAGTAGTGGTACAGGCAAAATAACACAAATAAATAAATAAGATAAAACAAATAATAAAAAAGAAGAACAGGTTGTTTTAATAAAATAAAATAAATGTGAACTTAAAATGCATCCAATCATTTGGTCCAAATGCATCTATATTCCTTGTTTGCTGTTTGTGCCCATGATGTTTTAAGACAGAAGTGTGGAGAAGAAAGTTTTTACTGAGGAATAAAAAAACATCTGAATACTCCAACACATTTAACCATGAAATGATGATGCAGCGATAACACCATTATCACAGGTACGGCTTGTTGGTTCAGAGATCTTGTCTTTAATCCCACTTAACACGTGCACTCTTTGATTTCCATCTGATAAAGATCTGTTAATGTGCGTGTTCAAACTGTGAAACTCTGAAATAAGGCTGAGTGCAACACTTGGCGATTAAGTTGCTTTAATATGACACATAACTGCAACATTTAAACATTCCTGCTATTTGTACCGTAAAGACTGAGCGCTACTCAAGCAGGAGTGCCTCTAACTCTGATTGACTTTTTTCCAACCATGATCAAATTGTTTCTATTTCAAAGACACACGTTGGAGCATCTGTCTGTTTTTGAAGCTTTAAATGTTTTTTTTGTTTCTGAATGCTGGGATCAAGCTACTACTGTCAGCAGATGATCATCCTGCAGCACGTTACAGAAAAAACTCAGCACAACCATGCGATCACAGCTGGTTGGCTGAATGTGTTTCACCTGTATGTTTTCACCTGTGATATAGGCACATTAGTGAGATTTAATATTACGTAAATAGACTAAATTCAAACATACACGCCGACTCGATCAGCAGTTTTCTACCCATTACTCTCTGCTGTGTCACTGCAGCAGCGGGATCGCTTTTCTCTAAAAACATGTTTATTCTCGTCATATGTCTGCATGCGTGCAAAATCTCTCACAGGACCAGACTGCAAGACTTTCGGATGACTAGATCTGTGTAACACATTTTGGCTGAGTTGTGAACTTGCAGTTGGTTTCTTTGAATATAAATGTACGTGTTTTAAGAAGAACCTCAAGTGGTGAAGAGGCGTTTAAATGTCTTTATTTTCTCTGTAAAGCTCGAGGCTGCTCTTCACTGGAGTCATCATTAGAGTCTTGATTCTGCAGGGATTACGACGCAGCGTAAGCTTTGTATTGAACACGTGACTCAGTAATAGTAACTCACTTGAATGTTTTTCATACTATGTCTTCATCTTTGCGTAGTGAAGCGGCAGGTGTCCTGGAACAGGGACACGGTTTGTTAGTTTGTTTTCCTCAGAAAGAGAAAGAACACACATTCCACCTTTGAGTAAATAAGCACGTAACAGACACAATCTGATACACACGACAAACTGTTGACAAAATTAATGTCACATTTTTTAATTGATAAGATACCTGTGGGTTTGTCAAGATGATGGATATCTTATTTTATAAGCAAACAAAGAGAGCCTGATAGACACTGTTTCTCACTGAGGAAGAGTTTGATTAAATAAAGGAGTCTTCCACCTGTAGACGGTTATTTTACCATCTTCTGCAAAGCCAACAGCAGACGTGCAATGTGTCCAAATCAAGAAATGTATTCTTATTCTGAAGACATTTTTAGTTAGTAGTGTGTTCGCTTACAGCTGTCTGCGTGGTTAAACTAAACGATGGAACGTTAACTTTCTGTTTGGCTTTATGGTCCTTGCACAATCTTAGCAGGTAAAACAGTCAAGAAAATGTGGAACTTCCTCTCTTATATCATGACTCACATGAGCAGTCAATCAAAGTTACTGTCCCTTCCTTCCTTTTATATACATTAGAATAGTTTGTAGTTCCAGTTAGCACGTAGAAACGCAGCTAGCAGCTTGCTTCTTGCTTCTGGGTGAAGTCAGAGCGATAGTCAGCTGTTTGCCTCCACACATGCTGCTCACCTCGAACATTTCTCAAAGTTTTCAGGAGTTTGATGCATGTTTGAAAACCTTACAGTGTAACAATTACTCTGATAAAAAAACAGTCCTCGAGCGTTTGTATTGTGTCTACTTGACCTGAATTTGAATGTGTTGATCATTTTCATGGAAAGCAAAGATCAGGACAGAAAGATTAAAAACATTTGAAACTCAGCATCGTGTCTTTTAATGTCCGGTGATTTAGTGTAATTTTCACTTTCATTTTTCAATGATTTTATTTATCAGGGCACAGTGTGCAATGACATCGATCATCTATACAAAGAAAAAATGAAAAGATGGTTGCACCACATTTAGCGAGTCGCTAATTTCCATCTGTAGTCCCACATAAAAGTGACGCAAAACAAACAGTAAGACTCGCCTCAACAGAGGACAAAGTACTTCAACTACATGCTAAAATGCTATAAACATGTGGAACAAAACTTCCTGCTGCTACAAAGTGTTAAAACCAAACCATAGAAAATATACATGTTCAGTGAAATTGAAGTCTCATTTCAGATATCAAAACTGCTCGAGCAAATCCCTTAACTGATCACAACAATCATAGAAAACTAAGGGCCGACAGTTCACACAGAACAACACACCTAGCATGTAACTTACAAAATGTCAATTCTTACATCTTGTTTCTGTCTATGGCTCAAAGTGCATTCAGGGTCAGACATATCTAGTTCTACATGAGTCATTTTCTTTTAAACAGAAACACGCTGACTTATCCCACCGCCATGGACCCATCATGCACTGTGAGGTATCGCCCCGTCCCACGCTCCGCTTCACCTGCAGACGGAGCTGGCTAAGCCTAAGCGGATGTGTGTTCAGTCTTGAAAGACTTACACAAAAAGTAGATTTAGAAACCATCCATGAAATAACAGCTGTCACATCAACACTGCCTTGTCTCAACAGCAAGCTCAGCAGAAGAGCAAACTGCGCGGCCTCACCTCGCTGCACTGAGAGCGTGGAAGACAGGCCTGCAGTGACAGATGTCTTATTCGTGTGTGTGTGTGTGTGTGTGTGTGTGTGTGTGTGTCGGTTCTGCTCCACCCAACTTCCTTTAAACCGAGGAGCAGAAGTTTAAAGTCCTGTGCTTTATGCCTTCAGACAAACACAGTGATAAAAAAAACCTCAAAGTATTTTCCTGAAGCATCAAATGTGAGAAAATTATTCATACATGAAGCAATTCAAAAATAAATCATTAAGAACATAAAGAGCGTTAAAAGATATATAACGAAAGTAAGACAATAGAATACTACAGTAGCTCAGTCTGAAGGGACTTGGGTTGGGAACAGGAGGGTCGCCGGTTCAAGTTCTGTTGCGGACCAAATCTGTAAATTGGCCTTGTAGCTGAAGAGGTGCCAGTTCACTTCATGAGCACTGCCGAGGTGCCACTGAGCAAGTCACTGAACCCCCCACCCCCATCCCACCAGCTCAGGAGCGCTTGCTGTGGGCAGCCCCCCCCTCCCCCCCTCAATCTGACGTCCCTCCTGTAATGCACGTCCATATAGGATCCTGATTGTGCATGTGTGTGTAAAGTTTGAATATCCCCTTGCAGGATTAATTAAGGATATCTTAAATGTATTGAAATGTGATATCAAAAGAGAGACATGACAATACATTAAAATACAAATTATTTTAAATGATCCTCAGTTTAAGCAATAAATGATAATGATCTGCTCAGTGCTCTGAAGTCACTGTCTTACCCTCGCTGCAGCAAAAAGCAGAACTACTAGAAAAAACTAGTTTAAAGCTCCTGTGAGAAGTTTTAATCTGGTAACGAAAGAGAAAGAAATCAATACAGATGCATTTAAATGTGCAACAGCATGTGTGAACAAATGTAAAATGAAGCAGAAATGACCAACAATTTATAAGTGACTATGTAGAGTGTTATCCTGATGAACAATGTGTTACATCATGCTGCTTTCTAAAGAAACTCATTAGTAGTGCTTTGTTGCACCTACATTTACTCTGGCATGTTCCCAAAGATAAAGAAGAAGGAAGTGTTGACTGTAATTACTAAGAACATCCCGATGATAAATTTAAACAGACACTTGACAGACAATTATTCAACAAGTTTCAACTGAGACCACAGAACAAAACTGAGTGTCTCTGTCACACAACATGTTGCATATGAAAGGGAGAAAATTGAACAATAAAGGGTTTCTCTGGGCAAGAAAACACAGACAGTACGGAGCACCTGAAGTCCCAAAAATAAAAATAAATAATAACTTGTGCGCACAAGAAAAAGAAATGGAAGAATGAAGAATCTGAAATAGTCGCTTGGTAGTTTTTGTGGAAGGTTTATTTCAACTGTTTTTTGATGAATCTATCAAAGACAGAGGCTGTGCAGAAATCCTGATTCTTTCTCATCCGTTTAACCAAAGTCAAAGTCAACTTTATTGTCAATTTCAAAATATGCCAGACATACAGTGGAATCGAAATTGCGTTTGTCTCCGACCCGCGGTGCAATACAACCAAAATGAGGTAAAAAGATAAAATAAAAAAGATAAAATAAAATGAGGTAAAAATAAGATAAATAATATTTACAGTAATAAATTCTAAATTGTGCAAAATGGTAAATAAAATAAATAAAATACAATTTTAAGAAAAAGTAAACTTGTGCAATATGTGCAGTGTGCATTAAACGGATTGATAATTAATTATCACATTGTCACATTGTAGTATCCTATTACAAATATTTTACTGATCAAATTGCAGAGCTAAGGGGGGGGGGGGGGGAGGAAGAGAGGGGAGAGAGTTAAGCTTCCTGACAGCTTGGTGGAAGAAGCTGTTTCCCAGTCTGGTGGAGCCGGCCCACAGGCTGCGGTACCGTCTCCCCGATGGCAGGAGGCTGAAGAGGCTGTGTGAGGGGTGGGTGGGGTCACGCACAATGCCGGTTGCTTTGCGGGTGAGGCGGGTACCGTAGACGTCCAGAAGAGAGGGGAGTGGGACACCGATAATCCGTTCAGCAGCCTTCACTGTGCTCTGCAGGATCTTGCGGTTGGCAGCAGTGCGGCTCCCGAGCCACACAGTGATGCAGCTGGTCAGGATGCTCTCGATGGTGCCTCTGTAGAAGGAGCACATGATGGTCGGGGGGGCTCGTGCTCTCTTCAGCTTGCGGAGGAAGTAGAGGCGCTGCTGGGACTTCTTGGCCAGTGATGTGGTGTTGGTTGTCCAGGAGAGATCCTCACTGATGTGAACCCCCAGGAACTTGGTGCTGCTCACTCTCTCCACAGCAGCACCGTCGATGGTCAGTGGGGGTGTAGGAGTGGGGACTCTCCGGAAGTCGACAACAACCTCCTTGGTCTTGTCGACGTTCAGGAAGCGGTTGTTGTCTCTGCACCACGTGGCCAGTCGGCTGACCTCCATCCTGTAGTGCGTCTCGTCGTTGTTGGAGATGAGACCAACCGCTGTTGTGTCGTCCGCGAACTTCACAATGTGGTTGCTGCCGAAGGATGGAGCGCAGTCGTGGGTCAGCAGCGTGAAGAGCAGGGGGCTGAGCACACAACCTTGAGGGGGCCCCAGTGTTCATGACGGTGGTTTTTGATGTGCTGCCGCCGACCCGCACTGCCTGAGGCCTCTCGCTGAGGAAGTCCAGCAGCCAGTCGCACGGGGAAGTGCCGCGCCCCAGCTGGTCCAGTTTGCCGATCAGCTGCTGAGGGATGATGGTGTTGAATGCTGAACTGAAGTCTATGAACAGCATTCTGACGTATGAGTTTTTGGTGTCCAGGTGGGTGAGGGCTGGGTGAAGAGCAGAACAGATGGCATCCTCGGTGGATCTGTCACCTCGGTATGCAAACTGGTAGGGGTGGTCCAGGGTGGCGGGGAGGGTGGATTTGATGTGGGCCATGACTAACCTTTCAAAGCACTTCATGGCGATGGGGGTCAGTGCAACGGGTCGATAGTCATTGAAAGTGGATGGTGAGGGCTTCTTTGGAACGGGTATGATGGTGGTGGCTTTGAAGCACGACGGAACAACAGCCCGACTCAGAGAAGCGTTGAAAATGTCCGTGAAGACATCTTTGAACTCCTCTGCACAGTCCTTCAGCACACGGCCAGGAATGTTTGTCTGGACCTGCAGCCTTGCGGGTGTTGATCTTGGAGAAGGTTCTCTTCACGCCGGCTGCAGTCAGGCGCAGGGTCTGGTCGTGGAACCAGCAGTTCAGCCAGTTTCAGTGAGAATCCCACATGCATGGATTGATAAGTATCAAGGTGCAAAATCTTTCAAAAATAAACTCAGTCGCAACAAAACCGGTTAATTCATCACTTTTCAAACTTAAATTACTAATCCATCCCAAAAACCTCAGGGCAACACTGACATGGACATCTGATTCATCTTTCTGGCCACCTCATCAATAAGGACCAAGCGGCAAACTCTGGTGTTGAAAAAAGAAGTCAGTGGGGAAATGCAAAAAAAAACTGCAGTTCCCTGAGTGTCCACTTGAGGCTGGCGGCAAAAGCTCCGGAAGTCACATACACACCCGTGAAAGAAAACAACATTTTTTTCCCCCCGAGTAGAAATATGTCGAACTCTGGATCGCTTGAAAACAAAAGTCTCTGTTCACTTCCAAGTGCAGCGGTGTTCGGTTCGCCATCGGTGAGAACGCGATCCAAACCAAACAAGGGAAGTGAAACAAATTGCAGTGCATCGTCGGTTGAATTCATACAAATAGGTTCGCAGAGCGTGGCTAACGTTAGCATTGCCAACAACATCAGCCTTCAGTCCTCCTTGAAGGTTAACGTGCACATACCTGTCCTAATACCCTTCCTCTGTATTCTTCTGTTTAATCATGAGGTTAGTTTTCAGTGTTTCCTGTTTTATTTTGTAGTTCTTGCCCCTGTGAATCATGTCTAGTCTTACTACCCAGGTTCTGTAACATATTTCCTCGCTGCTCCTTGTGGATTTTTGTTGGACATTTTGGATTTATGTTGTACTTGAAGGAGAAATGTATACTTTTTGTCTTGCCAAGTGACGCCGACCAAACCTCTTTTGTCGATAAATCCTTTAAACAGGGGCTCCTTGGTGTGCGGATCTTGTTTGCTTCTTTTTACCTATTAGTATTCCAAAGTCGGGCATTTGAACATTTTAAACGGACCTTCAGGAAGATTTTTTAACAATATTGTAATATCCTGAGCAAAGAAACAACAGAATTTGGATATGTCCAACAACTGTACATGTAGCATTGATATAAAGTCAAACACTTTCATCAAAGCTCATCATTCCTTTTCTGTCATGTCCGGCCTGAGGATTCAAAATAAAAAAACAGCTTGACTCTAGCCAGGGCCATTAAGACTCTGAAACCTTTTTTCACACATGCATTCTTGGAAATTTCTAAGGAATTTCAGGTATACTTCCCCTGAAATCTTCCTGAATTACTTGTTCAAGCATGCACCTTGCAACAAAGACTGTCAGGGGTGGGGTGTCTCAGGAGGACGGACATGACCTAAAAAGAACAACAAGTGGCGGAGAATGCAACAGAGTCTGATGCTATATGACGCTATGCATGATCATTTTTATTGATGCAATGTCTAGTTTGACACATTCACTATCAACAAAAAGAGCGGAGAAAATAAATACTGGCGAAGAGAAAACATATTGAAGCAGTTTCAGTACTTGCACTGAGATTACGCCTGCAAGCACATACAGCCTATGGTGACAAGCACATTTCACTATGGGGGGGCTTGTAGTTAAAGTTCTGGGTAAAGTGGGAGTGAAAAAAAATCAGCTTTTTGTGTTTACAAATGAGGCTAATCCTGAAATCGACAGGAGGTTTTCAGGAATTTTGAGGCATGTGTGAACGCACTATTGATGTGTTGATGATGCTCTTTGTAGGCTATTTGATATAATATATTAAGGCTATATATCACATCAACTTCTCTTACTAGTCTAATTGAGGGCGGTATACCCCTTGTTTACTGCCTGTCAGCCTAATTAAATATTCAATGAGGAAATACAATTTCAATGAGGAAAAAATGTTGTTGTGGTTAAAGATTACGATTGTTGTGGCTTGAGAACAGTTCAAGTTGTTTTCTCCAACCTTGAAAAGATAATAACAACACACACACACACACACACACACACACACACACACACACACACACACACACACACACACACACACACACACACACACTCACCACCCCCGCCCCGGCCCCGCCCAGGCCCCGCCCAGCGGCCCGACCCCACGCAGAAGACACCAGACAGCGGATCATGTGACAGCACAGCAACAGTTTCTGAACTACAAACCGGAGAGAGAGACACACACACACACACACACACACGCACAGGCTGAGAGAGGAGTTTCGTAACTCGGGGAAGTTTTTCTGTATCCATCGATCACTGGACGATCACTGTCTCGTTGTTTTTCTCATGTCAGTGACACAGCGGAGCGTCGCCTGCGTCACCTCTTCAGCCCGGTCGCCTCACTGAGTTTGTCTTACTTTTTCTTTTTTTGCCGTTCAGTAAGGCAGCTGTGAAACTATCGTCTCTCCTCAAGGAATAGACTGAGCACTTCATCTGAGAAGTAAGTGTGGTACCGAAATCTCCCCCTTAATGTTTCCTGTCGGGACTTTTTACAGTATGTGTGAATGAGTGAGTGAGTGAGTGAGTGAGTGAGTGACCCCCCCGCCGGTACTCTGCTCTTATTTCCGATCTGATGAACGCTGGTAAAGCCGTAAAATGCTCCACGGTCTTTTAAAAGTAATATATGTTGAGTTAAAGTTCTTCGAAGAGAAGAAGTCCATAAATTCAGTCTTGTGGGACTTTTTAATGAGTTCGAGCTGCTTGAGTCTAATTAATTGGTCTTGCCAGTTAATTAAACTCACATTTGGCACCGCTTATTGTGTTGTTGTTGTTATTGGTGGTGGTTAAATCAAAGTCAAATCATGTTGACTTTTTTTTTGTTTTTTTTGAAGTAGAATTGATGAGAATGAGCGTCATATTTTATTGCTTGATGACTAATGATCGTAACTCTGCAGATAACTGATGCAAGCCAACAGACAGGCAGCAGACTGTCAACGCTATTTATAGCCTATAGAGCCTTTTTTAGAGCATGTCGTTGTTTAATTTATTCAAATGACAAACGGGGTCAAACACAGGCTGTTGATTCTGTTATGGGGTTGTCTTGTCTGTTGTCTGTGTGTCACAGGCTACTGGTAAGAATTAAACCGCGGCACGCAACCGGTACTGCTGGATTTCTTGTTTTTAACTGACAAAAACATTGCACGCAAACTTCTTCCCGCTGTCTCTCTTCATTGTAGCAGCTTTGCCTTTGGGTTAAAAATAAGACAGAAGATCTGTCATATTTAAAAAAAAAAAAAAAAGCCTCAGCACATTATTATTATTGATCATTTAATGAATAGAGATTGTATAGTTGTAGAACAATTGGTATGAAAATGTGTCAAAGTATCTGAACATATTGAACAACCTTCAGTGAAGCCTCACTGTCTGTGTTGGATAATTATCCCTTAACAACCTGTGACCACACATGTGATTTGACTACAGTAATGGCACAGTTTATACATTCCCTGTTTAGTTTCAGAAAAGAAGCTACAGTTTTGAGTTTTTTTTTTTTTTTTTTTTTTTGCATATTACAGATAAATTCCCTTTGAAATCACTTAAAAAGAACAAAAAGCAGAAAACTAAAGTTGCTTGACTTCAGTATTGTCATATGGCTGGATCAATCAATGGCTCCATTGATTATCAAAATCATCAATTAGTCACTTGATTAATTGCTTAATTACTTTATCAACTGTAAGTATGTATGTATGACGGACTGAATCTGTGGCAGAATGATGTAATGTGTGTGTGTGTGTGTGTGTGTGTGTGTGTGTTTGTGTGTGTGTGTTTGTGTGTGTGTGTGTGTTAGTATAAGTGACAGTTGACCCTCACTGTTAGTGTTCAGTGTCACACACATTTGACAGGTGTGTGTGCTGCAGATTCACACATTAAGTCAGACCTGCACTTCTTTGTCTTTTTACTTCATCTTTAACAATACGCATCTCTCTCTCTCTCCCTCTCTCTCTCTCTCTCTCTGTGTGTTTCTGCATCTCTGTCTCTCCCTGTTTCCTGTGCTTTGTTTCAAGGCTGAGGCTTGCGTCACACATTCCACTTGGCATATGAAGCCCTTATCCTGTTTAGAGCCCCGGAGAGAGGGGGGAGAGAGAGAGAGAGAGAGAGAGAGAGAGAGAGAAAGAGGGACTGATAGAGAGAGAGAGAAGGGAGGAGAGAGGGATGTGGATGTGGGGGGTGGAATGAGGGCGACCTCCCTCTCTCTCTTTCTGTTTCTTTGTCTTACAGTCCTCGCTTACTTAAAAAAAAAAAAGTTTTAAAAAGAGAACGAGGAGCGGATATCAGGCCTGATTTTTTATATCTGATTATTTATTTATTTGATTATGAGCAGGGCTGACACACTTAGGTACACACGCCCCAAATACCCCACCCACCCCACCCACCCCTACGCCTTTTTTTTTTTTTTCCTGAATCAACAAGCTGATGTTATCTGGTGGAACAAAATGCACCGGAGTGTTAACACACACACAAACACAAGGCTCAAAGGGCACGTCCCAGGGGAACATTAGGGCTAAACATTAAACTCCTGGATGCTGGGTAGTTGTTGATTCTCCGGTAGAAGTTTAGGAATTAGGACACTGCTCAACAGGCAGCCGTAAATATAAAAAGCTGTAACTAGTTACACAACGTCACATGCGTGCCAGCACATGCACACACACACACACACACACACACACAGTCGTGTCAAAGCACACACACACACTTTGAAACCACTGGATTGAGCCACTGTGACTCTTTGCTCACCGCTGGCCCCCTCCCCATGTTTGAGGTTCATTGAAGTTTTGTCATACTTTGGTTGAAACCCACTTCGTTTTCTGTCTCCTGCTTGTTCTTTCCACTTCCATTTTGACATAGTTTGGTCACAGCGGCTGTTTTCTTTGCCCTCTCTCTCTCTCTCTGTCTTCCCCCCCCCTCTCTCCTCTCTTTTTTTTAGGCAGGGAGGTGAAGTGTGTGTGTGCGTGCGTGTGTGTTGAGGGGGAGTGAGTAGACAGGAAACCACAGGCCCCCTGCAGCAGCACCCCCTATTTGGCTTCACTCTCCTCCTCCTCCTCCTCCTCCTCCTCCTCCTCTTCTTTACACCCCCCGACCCATCACGCAGTGTGGAAATAATAACAGTCAGACTAAACTCTGAGGGCTTCCGCTTCTCTCTCTCTCTCTCCTCTGGCAGCCTCGCTCGTTCTCTCCTTCCCGCTGTCCTCGCTCGTCTGGAAAGACTCAAAACCTCGCTCTCTCTGACAAGTATGGCTCAACGTGTACGCGTATGTGTGTGCATGTCATTGTTTGAGCCTTATGTCAACCCCAGTGTGTCTTTCAAAATGTGTGTGCCCATGATGTGTGTGATGATGGATCCTGTTTCCTCTCCCCCGCTGACGGCCCCCTCTGGCTTCCCCCCGAGGTCTGCAGGCCTGCAGCCCCACAGTCTGCTGGAGAGGAGCGGAGAGGGGCTACGTGGTTTTTGGAGTGAGTGTGTGTGTGAGTGTGTCTGTGGGGGAGTTAAAGGAGGGGAGGAGCGGGTGAGGAAACTCAGATGAGGGAATAGGAAGCCAAAATAAAAGGATAGGGGGCTTCAGCTGGGGCCTTAAAGTGAGAGAAGTCAAGAGCTGTTTTTCTAAACGTACATTCCTGAACATTTCAGGACGGGCTGCCACTGAAATCTTCCTGAGTTGCTTCTTCACATCTGACCCTCCCAGCGTGAAGTTTCCCCTATCAGGTGGGAGGAGAAGGGGGGGGGGGCATGACGTAAATAGGATGCTTAAATCCAAGATGGCAATGAAGCGATGGAGTCTGACAGCTTTTCACTTCATGTCAATGCTGCATGTAATCGGACTATTAACAGTATCAATAAAGAAGTGGAAAAGAACAGACTGAAAAGAACAGGTGAAGTCGGGATACAAATTCATCCCTTTGCATTTACACAGGCCGCTCACCCATGAACATTTGCGTGGGAAGTCAGAACATACGGGGCGTCATTTGGGGGCTAAGGAGTATAAAGTGGGATAAGGTGTTATAGGGAGCACAGAGGTACAGTAGGAGATGAGAGTTAAAAAGTTGATCCAGTTCTGAAACCTGTGATAATATTCCCTAAAGTGCTGCTGGGTTGGAACCGGGAGGATGCAGACCAAGTCTATAAATTGCTCTGGTAGCTGGAGAAATGCCAGTTAAACTTCTGGGAGCACTGCCGAGGTGCCCATGAGCAAGGCACAGAACCCCCCCCCCCCCCCCCCCCAACTGCTCGGGCGCTCTTTCCTGTGTCAGCTCCCTCACTCTGACTTCTCTCCATTAGTGCATATCAACAAGATCCTGTTTGTGCCTGTGTGTGTGTGTGTATTTCAGCCTGTGTGTGTGTGTGTGTGTGTGTGTGTGTGTGTGTGTGTGTGTGTGTGTAGCATGTTCAATAACAGTGAATTTCCAAGAAGAAAAAAAGAAGTATCGATAAGGCGAAAGTAGTTTATAAACATCTCCACTCGATAGAAGGAGTGTTGAGCAAACAGAAACGGCTGAGGAAAAGGAAATGTTAAACGCTGGATCATTAATCTGCCACCTTGATGAGTCACCTAATATGGATCGTAAATGACGAATGATCCGCTCATTCCCCGAGGGGTGTAAAAAAGGTTGCGTTCTGTTGCCTCAGCATGAAGATGTTCAAACTGAGAAGTGAGTCTGTTTAATGAGCGTTTGAGCGATTTGTCGTGTGAGACTTGAATCTGTTGTAAGACTGATGATGGGTTTACCAAAAAAAAAAAAAAAGGGTCAAGAACGGCGCAAGAGTAGGAAACAGCGGACTGTAGTCTGTGTGTGTGTGTGTGTGTGTGTGTGTGTGTGTGTGTGTGTGTGTGTGTGTGTGTGTGTGTGTGTGTGTGTGTGTGTGTGTGTGTGTGTGTGTGTCTACTGCAGCGTGTTCTTGGACAGCGCTGTTGTCTGGAGGTTTCTGCTCTCTCTGGTGATCTCATCATCTCCAGCCTGTTGCCATTACAGCGTCTGTGTGTGTGTGCGCTTGTGTGTGCTTGTGTGTGTGTGTGTGTGTGTTTGTGTGTGTGCAGCTCTGCGTGTGTCTGCGTGTGTTTTTTGAGCAAATGTGCGTGTCTGTATTCTTATTTCTTTTTTCTTTTTGTGATTTAGTGTGTGTATTCTGTTGAGCTAGCAGAAACGTGGTGTGCGGCTGTGAATGTGTGTAAGTACATGAACGTGTGTGAGCGTGAGTGTGTGGTTGAGGCAGTAGCCAGGGGCTCCACAAGCCACAATATTTTCCCCTTCAGTCATGGTGTTTTATATCATTCATAGAGAGGGAGAGAGAAAGAGCGTGGGGCGGTGTAAGGCTCAGATAAAACAGTAGTAAAGGAATGATGATGAGTGAGTGAGTGAGTTAAGAAGATCTGTAGCTGATGAGAGAGACAGAGAGAGAGAGAGAGAGAGAGAAGTGTAGGACGTGTTTGCTGAGTGGGTTGGGGTTGAGCACACAGAAGCTCTACTGACCTAGAAGGACAATATTTGCAGACCACACTTCACGTTGCACAAACACACGCCCACATGTAGAGCGCACGGGGAGAAAATATTCCTCAACAACCCAGGAAGAGCTAATTATTCACCAAACAGATGGAGAACACACACTGCTTTTTACTTTACTGTACAGGTATGTCCCCTGGGAATGCTTTTCAGAGGATTGCTTTTTTTCCACAAAAGGGTCGTAACTAAGCTCAGCTGTCGTCGCGTCTTTGTACACTTTGAACAGCGGTATGTTGGATTCGCAGTCTGTTAACTCAAATTTGCATTTCGGTGTCTTGGAAGCACGGCACAGCGGGAGCTCCACATGCACGCACACACACACGGCGCTGTGCTCCCTCCCCCCCCCCCCCCCCCCCCCCCCCCGCTGGCTCAGCTGATCCTGCCCGGCCTCTGTAACGCCTCTGTTATACTACCTCTGAAGATGGTACAGTCCCCACATTACACCTCCATGGAAATTCAGATTGAAGGCGAAACGTCACAGGGACGTAAATAGAGTGAGTTGAAAACCAGAACCCCCTGCCCTATCAAAACCAACAGACCATGAATTCCAAAATCTCCCATAAAATTTAATTTAGAGTTTAATCAAGAAATGGCGGCAGAAAGTCCTGAAGAGGCAGCAGGTGAAGAATGGGAATGTTTGGTATTTGTTGCTTAAAGCTCCTGTGAGCCAGAATGCAATTAATACCGATGCTTCTACAGGAGCTTCGAAAGCAAACCGGCCCTGTGAGGAAATGATTTCATTATTCTACTTTTGTATGTCCTTCACCACTGCAGGGGGGGGGGGGGGGGGGGGGGGGGGGACTCTAGAGATTAACAACACACAGCAGAAACAGCTTTAAAAAAAAAAAAAACACAGATTCTTTATAAGATGCACGCTGAAAATGAAGAGGGGGGTTGCATTATTTTTTTTAGCTTCAGAAAACACTACGTACACATGCACAGGACCAGATCAGCAAACAGCTGAGCCTAAACTTTGCCCCACAAGCCGAGAGCCGAAAGTCTCTCACAGGAGCTTTAAAAAAAATACAAAAAAAAAACTTGCTGCCTGTTCTTTTTCCTATGAAATGATTAATCGACAAACCATTGCAGTAAACTGATTCATGCTGAAATCACGCTGTGTTTTCTCTCGTAAAGAAGACGTTTCAAAGTTGAAACACACTTCTTTCCTGTTGTTGTCTGAATCTTTATTCTTTTTCACATTTATCATCACACACCCGAGGGGAAAGTTTGTCTGATCTCCAAACAATCACCATCCTGCTGTCACATGCTGCCTATTCTCCCCCTCTGCGCATTCCCACATGTGGGAAGGCCCAACCATCCGGCACACACACACACACACACTGCCATCCGGCACACACACACACCGCCATCCGGCACACATACACACCACCATCCAGATTAAAACACACAACATGAGTAACACACTGCTGCTGCTGCTACATGACCCAGATTTCTGCCACAGTAACCTAAACTCCCCCCCGTCTTTATTCAAACAAATGAGGAGCAGGTTTATCCCTCTTTTTAAAGGTCTCTGTGTCTCTGACGTATGAATCCACATTCAGGTGAGCAGGTGAACTTTGAGTGGAATGGTATGTTCCAGAGACAACGTGTGCTTTTTCTAGGTAATGTAGTCCTAGAGTGCTGCAGGGCTTTGGTACAGATTGAGTGATAGATGAACTGCTGATAACTGCCTTTTCTTTCTTTACATCAAATACAGATACACCCGCGTTACTTCTGCCTCCAGTCGAGCCCTGCAGTGACAAATACGTTTCTAATTATTACATTCCCAAGAAACATCCAGGAGTGTATGTGATGGATGTTTTGAACTTACTGAACTGGCTTGTCACACACAAAGACGCTCGCTACGTCACACTGCTTGGTTTATCGGGCTTCAGGAGGAGATGTCTAATCATTTATAATGGCTAACCTTTTGCAAAGGTCCTTCAGGGAAAGAGTAGCAGCAGTCTGAGAATTGTTGGGGGCGCCACCTGCTGCATTACTCGTTCGCTTGTGTTGTACTTACTCTCTGATGTACGTCGCTTTGGATAAAAGCGTCTGCTAAGTGAATTGTAGAATTATTGTTGGAACAAACTGATAGGGAACATTTTATGACAGAAAAATGTACCATTCACGATTTCTAAAACGGACGAATTGAATGCCTTTATTGAAGCTCAAATGTTGAGTTAAGTATTGTCATATTGGCGTTTTAAGCTTCTCTAATGTGAGGACTTGCTCAGCGTAACTCTTTATTATATTATGAAGTTAAAGGTACAGTATGTAGATTCTGCTGCCTGGGGGCTCTCAATCAATACTACAATCACAAAAGATGACGTTGAGGCTGCTGGGGAATCATGGGAGTTCTCTGTTAAATTGTCTTAAAAATGATATTGAAAGCATTGTAAATTATAATAACTATTAGAAGACAGCAAGTGTTGCCTCTTGTCTTTTGGTTTTTTAATTTACGGAGGGACAAAACAAGATGTTTCCATATACCGGCAGAACTTCTTATGAACAACATAACGTAACAATGCAGCGCGAGTTGTTTTGGTTTCATGCTGGTGCTCAAGGGCGACATCTGCTGGATCAAAAAGTCGCATATTCTTCCTTTTTAAACTGAATAAAAAGTGCAAGTTCACAGATTAATATGATCGTAATCTTCAGAAGCAGCAGTGCATGTTGGATTTGAACCTTAACTGGCTTTTATTATTTGGGACACACACACAGACCCTGTAATGGTGCTTTCCTTCAACATGACTTTTTTTTTTTTTGCTAATGGGATTAATTGTGAGGTGAGATGTATCTCTTGCAGAATTTAAATTATTTTATGTAGAGATAGATGGATGGACGGATTATTGATCCTGAGAGAAATTCAAAGCATCCAGTAGCAGCTTACAAGACACAGATGACATGAGACACATCTAATAACACCCACCGTCCCCCCTCCCGTATGTGTATATTAACCCGAACAAACGGATTAACAGTTAAAGTTAAACCTGTACAATAAGAGTGGACATACAGCTGCATTTATGTTGCAAGGTACAGCAGTGTCTGACAATTTTAAAGAGAACTTTTTGTAACGATACCAGAATTTTAAACTTGGATTTCTTTTTTCTTTTATTACCACATATTGCATGCAAACAAACTGCATACTTTATTGAAAAGTCAAAAACTTTGACAACCTTTCTTTCAATAACCTTTCTAGCTGCTTTGCTGTTTTGGTTGCAAATTGAAAGGATTATCATATTAAAAGGTCGGACCTAAGGTGTGAGGGGACTTCCACAAGTGGAGCAGTTTGTTGTGGTTTTGAAATTCTTGTGTCTGTCGGGTAAAACCTTGACTTTGTTTGAAGTGTAAAGGGACTCAGAGGCTGCTTCTTTTGTCCTTTCCCTGTTTCGTGATCCGTCTGTTTGTCTTTCATACCTGCTCTTATTGTCACCTCTGTGTGCCGTTCACATCCACAATTGAACAACTGCTTGTCCTCTAGATGAACTACAGCGCAATACAAACCCGGATTAGAAAACAAACCCATAAAGACATATGTACACACGAGCAACCACACACACACACACACACACACACACACACACACACACACACACACACACACAGCAAGAAACCACCTGCCTGCAGTTTCTTTGTTTCTTTGGAGCCGGGCAAAGGGCGAGGCATCAGTCGTCATGTTCACACCCTTCCTGACCCAGCAAGCCAACATCCTGCTCCGCTATTGGACCATCTGCACTGTGTGTGTGTGTGTGTGTGTGTGTGTGTGTGTGTGTGTTTGCGAGGGTGTGACGCCTGTGTTCTTGTCCATTTGTTAATAATTAAAGGCTAACATGTCTCCAGACTGTGGACTTCAATCAGGTCAAACACACACAGACTCCCTCAGGGTGAATTCTTTGATAGTTCATGTTGCCTAAATGCTAAAGTGTACACACACACACACACACACACACACACACACACACACACACACACATAAAACACACAACCAGGCCTTAAAAACCCAATACATCAATCAATAAGGCACAAACAGAGTCATTGCAGCTGCACCTGGACAAAGTAAAGGTAACTGGAACCTTTTTGAAACCTCACACGCTTTTGATCCAAACTCTCAACAGGTCTTAGTCGGTGTGTGTGTGTGTGTGTGTGTGTGTGTGTGGTTGTGTGTGTTTTTGTGTTCGTGTGCTATCACTGTCTAGTCTTTGACGCCGGCCAGTTTTTTTTTTTTTTTTTTTAACCACATCCCACCTTTAAAGGCCTCACAGGCTCGTAAAACAAGTCATCATAAATGTGTCTGTAGTCCTGTCTGAGCAGACACACATGCCGTTAATGACTTCTCTTTAAAAAAAAAAAAAACACAACCTGACAAATTGTGAGCAAAAGAGTGTGAGAAAAAATGACTTTCTGGTGGCAATTGTAAAAAAGTGAGAGAGGAGGAGTAGCTTGTTGTCTTACTTGATTTATTAGGAGGGAGGTCTGTTAAGAGCACTTACACGCAGACACACTGAAGAGACTTCTCAGGCACCTTACCAACAGACTCCTGTCTTTTCTTCCACAACCCTATCTCTTAAACTGAAGATCTATTAGGTAGTACATAACATAAAAGGAACGGCACTCTGCCGCCGATTTCAAGCCGTTACTCCGAATATAACCTGGTATCGACAAGGTTTTGAGTTTAGACTAAGTTACCATGGTGATCGGCAAGTGTTGCTGGAGCTTTATGACCTCTTGTGCTTTAAACGTCAAACTTCTGCTCACTGACTAAATTGCGCATTTACGTTGCCACACTTTCCTCTGCTCGAAGCAGCTCTGTGTTCAAGTATGACTGATGATCTGTAGTTATTTTTTAAGCTCTTCAGTGATAATGATCTGAATAAACAGAGATAGTATCTTTTTTTTTAAAACATGTGGTATGAAAGTACATTTTCATCCCAGGTGTGTGAAGCAGACTGAGTTAAATTAGTGCTGTACTTAAGTACGTTCTTTTAGCTAACTGGATGTAATCGCCTCATTTAATGTCACTTAGTGTTATGTTAGAGGGAAATGTTGTACTTGTTACTGTTTTTAATGAATTACCTTTTTTTGACTGTTGCTTTTTGAATTGAAGCATTTCCTCTGAATTGACATTTCCCCTTTAACCTTTACACTGTTTTGAAGTCAGAAGAAACCAAAACTCTCCAATAAATATATAAAAAAGTCATGATTAGACATATTGTAGCTCAGCAGTTTTTTTTTCCCCCAAACCAAATGAATCATCTCAAGACCACTCACTTTTATCTTGTGCCCCTTTGAAGGGGCCCAAACCAGAGGTTGGGAACCACTGAACTCTCATCCACCAGTATTTGTAAAACTGTAATTTAAAGTATATTTGATCGTTGACCTGAACTTATAGTCTTCTGCCATATTACTAAAGTTCAAAAGTCGTATCTCTACCTGTAAACTCTCGCTGGACAGATTGTCCTTCCTTTAAAACTGGTTATAGATAATAATAATAACCACGCTGAACATACATGGAAGTAAAAGTGTGTCAGTGTGTCGTCATATATACAAATAGTGTTTATTAATGTGTTTCCTTTTTTTGTAGGAGCCTGGCCCGAGCAGCCATGCTGATGTATGATTATCCTCTGAAGACAGACATGGAGACGGTAAGACGTGTGTGTGTGTGTGTGTGTGTGTGTGTGTGTGTGTGTGTGTGTGTGTGTGTGTGTGTGTGTGTGTGTGTGTGTGTGTGTGTGTGTGTGTGTGTGTGTGTGTGTGTGTGTGTGTGTGTGTGTGTGTGTGTGTGTGTGTGTGTGTGTGTGTGTGTGTGTGTGTGTGTGTGTGTGTGTGTGTGTGTGTGTGTGTGTGTGGAAAGATTTCATTTTGGGTGTTTTTGTGCCTGTATTTGTGTGTTCCCCATCATGCCTGAACATGTTTTTGGTAACTTATAGTGACTTTGACCTACACACACACACACACACACACACACACACACACACACACACACACACACACACACTCAATACGTGTCTAGACAAACTGGTTCCCACATTCCAGTTCTTCCTGGACAAACAGGCTGCTGTACAGTGGACATTTGCATACAATGAGAACAAACACTGCCAGGCAGTAGGCTAATGACTACACACACACACACACACACACACACACACACACACACACACACACACACACGTACACTGAGAAATAACAGTTATCCGCTCCCGAGCAGAGCTGGGTTAAAGTTTTTTGGCTGGCTGAAGCTGTTTGTGTCACAGAAACATGTTCCCCTGTTATTCAACGCAGAGCGGATATTTTTAACGGACTTTCTGCTCTTTTGTTCCCCCCTTCCCTGCTTCCACCTCCTGCATCCTCTCCTCTTCCTCTCTCTCACAGTCCTTCTACTCATCGTTAGTGAAAACCCCGGAGCAGTACGGAGTCATCTTCTCCCATCCCGCCCACCTCTACCACCCCTCGCACATGCACGCCTTCGCCCAGTCCCAGCCACACACCCAGATGGAGCCTGTGGACCTGTCAGTCAGCAAGCGTTCCTCTTCCTCCTCCTCCGCCTCCTCCTCCCCTCCCTGCTCCTCCGCCTCCTCCCCGGCCTCCTCCTCACGCAGCTCCCCGCCTTCCCCCTACTGCTCCGCGAGCCGTGCCTCCCCCCACCGCTCCCCCCAACACTCCCAGCTGCGCTCCTCGCCATCCCACAGTCTCCCTAATCCCTCACTTCCGTATCCCACCATGGTGGCTCCTCTGATTGGCTCTGGATCCGGGGTCATCCAGAGGTCCGGGGTCATGGTGTCTCCAGTGATGGTGCCTCTGTCCGTCCTATACTCCTCACCCCTCCACCTGCACCAATCCATCATGGTGAGCCCACAGGTCGCCAGCGAGGAGGAGCATCACCGAAGCAGAGAGCACAAGTCAGGTGAAGACTTATTTACTTTCTTCATTTATATTTATTCCAGAGGATTTAAGATTTAAACACACAACAATCCTCTCAGCTCCTGTGAGGGGTTTTGAAACAGACTGAAAAATACTGATGTGAGCTATAAAAGTGAACATAGCCCTCAGAATGTGCCTCAATATTTGTCTGTCTGTAACCATCAGGTATAGGTGTCAGATGTGGCGATTAACAGTTTGCCTTTGTTTACGTTTCTGCACAGTGAAGTGTCACAGTTAGTGATACAATTGACTGATAACAGACAGCAGGATGAGAATATGTCGTCAGAAAATGCTTCTCACACATGTACGGGTCAAAATCAACAAAAAGCTAAATTGACTTTTTCTACAGGGGGCACAACATTTGGCAAAAACCAAAAACTCCTCATAGAAGCCTCAAAATCAGGAACAAACAAAGCAAGTGGAAAAAAGAGAATAATTAGATTATCACAACGTTGGATCAGTTTAGACTATTTATTGTCATCTGAACCTTTGAAGAGAAATCATAAAATCTGTATGCCATTAACCCAAAATGTGGAAGTGCCTTTCATTTCCTCTGTTCATAGGGAAGCCATGTTTCTGTTTGTTATGGTCAGATGGAGGTCACTGAGATTCACATAAATCACAGCTCTGAATCTCCAGAACGCATAGAGAGTGACCAAATTCATAGCAGACCGATCTGTTTGGATTAATATGTCACAACAGGGCTGTGAGCTAAACTCATGCTTAGTAAAATAGCATGCTTGATATGTCACTGCTGACAACGATGCAAGGACTGTATTCAACATGGACGTAGTCTCAGTGATGTCATTCTGAAGAAGCGTTTTGAAGCTGAGATTGCGGCGATGGAAATGTTCTCTCAACCTAACTTTTGATCAATCTCGTAAAAGACAAAGAGGTGGAGCCTTAAGCCTCCTGGCTAACAGCTACAATGCTCCCACCTGTCAGTCAAACAAGCCACGCCCCTAATTATGCTAATTTATCCACCGCGTTTTGGCTTAATATATAATCAAAACGGATGAGTTATAAATAATTCAACCTTGTACAATGTGTACTATTCAGACCAAAACCCTTCTTTGGACCGGATTATAAACGGGTTTATGTCTTCTGTAAAAATTGTCATTTTAGGCGACGCCGGTGACCTAGTGGTTGATTTGAACACCATCTGTACAGAGGCTACAGTCCTCAAAGCAGCCGGTCCGGGTTTGAATCTGTGTGACCTGTGGCTTTCCCCACGCTCTCTCTTCTTTGATTTCTGACTCTACTGTGCTGTCTCTGTGATAAAGACATAAACAAATCCAGAAATAAAGGGGGAGGGGGGGGGGGGGGGGGGGGGGGTGTTGTAATATGTGACCTAATAAGGCTTTCTTGGCTTTTGGAGCCTGTCTTGATTATTTTTTTTATATCTTCGTAGTTCACTGTGCGAAGCCCCTGGAGCTGCGAGGTGACACCCACGACCTGCACAAGCCAATCAAAACAGAGCCTCGCCCTGAGCTAGCTCATGACCTCCACAGCAGCCATGAGATGAAATCATCAGTCATAAGGATATCACACGAATACGGGTGAGTGACACACAAACACACACTAGTTCATGTTTCTCCGTCGGCTGCAGCACTTCCCCTTCAGCTTTCAGATGGAGGTGTTGTTGCAGTTTTCATTTCTGCCAGTTTCAATTTAGATTTTTTTTAATTGTTATTTAGGTGCAGTCCCTTGGTAGGGTTTGAGTGAAAACAAACTGTAGAACTAATTTGGAAGCAAACTTGAATTAGCTGTTTTCACACATGCACTCCTGAAAATCTAAGGGCATATCGTCCTGACATGCTTATTTACCTGTCCGTCACAGTTTTCCCTGTGTGCAATGAAAATCCAAGATGGTAAAAGAAAGGAGATTGTGTAACACTGCCTTTGCATCAGTCCTGCACGTTATAAGATTTATTCATGAGTGCAAAGAACAGACATGTGAGCTGACAAAATATGAAGCAGCATCATAACCTGCACAACAACTGCACCGGTCTCTGGATTTATACGTCATCCCTCCCCGCTCGCTATTTCTGAATTTTCCAGTATGAATACCTGCTTAGTGGACTTCAGGTGGAAAGTCTACCAGGCAGCTGGCAGAACAGAGTCAGGGTGAAGTTAGGCTGGAAAATGTGGCTTTTTCGTTCACACATGCAGCTCAACCCGAAAGATCAGGACATTTTCAAGAGTTTTGTGCATGCCTAAAAAAATATGTTTGTGCCTTATGATTGAACATGTGCACAGCAAAGTTATGTCCCTTCCCCAGTGTTATCTCAGGGTCTTTCAGAGCTCCTGTGCTGTAACATCCAAGTCTCAGTGTTACACAATCTCAATAGAAGGTTGTTTGGATCTGGTCGTTTTGTCTCCAGTCTGTTTGCAAGAAGTTGTGAAGGACCGCCAGGACTTCAGTGACCACTTATGTTTAATTTATGTCTAAATTATAATATCTTATAACACCCATTAAAAATAAATATTTGGTATAAAATTGACAGAGGAAATGCATGAATCAATGCAGAGGGGATGTGTCTCGCCCCTCACTGTCTGTTCCCACGCTCTTGGTTCAAGTACTTGAATGTATGGAGAGAAAGCTGGGGCAACAGACTCAGCTGGAAGTTTTATTAGATAGACAAAAAAAAATCTAAATGTAAGAAATTATTAAGTCGCAATATACAACCCTCTGGTTTTTCAAATTTCATAAAAGTAGAGAAAGTTTTAATAGAGACAGTTCATAGTCAGACTTTTCAAAATCAGATTTATTCAGTGAAATTAGAGTACAATTATTTTTCACTCTTTTTGAAGCTCTGTGAAAACATGCAAAGAAGCGAGGTGTAAATCTGGCCTCATGTCTTTGATGCAGTGTCATTTGGGAAGCAGGTATAGGCAGCTAAGAGTCGCTAAAAGACCAGTTTGACTGACAGAGATAACAGAGGACCAGTAACACAACAACTGTCATGACTGGAAGGTGAAATTGCTTCTTGCTAAGTGTGAGGCGTGTCAGATTCCTTTGTTCCACTGTGGCGTCTTTTATTCTGTCATTTTCCGTCTCCTCCATCAGCCACGCCTCTTCCTTCTTATCACTTTCCAGTCAGTCTTTTTTTTCTCTTCCTCTTCCTCCTCTCCTCCCATTTCTTTCTCCTCCTCTCACTGCTTCATTGCTCTGCATTTCCGGTAGTTTTTATCGCTCATTGTCCAGAATTTTCACACATCTTTTATTTTTTTTCCCTCTCTAGTCTTCTGGACCCCCTTCCCCTCATTACTGCCTGTATCCTCCTCCGCCTCCTGTTTCCTCCCCTCGTTACCTAAGCTGTTATGTACCCATTGACTGTACAAAACATGGACTCATAGTCTCAGTGACATCACATATGGTTTCTGAGGAGGGGGGTTTGAAGCCCGCAGAGTGCGTCGAATGCTACCTCCACCTAACTTTGAGTCAGTCTGGAAGCAGGCAAAGAGGCGGAGCTGAGGGGGCCTTGAGGTTTCTGAAAAACAGCTACGACACGTCAACCTGTCGGTCAAATCAGCCACAACCCTTATAATACAAATTAATGAAAAACTCTCAGGTCAGATCATCAAAAACAGATGAGTTAAAAAAAAAAAATCAAACCCTGTACAGAGTGTACAAATAAAACAATTCTGATACAAACTCTGATCCAGGCTGTAAACACAAGACATCTTACCATGAGGCTAGATGAGACTCCCTGGTGTTTTGGAATCAGCCTCTAGTGGACACTTAAGGAACTGCACTGTTTGCATTGGCTTCACTTTCAACACCAGAGGTTGCCGTTTGTATACACCTCAAAGTTCTTCTGCTACAAAGTAACGGCTTTTCCTAGAAGACATTTGGGGGAGGAAGTTATAGGTGAAGGTGAGGGAGTGCTGCCAGTAAGGTCTCGCTTTGTGTGTGTGTGTGTGTGTGTGTGTGTGTGTGCGTGTGCGTGTGGGTGTGGGTGTTTGTGTTTGTGTTCGTGCGTCCAACCATCCTTGACTGACAGTTATGAGAGCGGTTGCCAACCTTGAAAAAAAAAAAAAAAGAAAAGAAAGAAGGGTGTGTCTCCATCTGTCATCACCTGTCCTCTCAAAACACACTCACACAGAACCAGTGTAAATATAGAGTATGTATGCGGTAAATAGGTCAAGTTTGCTCTATGGCGGAGTGTGTTTAGTGAGGGGTCGACTTAAGTGTGTGTGTGTGTGTGTGTGTGTGTGTGTGTGTGTGTGTGTGTGTGTGTGTGTGTGTGTGTGTGTGTGTGTGTGTGTGTGTGTGTGTGTGTGTGTGTGTGTGTGTGTGTGTAACACTGGGGTTTTTCAGCACATTCCTTTACACAGAACTGATCTGTGAGGGATTCATATTTCATCACTCAACACCTGCTCTCAACTGCCACACACACGCGCGCACACACACACACACACACACACACACACACACACACACACACACACACACACACACAAACCTCAGTGATGGTACTGAAAGACAACTCCGTCTTGTTTTTCACGTGATTTTTTAACAATCTTCTCTTCTTTTATGTTCTGCCCTGCTAACCGTTTCTGGACTTTCATTCATTGCACACGGTTTTAACACACACACACACACACACACACACACACATACGACCACAGTGTGAGAAACCCAATCTGCCTCGGCTCTGTTAACTTAAGTATCAGGCTGGAAAGATTTAAACAGATGTGCATCTACTATTACATAATAATAACATAATTTTCAGACTTTTCTTTTAAGACTTATTTCTGTTTTTTAAAGTGTTGCTCAGATTATTTGCATCACATTTCGACACACTCGCTGGTGAATTCTTTAACCGCTTCTATGGTTACAACAACACAAAGGAAAGGCGGGGTAGGGCTGAAAAACGGCAGGAGATGTTTTTCAGCTTCCTGAGTGCCGTGAGCTGGTAAACACGAGTTAAGATTTCAACATGATGAAGGGATGTGGCTATTTCTTAGTCACTTTAGATGAAGCAGCAGATCTGAACCCCTCGACTTACTGTCTCCTCTCTGTGTCTCTCTTAGGGGTAACAATCCGTCGGTAATAGTTCACTCAGGCTCACAGCATCCTCTCCCCCCGGACTCCCCCGACACGCTGAAGAAGCGGCGGATTCATCGCTGTGACTTCTCCGGCTGCAACAAAGTGTACACCAAGAGCTCCCACCTCAAAGCCCACCGCAGGACACACACCGGTAAGGGTCTCGTTTTTAAAATGTTTATTTGTATCATATTTTTTTGAAGCCTTTTTGAGTTGATAGTCATTTTTTTTTTTTTTTATCTTTGTGCAGGTGAGAAACCGTACAAGTGCATGTGGGAAGGATGCACGTGGAAGTTTGCACGTTCAGACGAGTTGACGAGACACTTCCGCAAGCACACAGGAGTCAAACCGTTCCAGTGCCCCGACTGCGAACGCAGCTTCTCCCGGTCAGACCACCTCGCGCTGCACAAGAAACGTCACCTCCTGGTGTGAGGCACCTCCACCGGGAAGCTCGAAAGAAACTCGGTGCTCGGTTTCAGCGTAGGACTGTACCACTTTGACTTGAGGGGAGATTTTAAAAGAGCTGGCTTCACACATTGGACGGTAGTCCTCAGGGTGCACGTTTAAGACCCTTTTCACCTCGTTAGCCTGAGTGTGAGCTGGCGTCAGTTTATCAAAGCATCACACCAAATGTCAGTTTCTCAGCTCATTTTCATGTTAGTAGAAATGAGGTCGTTGAACCGGAACTCTGATCAGCTGAGGAAGATTCAGAAACTTTAAAAAAAAAAAAAAAAGAGGCTGCAGAATCTCAGCTGGCCTGAGAGCAGCCCCATCTTGTGGCTGCAGAACCAAACTGCATGTACACCTGCACAGGGCATGCCCAAGCTTCTTTTTTAAATATATTTTTTATTTTTTTGCAACATCACCTCTCGTTTCTCTGCACGCTTTGCAAGTAAAGGTTGTGGACATACCGTAAACACACATACATGTTATTGCTAGCTAGGCCAATATACTGTGAAACTTTTCCAGAATGTATCATATCACACATACTGTGCATCATATCGTACATACTTAAGCTGTCTTTCATCAGCTGCCAGTCACATAACGCTAATGCTAACCCCTCCACCACACACCCCATCTGCCTCTACAAGCTTTTTTTTTTTTTTTTTCATGAAGATACATTTTAAACAGGTAGCCAGTGCTCGCTTTCTCTTGTACATAAACGCACACTTTTAAAGGCACACTCAGCAGAAAACATGCACTTAAGAAAAGCAGGTCAGCCTCAGTCTGGTGTGCTTTGATTGGTATTTGAGGGTTCAAAAATGTGGGGGGGGGGGGGGGGGGGGGGGATCCTCTGGGTCATTGTATTGTCAGAGTGAAGTGTTTATTTTGTGTTTCATTCAGAAATGTGAAGGTTGCTGCACAAGGGCATTATTATTTTAGAGAGGAAAAGACACCACTCGGTAGGTGGAAGGGTAGAAGCAATGAAATATCTAATGTCTTATATCAAGTTAATGTACCTATATGAGTTATTGTTTGGTTTGTGTTGTGACACCGTGGTTGCCTTTTCTTTTTATTGTATGACACTTTTATATAGGAAAAAAACAGAGAAATACGCTCTTTGATTTTTTGTTTATCCAGGGCAAGATTAGTTTTATTTTAACGATATACAATTTGACATAAAGACACATTTAAATCAACCGTTTCTTCATCAAAGGTCATGAGAAATGAACCAACTTTTACTCTTTTTTTTTTTTTTTTTTTTGTAAACCAACGCAAATTCAGAGCATACTTTTCTGTTTTCATAGCTTCTGGAGAACAAAAAGGTTTTGTTTATAGCGTCTTTGTACATGCCTACAATGTGCACTTTATACATAAAACATTCCCAAAGACATTTAAATCACAAGAGATTTATTCACAGATCTGCTGGTCAGTTTGATCCCCCCCCCCCCCCCCCCCCCCTGAAAAAAAGAAACCTAACACAGGTTTTGGTTTTTAGTTTAGTAACGATTCAATGCCAGGAAAGAGATCTTTTATTCACATGTAAACACACCCACATGCACACAAACACGATTTCAAACACAAGCTCAAACACCGAATGTAGCAGCTCAACTGATCTGCATTTAGCCCTGGATAATCTTTACGGTTTGCTTGTAAATGTTTTTGTATCTCTGAAACATAAGTGGTAATATATATATATATATATATATATTTTATAATTGATTTTTAGATTGAAAGGGCAATTAAAGGTTATTATTAAGCATGATTTTGATACTCTTATAATAAAGGATATTATACATTTCTATTATTTTTTTTTAATCTAATGTTGGCAATTCAAAGGGAACATGTTAAACTGTGAACATATATCTGTACAGGTCTGTCAGCAATTTTGCATTTATTTGAAAACAGAATATTCATACCACTTAATAAACTTATTGATAATATTTGCAGAATGGAGTCTTGTGTCTTCAGTTGTGTGTGTGTGTGTGTGTGTGTGTGTGTGTGTGTGTGTGTGTGTGTGTGTGTGTGTGTGTGTGTGTGTGTGTGTGTGTGTGTGTGTGTGTGTGTGTGTGTGTGTGTGTGTGTGTGTGTGTGTGTGTAAATCAATCTTTATCATAAATGTTATCTCAGTATCGTTGAGCCGCACAGAGACTGAGTAGGCCTGAACCTGTGACTCGTTTGTATCCAAAATTCAAAGTCCAGATATGTTTGTAGATTTTTTTATTTTTTTGTGAAGTGAAAAAATTATTCTAAACAAAAAAGTTCCAGAAGACGATGATAATTACGATGATTTCGATAAGGGTGACGATGACGGTAAACACAGAAAATATTCAAACCCACTCAACCTCTTTGTCCAGCCTCACAAATGCACAGGTAAAAAAAAACAAGGTAAACCACGACCGCTTCAAAGTACCGGAAATTACATCAAACCGATATAAGGAGCAAAATATAACAAATAATCAACAGAGGTAAAAATACACATTATGGCTCCTACACTCAGGACACTTAACAAAAGAGCAGGACTACACCGGACTCTTTGTTATATTATTTACACTCAACATTAATCCAAGATGAACAGCCTTCTGCAGTGACTGTGTTGGGGTTGAGAGGAGATAGAGCGCGTGACCCTACTTTCACAAAACTCTGGCGACCCCTGACATCCAAAACACATTCAGCTTTTTGCTCAAATAAATTAGTTTTTAATCATGTAATAGTTTTTCAACTGTGTTGCAAGTAAACATTAACTTTAGACCACATTCAGGCCTCTTCCTGTTTATTATTGTGGACAGAGGAAGAAAGACTGGGATGACATTTATGCACATTGGATGACACACAGAGACTTTGCAAGTCTTGTTTTAGCATTGGCTATGGCGCAAAGTAGCCTGTGTCCATTATATTTTAATATTGTTTTTATTGATCAATAAATGAAATATTCAGACGACCCCATTTGAATTCCATGCAAACCCACATGGGGTCAGGATCCCAAGGTTGGGAAGCCTGGGATTAAGAGCTACAATGCCAGTATACGGTACAAGTATTTTGCTTTTTAAACATTGTTGTACATATATAAACAACTATTTTTATTTTTTATTTTCAGGTCTAATTACAGATTTTTTCCTCAACTGTTTATAGGTTCTTGTTTTAAATTGCACATATATTTTTTATCCCTGCACGGGTTATGTACATTTCTTGTATAAGTCTATTTTTAATTGCACATTTTAAATTTGATTCATCTAGGGGTATTCTTTAAATCTTATTTATCTAATATGAACTATGATGTCAAAGATGAAATGGGGAGGACTGATGTAAACATAACCCGTTTGTGTACTCCATATAAACCAATATAAAACAGTATGTGCTTATCATAACACAAGTATTCAGACTGCTCAACATCCTCTCATTTTATGATCAGCAAAAAAATTGGGCTCGTCCGGGATTTGAACCCGGGACCTCTCGCACCCTAAGCGAGAATCATACCCCTAGACCAACGAGCCGAGCTGCTAGAAAACAGACAATAAAACCTTCATATATTTACACCTGGTATTTTCTTGTCTTTTTCATGTTATTTCCATGATAGTCTTCATAGCACAGCAGCTGATTTTTAACCTTTTCGAGTCGTAAATAAACGGAGCGACGTCCTTTGAACTGCATGAACCATATAAACACAAGTGTCGAGGCGAGGTGAGAGGATTCACTGCTGCCCATTTCCGGGTTCGTTTAAAACCTCTCAGAGTCTCTAGTTGAACGTCTTGTCACGCATCTTTTGATTGATACATGCTTTGTTACTTTATTCACAAGTTTTTATTGAATGTTAAATCTGATTGGCTTATTTAAGAGCCCACATAGTTGTAGCCTAACAAGTAATTATAGTGATAATACACCGTATGCTATGTCAATAAATTCGCGAAACGTCACTGTAAAAGCAGCATTGGGTCATAGTTCACCTTTATTTTTCGGATAGATTACACTGAATTTTGTGGCAGCAAACAAATAGACAAACAGGAACTAATCTTAATAATTAATAATTTCGTTAATTAATAATTACAGAAACAGTAATTTATAACCATGCAAACTCACGGTGATAATGAAGCTCATTCAGGTAGTTGTCTTCTTCATGGTTTTCAGAATCTTGTCGATGGTAGAAACACAATGTGTCTGACAGGTTACAGCCTCCACATAGCTGGAGCCTGGTCACTGACATACTCTACCCTCTTCCTCGTTTCTTCACAATAAAAAACTGAATGTTCTGTATTGTGCTGATTACCTTTAAGGCTCTGGATCAGACTATATGAGTAGTTAAGACCTGTAACTCCTAGACAGGAAAGTCAAGAAAAGCGTGTTCACTGTTGAACAAACCAATCAAAATGCACGATAAGCAGGGTAAAGGTAAAAGGCCTATTTTCAAGCACATTGCATGGAAGAAAACAAAGGTCATGTTTTTTAATGCTGTTAGAGTTCTAAAAAACAAATTAGTCTAGAGAAAGAAAATAAATAAATCTGTGATAAAGACCAAAGCATTGGATATTTCCTGTAATTACTTCTGTTGTGTATTTAAGAACAAAATTAAGAACAAAAAAGTTAGAACATTTAATCAATTATCAGACTGTTTGTACTTACTTGAAGGCTGAAATCAGCTGGGATCAAATGAACAGAAGTCAATTCTTAGAGTTAAAGATTGTCATGCTCAGAAGTGAGAAACATGTATTTTTCTTCAAGTATCAAACGTTGGCTATAAAATGAATCCTGAGTGTGTCAACTGGATGAAATTAAAGAATATGATGCATTTAATTTAAACCTTTTTACTCAAATGTACAAAAACATAAAAGATGAAAAGACAGTATAGCTAAAGTAAGATCAATAAAATAAAAATGTTTTAAACTAGACAATCAGTAGCCCTTATATATAAGGTATTAAAACAATAGGCTGTGATGGCCTGCAGCTAAATTTTATTTTATTTTAATTTTTTTAAATTATGTGTTTTGTTAAATAATGTCTTGTGAAAGATGGTCAGATTATAGGCTATAAAATACTTAATTTTGCTCCTTTTTATCCTAAGATTTGAGATTTTATGTTTATATTTAATTGTATTGTTTGGTCTATGACTGAAATTAACTTACAAACACATGATAATAAACACATTTTTTTGCATTTTCATTGTGAGGAATTATTAATTTCGTTACTTCTTTGTCGTGGAAAAGAGAGAAAACTTAAAAATAAAACCAGTCGTCGCTGCTGCAGTGACTTCTCTTGTCTGTTGTCACTCTTTGGTTCAGTCACCTACCGGCCTGCCGACGTGGCGGGGCGGAAGAGGAGCTGCTGGCTGGCACCAAACGGGTGAGCTGCGCTGTCACTTACACAAAAACAAACCTCTCTTTTAGCTTTTTTAAACTTTCTTCTTTACTGAAAACAACCGGGACAGACACAGTTCTGCAACGAGAACTTGTACAAGACTTTACAGACACGGCTGCAGTGTTGAAACTGAGTTTGTATGACTCGTTTTGGGAGATGACAATCCTGCCTGAATAATAGCTTAATTGTCATATCGGCTCTCCAATACAACAGAGGTGTTATTGAGTGTTTTCTTTTTAACATGTCCTGCATGTTGTCACAGTGTAATGTTGTCAAATAATGTAAAAAAAAAAAAATGACTGAAGGGGTTTTGGCCTACAAGGAGAATATGCCTCATGATGTGTGTGATTGTTTTAATGTTCAATAGTTTGCATGAGTTACAAGCTTCTGTTTTAAAGTTAATGGATTAAGTGTTAAAATTAAACTCTAACAACCCTCAGATTAAACACAGGAAAATAGTGACACATTATACTGACTGTGCTTTATTATCTCTTTATTTTTTTTTATTCTGGACAAATGTGTCACTGATGGATTATTTACTAATTTCTAAAGCACACATTTTGTCAGAGATAATAACGCTGTGCTGACTGACGTCTTGTTGCCAGGAATCAGCCTTAAACAAACTTAATAATGGAAAACCTTAGAATGACAGATGTGATGTGGATGCATGTGCAGCAACTAACCACTAGATGGCGACATTTAACCACGAGAACAGAACAGACGATGCGAGGCTAAAATTGGCCTCAAATCTTGCATGTCATGCGAACAACAAACTCATTTGGGTAACACAGTTATAAATGTGTAACTATTGCTCGTTTAATGAAGATGAGTGATGTCCTCTGAAACAGTAGGGAAATGAATTATAAGTAAATATGCACTAATTTCAGAAAACCTACAAAAGTATATGTAATGTACTTTAAAGTCAGATTTAAAGCAGTACATCTTGTTTCTTTAACCTTTATTTATCCAGGTAATCCCAGTGTGATTAGGGATCTGGTTTTTAAGGAGAACTGGCCAAGAATAGCAGCAACACAAACACTTAAACACATCCAGTGCAGATTTCATCATAAAATCATCAGCTTATACAGAAAGTTTGGATTCAAGACTTCACTAAGGATTTAAAAACATTCAGGGTAACTAAGTTTTATAATCAGATTGCAGATTTTTCAGAGCAAAAGTTGCAGAAAACTTAACTTTCTAACTTTTGGAGCAACAAATTGCACAAAGTGAAATGATCATATTTGTAGCTGAGTGAATTAAATCATATTTGCTGCCACAGTATTTAGAGACCTCATAATATATGTAGAGTCACTACAACATTAAGCATAACATATTAAAACCTAATCCAAAGTACATTTTTAAAAAAGCAAAAAAAAAAAAGTATGGAATAAAAATAAAGGAAAGTCCTGCACGGTAAGGTGTGTTAACAGCTAACGGGTGATTTATGCAAAAATGTTGACTAATTCAGTGATCTGCACGTCTTTAACATTTTAACTTTGTGCTGTGCTCATGTGTCGGAGCACATTATGAATATTTTTACATTTTTTTTTAGAAATGAAGGTAATCAGTGTTTTGAAGTAAAGAATGAATAGTTGATTCACTAGTTTGTTCAAAGACATAATCATAAATATTTAACCTTTTTAAATGAATTAAGTCAATAATTCAAGAACGATCATGTCAAACATTCAAATGTATTTATTGATCTAAAATAGGGACAGTGCACATTAATGAACTTAAACATGTAAAGAAGCCAGATTGTAACCATATAGGCTGATTTCCATCTGTCGTCCCTGTCGGCAGGTTGGTGGTACATGTATATACATTTACATAAAACCACAATGACAAGCAAAAAACAAACAACAACATATATGCACATTAGTTGACTGAGACATATATTCTCTGGTTTTAATGTGACAATCTCTAGTTTTGTATTAGTGTTGATTGAAAGTCTTAGACAATGGAAGACATCCCATTAGACACAGGGAACTTTTTCTGGGCATTTCTATTATTCATTTGAACTTCATGGAGTGAAATATGAAGAAAATAGTCCCAAGTTGCAGCTTTAATTTTTTCGTTTTTTTTTTAAATGTCTGGAGATCATCAGACGTGGCAGCAACACAGATTGAACTAAAATCAAAGCTCTCTCCTCTTCCAGATCAATATGTCCCAGGCCGCCTGCTCCGACACGGACCTCTTGGTTGACATCGCGCCTCCACCTGTCCAGCCCCCTCTCCCTGACCCTGACTCCACTCAGGATGTCCCAGCGTCCCTCACTCCTCCGCCCTCGGCCCCTCTGCAGTCTGCTCTGACCCCCGAGAGTGTCGTCCCTCCGCGGCCCGTCGAGGACACGACCGCAGAGGACACCGAGGCTAACACCTCGCAGGGTCAGACTGACCAACCGGAGGCTGCGGCTGAGGGTCAGGTGATTGAATGTGACCAACCAGTGAGCCTGGAGGCTGACGCAGAGGCAGCAGAGGAAAATCAAGAGGTTTGTGGCAACCTAGATATGATGATAGTAAAATAGACAAACGTGATAAAAACATTTACATCACAGAAAGTTTCCTCATTTCATCCGGAGACTCTCCTCCTGCTCCCGGCTGCTCTCGTCTCACTGCATGTAAATGGCTTCAGTGTTGATTGGCTATTTCTCGTGTGGTGTCTAGCCAATCGAATAGTGTTATAGGCAGGACATCAGCGTTCAGAAAATAAAAAGTTGATACAGATAATCGTATTATTGTTGTATTATTGGATACTTCTGCAACTAGTAGTCCTTAAAATGCAATTAAAACTTGATGTTGTTTTGAACCTGACCTGTGATGTGAATGTGTTTTGTGCTTTGTGTGTGCAGAGGTCTCTTCAGGAGAAAGAGAAAGCTTGGGGAGGTTGGGGTTCATGGGGGAAATCTCTCCTGAGCAGTGCCACCTCCTCAGTGGGTGAGTCCTCTGATGATATTTTCTATTCACCACCTAACATCTTCTATTCGTTTTATCTGACTCTGTTCCTCCTGATGTCTTTGGTCTCCTTACCTGTGTGTGTGTGTGTGTGTGTGTGTGTGTGTGTGTGTGTAGGGCAGAGCTTGACCTCAGTGAAGGTGAAGGCAGGGGAGGCGCTGCGTCTCAACAGGACTTCAGTAGGAGAGGAGGCGCGAGAGGAGGAGGAGGAGGGGGAGGAGGGGGGGGAGGAGGGAGCAGAGGGGAAGAGAGAGGAAGGAGACACTGACCCGTCCAGCTCTGCAGAATCCTCTGGCAGCGCTGCAGCTCCAGGCAGGGGCGTCTTCTCTTCTATCACACACGCGGTGCAGAACACAGTGAGTCCACACACACACACACACACACACACACACACACACACACACACACACACACACACACACACACACACACACACACACACACACACACTGTCTGATAATAATATAATATTATGTCTACTGTCTTGTTGTTGTGCCTCCCCTATTGTCATTTTTTTTATTAGCTAATTTATTGAACATGTTAAGAAAATACAAACACAAAATAAAAAGGAGAAAAACAAAACAAAAAAAACAAACTGGATTCCTCAGATTCCATAGCAACAAATAAATAACTCAAATAATATAGTTCATGTTCAAAAGGGATAGGACGAAGTTAAAAACTTTTCTGGTCGTACCCCTTCTTATTTTTGTGCTTTATTATTCACAGAAAAATAAAAATGTTTTCATCAATCAGTGTATGATGTTGGACTTGTTGGCCAAAAGAAATTCAGTTTTTAGACAAAACAACAACAACAACAACAACAATAATAATGGGAATAGATTAACCAAGACCATCAGCCAAGAAGTAACCAAAGAGAAAAACAGAAAGTCGCTGCTCCAGCTCATATCTATTCAATATTTTAGTTTTTTTTAGTTTAAATATAGTGTTGCATTTTTCAGCTCGTCATCGCAGTTGTTCCACAGACTAACACTCTTAGTTGTTACGCAGTGAAGTTTTGCTTTAGTTCTGATTGGTGGTTTCTTGAATATACAGGTTTCTCTCGATTGGAACAACTCCTGGATACCATGAGGCGATTGCTGATACTTTGCTTTGTACATAATTTGAATAGTTTTATAGTCAATCAAATCTTGAAATTTTAGTGTTCTTAGTTTAATAAATAATGGATTTGTTGGCTCTCTGTAAGTGGTTTTATTTTCCTTGCTTGGCAGTATTTTTTATTCACTTTCAAATAGTTTCCTGTTTTGTTCCTGATCTCTCTGGTGATGTGCTGCCTCTCCTCTCTCAGGGTAAGTCTGTGATCAGCGGAGGGTTGGATGCCTTGGAGTTCATTGGAAAGAAGACCATGACCGTTCTTGCCGAGAGTGACCCGGGTTTCAAAAAGACCAAGACCCTGATGCAGAAGACCGTGTCACTGAGCCAGGCAGGCAGACACACAGACACTCAGATAAATCATTTAAAACTAGAGGATTATAAATGCATACATACCTACATACACACTCTGTCACCTCTCTACATGTGAACGCTGCAGCTGTGTTATTCAGTGTTTTTGTGTGATTTTTCCTTTAGATGTTGAAGGAAGCAAAAGAGAAGGAGCGTGCACGTCTGGGTAACCAGCCAATAAGTGAGCACACAGCTCACTACGGTATTCTGTTTGACGACTACCAGGGCCTGTCCCACCTCGAGGCTCTGGAGATCCTGTCCAATGAGAGCGAGGGAAAGGTAGGCAACAGAAGATCGGCAATCAAATCTGAGTGAGTTTTTTTTTTAAATGAGATTAGAGTCACTGAAGTGTTCCACTCTCTCAGGTCCAGGCCTTCCTCTCCTCCCTGACAGAAGAAGAACAGGACGAGGTGAAGAAGGAGCTGATTTTTATCAAGGACATCTTCATGAAGCGAGAGGAGGAAGAGGAGGAAAAGGAGAAAGAAGGAGAAGACGAAGGACAGACGAAGGATAACGGTGATCTAAGTTCACAATTACACTGTTCTACCCCTCTATGTGAGTGAGAGAAACGACCTGGAGGTAGAGGAGGTCCCTGAGCGCCGACACACGACCAGTTTTTTTTTCTAACTTTCATACAGATGCTAATCCTGATACTGCATCAGATGATCGCAAACAGAGGTGATATTTCACTTTGGTTGAAACTCGAGTTAAAATTTACAAGTAATGGGACCTGAAATTCTTGATCAAGTGGAATATGGATCAAGTTAGGCAACAAAACCAACTAAACTATGAAGTTTTCAAAATTAGTTTGAACTCAATGTTACAAAAAAGCAACCAATGTGAGTGTTTCCCACAAGTAGACAAAACCCAGGCGGGCCACCCAGGTCTATTATGGCCGTGCAAGAATATGTCCCACCATTTTTTATTCATTCAAAACATTGCTGCACGAGAGCGGGAGAGAAAGTCCCTATGTCCCTCCTGTAAAGACACCAATTGAGGTGCAATGCTCAGGTTAAAACTGAAGCTTCTCATGTATATGGTATATTTTGATCCTCACACCACCCTACAGAGCGGGGACATGATGCTACCTGCTCTTATCTGCAACATCATTATTAAGAACAGCATATTATTTGTAGAGTATTATAATAAAAGTTTTTTTTAAGAAGGTAAACCTTAGAACTTCATGACAACCCGTTAGCGGTGTTTAGCTCCAGACCTGATGTTGTCGTCTCTCCTGACAAAGTAAAAATGTTCTACCAAAGCAGATTCAGAGTGGAGGCAGTGGAGCAGTGAAGGCTAGTTTTGGTCTGAATCATATCTCGCCTAGTCGTTCTATATCATTCAAACTCATATAGGTACGTAATGTGACAACAGCAGTGAAGAGCTCACAGCACATTGATGTCTCTTTTGGGATTTTGAACCCGGTGTCTGGTCCAGTGTTGGTGTTCAGGGGCCGCCGACACGTTCACATGACATTACAGATTCAGAGCAAAAGCAACAAAAACAATCTGCCAGATCGAGATGATTCATTTTGCATTCTTGCTGCAAACATGAAGCTCTAACCATAAACGATGTGCTCGAGTTAACAATTAATTTGGCATGAAAATAAAATTGAGAAGTGCAGCAAATCTCTGCTGCGCTGCTTGCTGAAGGCGAACGAGAATGTCATAATTAAGATCTCAGCATGGGGAGAAACAGTGCATGTTGATCAAATCTGCTTCCTCTGACAGTGTGTGCATGTTTGGCTTATACATAAGCAGTCTAAACATAAGTAAGCTGACATGATGTGTGTGTGTCTGTCTGTCCATCTGTGACTCTCGTAGCAGCGGACGGCGAGGAGTTTGTGAGCATTCTCACTGAGCTGCTGTTTGAGCTTCATGTTGCTGCAACTCCAGACAAACTGAACAAGGTGAGTCACACACACCTTACCTTATTTCACCATTTTAAACTACATGTTACTACAACCCAGAAAATCAGTTGAAGAATTCAGGAAATAACCAGCGGATTGGCCATCAAGAAAACAATGATACGTTTCAGTTATACACTTAATTTTTAGAAATATGCATATTTTAAAGGTCACATATTCTCCTCCTTTTTGACACGTTTAAATATGACTCAGAGATCCCCAAAACATGTCTGTGAAGGTTCTAAATCCACTCTGATCCTGTATTTGATCATATATAAACCCCTCTATTTCAGCCCTGCTCAGAACAGGCTGTTTCTGTGTCTGTACCTTTAAATATGTAAATGAGCTGTGTCTGACCACGCCCCCTCTCTGGAAGGGCTTGGGTGTCTCGGGCTTTCTCGATTCATGCCCCATTGTTTAGTGGAAAGGCAGACTCAGAGGGCAGAACAGACACCTAGCTGTGGGAGTGTCACCCACCTGGGGGAGGGGTTACTGCCCTTTGTGATGTCATGAAGGGAAAACCTCCAAACGGCTTGTTTGAGCACACATTTTCTGAAAAGTGGAGCAGGGAAAAGACAGAGAGGATGGACTTTTCTCATGATTGGGGGGGCTTGTAGACAGACTAGAGATACATTAGTATTCTAAAAACATTGTAAAGTGTATTTTGTATAATATGTGACCTTTAACTTTAAACCCCTCCAAACAAATCCAATAATAAATCCTACAAAATGTCCACACATTGGAGACTTTTTGAGAGTTTTCTCTCTCATATTAGATTCACTGTATGCTTTCATGCAGCTGCTCCCTCCTGCTGCTGTCTCAAAGTAATATATAAGTTACCATCTTTGAAGTCATTCTGAATATTCAAATTCACATATAGAAACCTTCATTAGCATATAATCGTGTGCATGCATCTGATTAGCATACATCAGGATGGCGATCTCTCAGCGAGCGGAGCTGATGGGTGGTAATTATGCATCTCCAGGCTCGCAGGAGGGCCCATGATTGGGTGAGCGTGGTGGAACAGACTGTCACTACGGAGACAGTTGGCAGGGAAACGCAGGACCTGCAGGGAGGAGAGGCCTCACCTGAAGAGACTGAAAACGAGGAGAAGAAGAAGCAAGGAGGAGAAGAGCAAAAGGAGGAGAGCGGCGGGGGGGAGGAGACGAACGGAGAAGACGAGGAAAGGAAGGAGAAAGAGGAGGACCCGAGATCTGTGGAGGTGAGGTCATCTCAACATCACCAAAGTTTTTAAATGAAACCTCCCTATCCTTCTGTTGTATTTTATATATGTGTGTGTGTGTGTGTGTGTGTGTGTGTGTGTGTGTGTGTGTGTGTGTGTGTGTGTGTGTGTGTGTGTGTGTGTGTGTGTGTGTGTGTGTGTGTGTGTGTGTGTGTGTGTGTGTGTGTGTGTGTGTGTGTGTGTGTGTGTGTGTGTGTGTGTGTGTGTGTGTGTGTGTGTGTGTGTGTGTGTGTGTGTGTGTGTGTGTGTGTGTGTGTGTGTGTGTGTGTGTGTGTGTGTGTGTGTGTGTGTGTGTGTGTGTGTGTGTGTGTGTGTGTGTGTGTGTGTGTGTGTGTGTGTGTGTGTGTGTGTGTGTGTGTGTGTGTGTGTGTGTGTGTGTGTGTGTGTGTGTGTGTGTGTGTGTGTGTGTGTGTGTGTGTGTGTGTGTGTGTGTCTCCCTCTCTGCAGGCTGTCTACCTGTCCTCAGTGAGCAGTTTGGCAGAAGTGACAGCTCGCAGTATCGAGCAGCTCCACAAGGTGGCAGAGCTCATCCTCCACGGTCAGGAGCTGGAGAAACCAGCCAGAGACCAGGCGCACATCCTCACCAGGTTTGTGTGTGTGTGTGTGTGTGTGTGTGTGTGTGTGATGGGCTCGTATATGACAGACATCAAATGTGCTAAAATCTCAATTTGAATCCCAGGTTGACGTGTGCCATGTGTAAGGAGGTGCAGTGTTTGGCCAAGAAGTTCTCTGACACGCTGCTTTTTGTCGGGGTAGGTGAGAGGCATCGTGTTTGTGTGCTCAGTGGTCGTGTTAAAGGATAAGGCTGGTGTACATTTTTTTTTTCTACTGTTAGCAAATCCCATAAAGGGTTTTAAAGCAGGAATGCATTAATCTGCTACAATACCCTGCGACTTCCCCACCCAGTCTCGGAGCTCATCCCTGAGCCTGTCAGCTCACCAGGTCCCGATGAAAACACACAAAAGCATAAAAATAAGATTTCTTTAAAGTCATCTGCATTGCTGCATTGCATTTGTTTGGGACTATTTTCTTCTGTGTATTTATACAAACATCTTCGTCTGCTGAGTTCCTCCCACGGAGGGATGTTTTTGTGGGACTGAATAAACGATTAATAATGATTTTGATTTGATTTCTTTGAAACATGGAGGATGTTTTAACCCCTTCATAGAATAGTGTTCAAATCCAACATTGTCTATTTTAAAAGCGAGAGGAACACATCCCTTATTTTCACATTTCATCTGTTGACTGTTACAAGGAAGCCTAATGAGACATTCAGTCAGACAACAATACTTAGGCATGTCCTCATTTAAGCTTTTAAGTGCCTTTTTGGTGAGGAAGCAACAAGCATAGCCTTCAATAATAATAATAATAATAAGGGAAAATGTTCCTTAGTCAAATTGTGTTGCTCAATTATCAACAATCTTGGTATATAATGGAGGTCCATCATTAATATTACACTTTTTATTTAGTTTGTGTTCCTGTAAAAAGAAAACAACTGAACATGTAAACACGCCTCTTGTTGAAACTGTCACATCTTTGTTTCTCTCTCAGGGTCAGAGGAAAGCAGAGGAGCTGACTCCGCTGATAGACAGTGTGCAGCTAGAGGTGAGAGGCACAGATTTCACCTTAGACCATTTTGTCTGTTATGAACATAGAGGGGCGCCGCCAGGAATTCTTGGCCCCAAGAAAAGTTATCACAGTGGCCCCCACCACCACAGCCCAAACCAACCCACTATAACCACACCTGCATTATGGAAAAATTACATTAAAAGCTTAGCAATACAAAGGCTACCTGGATGAAACTGTTTTGTATAAAAAAAAAAAAAAGAAATCAGTACAGTGTAATTAACATCTTCATTTATGGTGACAGGTTAATCATTTAATATACTTTCATCTTTTAGGACCCCTGTCAATCATGGGCTCTCAGAATCGTCCTACATTTTCTTCCCTTATACAGCGCCCCTGTCAACATATATGTCGAATGAAGTTAGTGATGTAGCCGTCTCAGTGTAATGTGTACTGCTGCGGATTGAAACTGATCGTGTTCAGTTTGTTAAAGGCAACAACGTGAGACCTGCAAAAGCTCCGGTGAGGAGTTTTTAGCTGGTTATGAAAGAGACTGAAGTTTATACTGTTGTCACTTTATCATCTACAAAAGCAAATACAACCATTAAAGGGGCACTATGTTGATTTGGTAGTGAAATTTGAAAGTTGGAGAAGAAAAACTATTATATTCTATAATTTCTAAACTAAATACACAAACTTTATTCAAAGGGAAAAATGGGTCCCTGGAACACTGTTTGGAGCTAAACAACTACCAGGAGAGTTAAGATTTCACTGTTGTGGGCTCCCCACCATAACTTCTCACGTAGCATGTTATCTTCAGACTGTGTTACAGGGATCAAATTTTCCTCTGAGGACAGTTTGTGTATAGAGTTATGAACATATACCACATAATCTGTACACTTCTCCAACTTTCACATTTCTCTACCAAAACTACATAGTGCACCTTTAACATCAATACTGATCATTTCTATATGATTATTATGAATTCCTGAAATCGCTGCAGAGCATTAGGTGTGGGACGAACCGACAACTGTTTATTGGAATGAGAAATGATGATTGATTGTATTTTATTTACCTGTCATGCACACTAAGTGACCCACCCTCATGGTTTTATAAGACACCAGATATTCAGTTGCAGTGGATCAACGAGCTGATTGGATGTTTTCTTTGTTTTCTGTCTGCAGGGCTCCAATAGCACGAACTACATCCAGAATGCATTTCAGCTGCTGCTTCCCATCCTGCAGATCTCCCACATCCAGAGCCAACACAGTCAGCCCGACACAGAGCCCAGCACACAAACACAGCATTAACACACACACACACACACACACACACCTGCTCACCTGCTTGTCTTAATGTACTTATAATTGTACAGTAAATAAAATAGATTATAACAGATGAAGTGCTTTAAACTACATTAAGTGCCATAGCATCAGGCAGAAGAGGTTTTAAATATCATAATATCTGACTATAGTCTGGTAGGTAACAGTTTAACAGACAGGTACATGAAGAACTGTTACACACCTTTGATTTGTGTCTCTTCCATGTTGTATCTCTGTGTTTTACTTTGATTTAGCAGTGCTAAGATATTCTTCTCAGATGAACCAAACAGAGATGATTTGAGTTTTTCTGTTTCTTTATCATCTCTAAAAGCTGAACCAAAAACAAAACCTTATTGAAGAGCAGAATGTGTTGAAGGGATTTGACATTAATGTATATTAAGCTTTCTTTGCACTCCTCGTGGTCCATAGTTATTCAAACGTCAGGAGAGTTGACTAACACTAGTGGGCTGTCTGTTTCTCTAAAATGTTTTAAAGTTTAAGAGTTCAAGAGATCATGACTGTTTGATTTTTATGTTAAATTATGTGCGGTGACACTACCTTTTATGTCACTGTAATCCAGTTTGATTTGAAAGAAAAAGTGACGACATATTAACACATAAGAAAATAATTAGTTCTCCCTTCCTCATTTTTTTTTGTACATTGCAGAGTGTATCATTTCATGTTGGTTAATTTATCTCTAATTATCTGGTGTTGCTGCTACATTTAAAAAGTTGATTCTGGCTTTTTGTGGAAGTTTCCTTCATTGCTTTGGCGTTGACAGTGGGAACGGGAAAACAGCGAGCTTCTGGCACATTAAATAATAAACAAGAACCGCTTTAAAACCACAACAAGTCATTCAAACAGTGTGAATGTAAACCACTGGTCACGGCTGCTTTTGGGCTGAAGAATAAAGTCGTTAACACAAAAATGAACAATACTCGACTTTCAAGTTGATGGAGCAAATTTAACTTTTTAATGAACTGGGACACAGTTTTTGAGTTTGAGCAGCAGCCCAAAGATTATCACAGTGAGTCTGATTTATTTAAATATATGTATCTAGTGTTACATTAGCTCCTCGCTTCCAGTCACGACTCCTTTACTCCTCATCTTTACTTTTTCCCTCCTCACTTTTAGAGATGAATGTATGCAGGCAGGATATATTATTAACAATAAAAAACATGAGTTGTTCCTTTCAGACACCATCAGAGGCCGTTTGACAGAGTTACAAATGCCTTAAAAAATTTAATTAATTGTAATGTAAGATTAATGTTTGGAAGACAAGTCTTGTTTTATAGGATTTCCTCCTAATGAAACAGCCTTAACATGTTTGAGACAGAGATGACGAAAATAAAGAAGAATAACTATTTCATGTGTCTCAGGTGTTTTTATTTCCCCGCACACAGGTGGCAGGATATTGAAGTAGTCATATTTATTTTCCGTCACTGCTTCTCTGTCACCAGGTGTTCTCCTCTGTCTGCTCCTGTCACCAGGTGTGCTCCTCTGTCACCAGGTGTTCTCCTCTGTCACCAGGTGTGTTCCTCTGTCACCAGGTGTTCTCCTCTGTCACCAGGTGTTCTCCTCTGTCTGCTCCTGTCACCAAGTGTGTTCCTCTGTCACCAGGTGTTCTCCTCTGTCACCAGGTGTTCACCTCTGTCACCAGGTGTGTTCCTCTGTCACCAGGTGTTCTCCTCTGTCACCAGGTGTGCTCCTCTGTCACCAGGTGTGCTCCTCTGTCACCAGGTGTTCTCCTCTGTCACCAGGTGTTCTCCTCTGTCTGCTCCTGTCACCAAGTGTGTTCCTCTGTCACCAGGTGTTCTCCTCTGTCACCAGGTGTGCTCCTCTGTCACCAGGTGTTCTCCTCTGTCACCAGGTGTTCTCCTCTGTCTGCTCCTGTCACCAAGTGTGTTCCTCTGTCACCAGGTGTTCTCCTCTGTCACCAGGTGTGCTCCTCTGTCACCAGGTGTTCTCCTCTGTCACCAGGTGTGCTCCTCTGTCACCAGGTGTTCTCCTCTGTCACCAGGGGTGCTCCTCTGTCACCAGGTGTTCTCCTCTGTCTGCTCCTCTGTCACCAGGTGTTCTCCTCTGTGACCAGGTGTGCTCCTCTGTCTGCTCCTCTGTCACCAGGTGTTCTCCTCTGTGACCAGGTGTGCTCCTCTGTCTGCTCCTCTGTCACCAGGTGTTCACCTCTGTCACCAGGTGTTCACCTCTGTCACCAGGTGTGCTCCTCTGTCACCAGGTGTGCTCCTCTCTCACCAGGTGTTCTCCTCTGTCACCAGGTGTGCTCCTCTGTCACCAGGTGTGCTCCTCTCTCACCAGGTGTGCTCCTCTCTCACCAGGTGTGCTCCTCTGTCACCAGGTGTGCTCCTCTCTCACCAGGTGTGCTCCTCTGTCACCAGGTGTTCTCCTCTGTCACCAGGTGTGCTCCTCTGTCACCAGGTGTGCTCCTCTCTCACCAGGTGTGCTCCTCTCTCACCAGGTGTGCTCCTCTGTCACCAGGTGTGCTCCTCTCTCACCAGGTGTGCTCCTCTGTCACCAGGTGTTCTCCTCTCTCACCAGGTGTGCTCCTCTGTCACCAGGTGTGCTCCTCTGTCACCAGGTGTGCTCCTCTGTCACCAGGTGTTCTCCTCTGTCACCAAGTGTTCTCCTCTGTTAGGGAGAAATGGATGGATGGCCTCGATGATGCAGATTTTCTGTAAAGAAACAAGATTTAAAATCTATGAGCAGACTGAAGTTGGATGACGGTGAAAAGAGTCGCGGTGAAGGAAAGTACTTTCATTTGTTTAACCGTTCTTTGGTAACAATACTAATTTCCAATTCAAGCTAGTTCACATCTGAACTTCACTGTTTAAGAATAGTTTTTATAGACTACTGTTTTTTTTTCAGGTTCAGATTTTAACATAAAATGATTTAATGTAGCCTAATGAGTTAGTTTTCTAAGGTGAAAAGTCTACTTTCACCAGCTTAAATATTGAATTTTCAAAAACTAGCATGATTTGATGACTAGCAAGTAGCAGCAAAACCGTTAGATTGTAACTTTTATCAAGAGCAGAGAACTTCCTGTTTGTCTTTAAGTTACCTGAATAGATGTTGTCGACATTTCCATCCAGCAGAGTTTCTATGTCGTCTGAAAAATGATTTATTTAGATGACTATTAAAACAGAGAGTCACAGGAACACAATGATCAAAATGACCTCTGTATTAGTTCAAGTGTTTGTAAGTCCTTACCTTGAATGTCAACCTCTTGGATGGGTGAAAGTCCTGTCAATAGAAAAGTTGCCAAAGCACTTAAACCACAGCTTTACAAAAAAAAAAAATATGTTCATCCAAACAGCTTGTGTGTGTATTTACAAACTGACCTGACCAAGAGTGGGACCTGTATGGCTGCAGGATCATTCCTTTCAGACGAGAGAAGGTCATCAGATTTTAAATTGACTGAACATGAAATCATGCTTCAATAATCTTAAATGGTCTTAATGTGAAATGATCGTATAGAAAACATCAGTCACCTTTGTAAGTCATGTCTTCTGTTTGTGTCTCTCCATCTGGTTGAACAATCATTAGAAACAAACATTATATATATATATAAGGCGTATAATGACATACCGTAAAACTTTAATGAACAGCCCGGGCTGAGTCTATAAAAGAACCCTGACTTTATTGGGACAGGCATCAATACTAGACCGGCCCTTAATTATTTTCAAACAAAAGTTGTGCACAGCAAAGATGGCAGAGACTTTAAAATTGTAAATGTACATTAGAAAGAATATTTAAATGTGTACACTTTTTTTTAAATTTAAAAATCACTGATTGGGTCATATGACATTCTGTCCGGGGGCGAGAGGGAGACACCCGCCTTGTAGTTATATTTTGAACCGCAAACTAATCAACACTAAATTCAAAGGGGCCTCTAATTGAGACCTGCCTTTATTTATTATCCAAACATGCGGCTACACCAGGCTCATAAAAAGGACTGGGCCTTTGAGTGGGATGGGCTTTTGTTTGAAGTTTCACGATATTTCATAAAGAGGTACAGTACACAGGTCTTATCTAAAATATCTTATTACTCTTAATTTGTAGAAAACTATTTATTATCCTGAGAGTTGAAAAACAGACCTTCCTTAAATGAAAGATAAGGTCAGAAAGAAAATCATAAACACGTTCAGTCCAGTTTCTTTGTCATAATCATCTTTTCGGGAAAGTTAAGATTACATTTATTCAGTATTGAAATGATGAAAAGTGGGCTGACTTTAAGATTAACACGATATCCTCTGACTCAGTGGTATAGTGTCTGGATTGAATATAAAAACACTGAGCTTACAGGTTTAAGATTTAGGCTAAGAGATAAGTTTGTATCTGAGTTTTTAAGGTGAATACATGGATTAGAATAAAATAGTAAAGCATGCTTTATTGTCATGTCACAGACGTGCATTGAAATGTCGGTGCATTATCTCTCCGTGGTAAAAAGTTAAAAACAAACAAGAGCAACAGATAAGTCTAAAAACGACCCATATTCACACAGAACAACAGTCATAATAAATAGTAGGTTAAATGCACTTCAGTCATGGTGATACATACTGAAAGAGACCAAAGGAAAAATGCGAGGTAGAACGTTAGGTTTTGTTATGAAATGTAAATTTACCGTTTAACTGTTGGCCGGCGAGGTGGAAACCAACAGGCTGCCTCTTCGGCTCTCCTGATTAAAAACAATAAAAAAATGTTTAGTTATTCTTCAAAATATACAACCATCGGAATCATATGAGTTTGTATGTATGAGTATTTTTGTGTCATACTGCAAAAGCATTTTCTCCAGTAGAATTCTCCGAGAACAGTGAAGACCACAGCGAGCAGGAAGACGCCCAGCAGAGCCAGCCAGAGCACCCTGAACATACACCGCCACTCATCTGGAGGAGAGAGAGAGAGAGTGAGGGAAAACAGAGACACGTTTTAGACCTGAAAAAAATCCAGGTTTGAAAATCTTTTCATTTCTCTACCCAATTTGTCAATTATTAAGATTACTCTGAAGTCTACAATGTCAGAGGACAAACTTACCAATTTTCCTGAGATACAATTGAGCTTAAACATTCTAGGAAATAAAACAAATAGGAGCAATAAAAGAGCAGCAAGTATGTTTCAGTTTGGTGGAAAAGGGCTTTCCTTCTAACAGCCTTTCCAACTGGAAAATGTGACTTTGTCGTTGTTTGTAAAATTGTGGGAGTGTTGGAGTGTCAGACAGAAAGTGTGCGAGCCGAAATCAATGCAGCCTTGGAGATTCACTAGATAAAGATGAACCCTCTCATCACACCGTACAGAGAGAGGAAGTCAAGGCCAGAGACGAGGGAAGGAGAACCGAGGTAAATTTGTTCTATTGAAAAAAATGAGTCCACTTGGAACTGAGACACCAAATGGAAAATGATTGGATCATTTCTTTGTCTTTTCTATTTCCTCCTCTCTCTATATGCCAGTCTGAAGCTGTTTTCACAAATGCACTCCAAAAAAAATTTCCACTAAATTTCGGGCAGGCTGTTTATTTGTGTATTTGATGTGAAGTTGCATGTTTTTTAATGGAGCAATATGTAACTCTGACACCTGGTGTTTAAAATGGGTACTGCAGTCCAAACATTAGAGAGAGCTATCTCCCCCCGCCCCCTCCTCTTTAGAGTCGATGTGCACACAGGTTGCCATGTTCGCAGACACTGAAGCTTCAGTGTTTAGCCAGCTCTGTATCGGTCTGTAAATCTTTCTAACCTCTCTGCATTTTTCAAAAGCATCTCCAATATTGATCCTAGTTTTACCCATCGACTGCAAATATTAATCGATAAAAGCCTGAGTGACGTCCGCCATCTATTACGGCAGGGGGCAGCAGCCGCCGCCATGCTGGAAATGTTGTTCTCGCAGTGGCTCACAACGACTCCACAGGGAAAAATTTACCAGGGGGCTGGATGTAAAAATGTGAGTGATGTTATGTCCTAAGATCAGTTAAAGTCAGAGTGAAAACTTAGGCTGTTAACTTTCACACATGCTGCTGACTTTTGTACATGTGTGAGAGTACAGCCACAATGACCACACAAAAAAACAGAAAAAAGAATTTCTTTTTCACACCAACCTTTCACTGTCCGTTTCCCTGGCAGCTCTTCTTTTGCTGTTACATTCAAAACTGTTTGATTGGAGAGCCAGAGGAGACAGCGGCTTTGATTAGCGGACCTTGACTTTGGCACAACAGGGAGACAGCAGTAAAATGCCTTCAGCTGTCCTTCATCTTGATCCTCCTCCTCTTCCTCCTCCTCGGCTCCCTCAATTGGATGGAGGTGTAAGGAGCTGAGGTTATTGTGGCCGTACAAGGTGAGATTCAAGGTTTCTTCTTGTCTTAGTTGAAGCTCCACTGACACCTCAAAATGTACATTTAAACCTGTGAGAGAGAGAGAGAGAGAGAGAGAATTGATGTTGAAACATAACTAAACATTTTACTGTCATGCAAGCTAAGTTCTGACGACAGATTTGTGAATATAATGAACGATCTGAAGCTAGGAATATTTTCAATCGGCAACTATCACAATCACCACTATCAGGGCTTTTTCATTTTCAAATCAAAAACAGTAACACAACGGAGAGACAACAGTTCAACTATTTAATCTTAATCCTTTAAGGACTCAAAAAGAAGATGCTTTTTCCAAAATCATGATGAAACGTCTAACAAGAATGTAATGTGTTAGACAGAAATTCAAACAAAACGACTAGCAGCTTTTCTGCAAGACAGAACAAATAGTTGATTTTAGCACGAGTCCCGCCCCTGACAAGGCAAAAAGCCAATCGTAGTTAAGGATTTTGGGATCACACCAGTGGTGGCCAATCAGATTGTAAAGGGGGCCCATGCCACCCATGGTCACTCCTCTGGACGCGCCCCTGTTAACAGGTACAATGTGGGTATGTCCACATTTAAGTCCACTTACTAATTAGCACCAGGATGCTGGGTATCTACAGTAACTTTTTATCACATTAGAAAATCTAGTATTGAGTTGAACTTCCAAAGATGGACATTGAAGAACAGGTTTAAAAAAAAACAAAAAAAACAGACTTTATGATTGAGCACATCCAGTGGCTGACATCACATACCTTATGTGGGTGTCTTTAAACAGTCTTCCCTGAGTTTGGTCATCACATTTTTAATTGTATTTTTTTTTTTTGTAATAGTTTATAAAAGTGTTCATGGCTGTGATGTAGCGATAAATAAAGTCAACGTTTCCAGAAACAACATTAATATATCATCCAGTATGTCCTGACAGTTGTTTTAGGAAAGCATAATCTAAAGTGTAACCTGTATGATATGAATTCATTTATTTATTTATACATGACTGGAAATGATGACAAGTGAGAGCTGAGAGCAGGGTGGGGGCGTTATGTAGAGTTAACACATTTTTTTTACTGAACTCACTCGCACCCTCATTTCTGACTCAGTCCACTGTCATATCTCTAATTAAAGGCATAAAAAGCCCAAAACCTTTAAATAAAACTGTGAATTTACCTGAGGATGAGATGTTCCTCTGTAACTCTGACATGTCCAAATCCGTTTCACACATGAACCAGCTCTTTTCTGGGTTTTCACCATCTCTCCTGGAGTCTGTTGTGTTTCTTTGACTCTCATGTTCACAGGCCTGCTCCCACTTTTCTTGCGCTGGAATCTGTGAAGGGTCACATTTGCCGTCTCTCACAATGTCATGCTTCCGGATCTTTCCATCTCCCCCCCGCTTCACCTCGCTCCCTCGCTCACAGGGTCGGTAGGGCAGGCAGAGGAAGTTCACTTTTAATGCTAGGGAAAGAAGAGAAGGAGGAGAGAACAGAAAACTCAGAAGGATTTCTCAGCGGGAGCAGGCTGAGAGTGGAGGGGGGGGGGGGGGGGGGGGGGGGGGGACAAAATGCTCTCAAGTCAAGAATCAGAGCGAAATCTGAAAATGGAAACTGTTGCCTCCAGTTTGTATCACACAACAACAGACACGCGGGAGACGCACTCGAGAGGACATGAAGGCGAACATGTGCAGGAGTACAAAGGCCAGAGCAACATGCTCTCAAAAAGAGCACAAGCTTCTCAAGGCTACACAGTGCACAGACGTTTTCTAAGCAGCTGTCAGTCAGAGTGTTTTGTAGCTGTATTTGGGAAGACGAGTAGAAACCAGATAAAGTGACTTAAAAAAGCCCACTTCTTTAAAAGATGACCTTTCATGTAAAGTTCGAACAAACTTTATTGAAAAACTGGGCCTCCCTTCTTGCCTTTTTTTTTTTACGCCTCAAAATGTTGTGAAATCATAGATAGTGAAGCATTCATGAGAACACACACAATCATAAGGTCAGAACACACACTCGCAGTATCTGAATCTGTGCGGATGACCCACCTCTGTACAACGTGAAGAACTCAGGCAGGCAGATGATGAAGGCGAGGATCACGAGGATGAGAATTCTCGTCAGTGCTGCTCTTGTCATGGTTGCACAATATGATCACAGACACACACGCCGACACAGGCATGACTTGCAGCTCGTGGTTCCTGCTTCCTTTCCTGGAAAACAAAGGCATCCATTCACGCTCTGCCCATCAGAGTATAGCCTCCGACTGCCTGACAGCGTTGTTCATAATTCTCGTCGAGGCAGGCCACAACGCAGCGACACACACGTGCAGAATACGAGGCAGCATCACTTCCTATTGCACTTCCTGTCGTTTTCTCACAGAGTGTGAAAATGGAGAGTTGCAGAAACAGCAAAGAGTTTCTATCAGCAGCATGTAAGTAAAAAAAAGTCTGTGTGTGTGGTTGGGTGTGTGGGTGAGAGTGTACGGGGACTGTCTCCTTTCAATAAGTAGGCTTTTTTATTCTGTATTTATGTATTTAAGTCCTGTGTGAGCAACAACGACAGTCATGTTTGTGTGTGCTCTCTGTCTGTATGTGAACAGAGAGTTTGAATCTGTTATCTGGGTAAAACAAAGACAGAAGCAGAAGACACGATACCACACGACGAGACACAATAGGATATGACACAGTACAATAAGAAAAGGAAAGATAAAATACGTAAGAGTGGGTTTTTTTGAATCACTGAATGGAACCTCGACAAGGTGAAAAGGAACCTGATGTGAAGCGGAGGGGTCTTGTTCACCCTCCTCAATAATAACACACTCACTATGCATTGTCTCGCTTATTATTACACAGCTTACAGCTTATTGAGGAATCAATTATTTCTAAAAAAAAATTAAAAAATAAAAAGTTGATTTTGGAAATTAAATTATTTATGTTAAAATTATTTATTTATTCTTCTATAGAAATAGTCCATTGGAATTGAACGAGCTGCGTCCATAGCAACCGTTAACTCTTTAGCCTTCATAAATATGACAAAGAGTCCGGCCTAGACCTGCTTTCGTTTTTGTCCGGAGATAACATTTGCTATAAATTGGCGCTATACAAATAAAGAGAGATTAAGTAATTGAGCTAAAATAGTTTTGATTAGGCACATTAAACTGAACATTTCTTCTGTAGCACTCAGCCAACTTACTGAGTTTTTTCTGTCTCAGTTAACATTTATTTTCCACTCAGCAGTTCTTAAACACCACTGTATCCCAAAGCTGTTCTTTTATGTATTTTCTTTGAGTGCCATCTTCACTTTGTATTGATTTCTCTGACATAAAGTAGGCTACAGGTTCTTGAATCTCTTAACCACTTTTCTCTGCCGTCTTCTTTTCCTTTCTCCTTTTCCCCGACAGTTATCAGTCAGACGCCAAATTAACCAGACGTCTTTGCGGAGGTTGATATGATTCCGATTCTGTGATTAGAGCCCAAACATCTGTTCTTCTTAGTAATGGTTTGTCCGTCTTTACAACGTTGATCTATTGAGAGATAGCAGACTGATGCTACGCAGACTTGTAAGAAGATATGATACACTATTATGTCCCCTTTTGGAAATTTCTCCTGGACTCCAAGCGCTGCCTCCACAGTATCATTAATAAATATAACAAAACAATAGAAGATAGCAGAAATCCACGTTTATCAAGAGAAGCACATAACAAGGACAAATTCAGGCAACATGCAGGACATTGCACATCATTCTTATTGCACAAGATCCGCATACAACACCACACAATCAGTGGGAAGGATAAGAAACCATGACGCTATTGCACAGCCCGTAAACCCTTGAGTAAGATTATTTTGCAATTTTAAATGAGTTTTTAAAATGGTTCACTTTGCATGGAGGGGCTCTGTATCGTCTGCTATGTTAAAGAAGACATATTGTCCAACTTTTCCACCTTTTCAAACAGTCCCCCTGTGGTCTAAATGAAACATCTGTGCTGTGCTTTGGTCAAAATATAACATGACTCAAGCACCAGAGGAGGTTTTTGACCCTGTATAAACCAGCTCTCTCAGAACGCTCCGTTTTGGTGTGTGTGTCTCTTTAAATGCATTGAGCCCCCCTGAGTTTTCCTGGTAGACATCACTCCTTCACTAGCGAGAATAAAAATGGGCAACCTGCGCAAAAGTTTTGATCTAGGCTGGGGGTGGAGTCCATGGGTGGAGATACCAGGGGAGGGGAGGGGATTTTTTTTTTTACCAGAATCCCACTGTGATGTCACAAACTGAAAAGATTTGAAACAGAGCATTTTTCTCTGTGTTGTAAGACTTATGCAGACCACAAACAAAGGACTGGATGAGTTTATTTCACATTTTGTGGGTCAGTAGACACTCAGGTTACCCAAATATATGTTCAGAAACACTGTCAAAGTGGGTTTTTCATAATATGTCCCCTTTAAGTGCTCCAACTCAGAGGAGAGAGGATGTGCGATGGGTCAGACAATACTCTCTGAGAACAGACTGCTCGCCTGGAGGGAGAGGTTTTTAGTCCTCCCTATAACCGTCATGGCAGACTGTTTCAAACAAGCAAGCATGATGTTAAAATGAGGAGAGCAACTCTCAAACAAACTCCCCTATGCTCTGACCTCTTTATTTCATTTCATCGTGATATGATGTCTTATCTCGTGTTTTTGAGAAATTGAAGCATTAATGTGATTTTATCTGAACATGTTTATGAATCTGAGAATGACTCTATTGTATCTTCTTGGGATGAGATGTGTAATAATTATGGGGTCTCATCAGTTATCAGTACAATAAGTCAGACTGAAGAGACATTTTTCATCAGTAATTAAAGTGGGAGCCCATTTCTCATAATTATTACTTTCTTATACTGCATACTCTCCCATCATGTGTGCAATGTTTCCTCATCTTCACAACATTCTATCTCATTATTTCTACATTTTGAAAAATTACCCAAGTATCACACACTTTGAGGAACTTTCCGTTTGTGTTGATTTTGGCGCCCTCGTGGACCAAGCCGTACCTCTTGTATTTGTTGAATTTGTCATTTACATGTGTGAGTAGTGTTTGCTGACAACAACAAAAAACAATCTTCCTGCTCTGTTTTTGTTTTAAAGGTTTTTTTGGAGGGGCCTTTTCATGCCTTTATTTACAGATAGGACAGTGGATAGAGTCATGAATCAGAGAGAGTGAGTGGGGAATGACATGCGGAAAAAAAGTCACATGTTGGATTTAAACCCAGGCCACCTGCCATGGAGGACTATACCCTCCGTACATGGGGTGTGTGCACCAACCACTACACTATCAGCACCCCACTTCCTGCTTTTTTAACAGTCAAAATGATCGCTCATTGTGAATATTTGCTGAGGAAAGTGTAAACAGAAGTGTGTTTCCTCAGTGTGCTGTCATTCATCTCGTAGCAGTGGTTACAAGCATTAAACCGTATTACACAGGAATAAGCAGTCTTATCGCTGATGGTCTTGTTTGCTTTTGTAGGTCATATATAGACATGAGTATTCATTTCAGTCTGTTTCATATCCAGTCAACCACTCCTCACAGGGCCTTTAGGCACTATGCCTTGATTTTGAGCTCTCATAAATATGAGATATTTAATCATACAGGACAGATCCTTCATAATTCTGTATGAAACGCAGGGTTATTATAACATAAATACAAAGTTATAGTTATTAAAATGGTATCAAATGGGTTTTAATGATCTGAAACTAACTCTGAATTGTACGAGGGTTTCTTAATGTCAAAGAGAAATGGTCCTCCACAGACCCCGGGCCAGCCGGCAGCCGTTGAATTAATGTTGAATCAATAGAGAGCGTCTGGTGTTTCTGTTCCAACAGCAGAGGAACTAACCTTTCCCCCTCTTTTTATTACCCTCTGTTCTGAAATAAACATGTATTTTTTTCCTTCCTACTGTTTGACTTGATCTCTGTCGGGTGTTTAGTGTTGCTCAGATTTTACGGTTGGGTTCTCGAGAGCTACTTATCATGGCAGGCGTCTGACGGGAACACGAGCACACACACACAGACTCACACACACTCAAACACACAAACACAGGGATGAGCGTGGCTGGCAGGTGGAGTCTTATCTCCTCACCACAGCGGCTTGCCTCTCTCAGGGCTCAGTTGGCAGCTTACAACCAGATGGAAGCAGCCAAAACTAAACCAAACAAAAAAAAATCACTTTCTGTCCTTTTATGTCCAAACACATTGCTTAACCATTGGAGTTTCTACAAATATTTTTGAATGAATTGCGGAAATTTCTTTCCAGCCAAACTACCTGTGAATGTTTTCAGACTCGGTTGACATTTGAAGGACTCAAACCCGGCTCTCCTGGGTAAACTCTGTTGTTGTTTGACCCATATAGCTCTTGTATGTCTGTTCACTGTGCTGTGGACATGCCAGAATAAGCAGAATAATATACAGAGAACTTGGACATGTTTACAGTATCAATTAGAGTAGAAAAGAACAAACTGGTGATCAGATAACAGTATGAACAAGCTTTATTACAAGCAGGAAGTTCACGCTTGTCACATAACCATGTAATCATGTGATGGCGTCCTATACTGTATACTTCTTTTAGGATGTAACATCCTTCACCATCTTCCACAACCAATAAGCTTGTAGCAAAAGCTCGGGAGCCAGCATCAGAGTCGAAACTGTGTCGCCGTAAAACACTTGATGCTGGCAGAACGAAACAGCACCTTGTGTGTGTGTGTGTGTGTGTGTGTGTGTGTGTGTGTGTGTGTGTGTGTGCTTCTAAATGTGTGTATGTGAAGCTTATATTTGCTTTACATTTCACCTCTTAAATGCCATCACGTAATGTCAAATCACACACTTATATGGTGAAGGCAGAGCTTCGTTAGACGCTGCAGCCGCATCTCATTGTAAAAAGGGATAAAGTCAGTATATCATGTTATTAATAAGATTATATTGCTCATGTAGTGGTTCTTATGATGATTGGGTTGATTATGTTGGTTGGGTTTTTTGTATTATGGGTTTATTCGCTGTCGGGTTAGGGTTTTGTCTGGTTCAGTTTGGTGTCACTTGGGTTCTTATGTGTTTGGGTTCGCTTTGCTCTAATGTTTGCGTTTGCTTAAAATCACTTTGGTAACTTGTGATTTTAAAGGTGCTATATAAATAAAGTTATTATTATTGTAAAATGTAAAATTACTAGATTTTGCCATAACACAACTGCTCAGGTTTGGTCAAACACAGACCTCTATCGAAATAAAGGGAAAAAAAGAATAATCTTTAATTTATCATTAGAAGTGACCCCAAATCCTCCAAACAACGAGACTGCTGCAGAAAATGTAGACTGGAGCAGAACAATTCCTAAAAGAGGGGGGTAGCTCTCGTGGACAGCCTTAAATTCTGGAGCCTCTGGTTTTCTACTATTTCCACTTTTTTATCAATACCTGAAATATGACTGTAGCAAGTGACTCACTCGCCCTGTCCTCATTAATGTTTCAGGAGGCTGCAAATGATATCAAGCCACAGAAAAGCTTGAAAGCCGTGCAGTTAGACTTCAAGAGCACAGACGTTGCTATGGAAACGTAACACCGCCTTGTCTGCCTTCAGGCTCTGGAAAAGTGAGACGTCTTTCACAATTCTTTCAAATCTCATAATGATAAATGACTTAAATATATGATGTAATATGTAGAATTTATAAATTAATTAATTAAAAATTGACTAAAACTATGTTCCTTTTTTTGTTTTGTTGAGTTCTTACTTTACCTCAAATATTTCCAACAGTTATCAAAGCCAGAGAAATCTTTCATTTTATAGTTGTATCGGGACGTGGCATCCATGGAGTCCGCCATGACAGAGACTAAATGTTTATCGTTGCTATGGAAACACTGGATGTTATGTCAAAGAGCGCTGCGTAAGGAAGCGGGAGCTGCAACTGAAAGCTGCCGTACTGTTGCTGTACGTGCTGCTGTGATAAAAAAAAATGTCATGTAAAATTATACTTGGATACATCATCAGGAAACATATTCTCCTCCTCAGGTCATCTTTTGTTATTGTATTGATTGAGAGCCCCCTGGTGGAGGAATTTAAATACTGTACGTTAAAAACAAATTTCAAAGACTGACAATGGTATCGGTGAAAACTTTGCTTTATTGTAAGCAATTTCTGTGAACATCCAGTCAAAATATGGTTACATTCTGATCTGGATATCCAGAGATAGGCCTACATGTGAAAAGGCAGATGTTTAAAAAAACAACCAAAGAATACATTTTTGTCACACTTCTGTCACACTTGGAAAGGGATAGGGGGAGAGATGGGATAAAATGCAGGAAGAGGGATAGGGAGCAAGGGGGTGGGGGTGGGATGTGTTGTTCAGGCAAGCTGTCCATCAGCAATCGAGCCAGTATATAAGCCTCACCTGCTCACTCCCTCTTTGCCAGATTGTTCTTTCCATCTCCTGAAATACTCTCCAGCATGTTCTCTTGGATTAATTACCCGGTTCCAACCCGAGCAGCATCTGACCACCCTCCCTTGTTGCTATCCTTGAAAACACAGCCTTCTGTTCTTCTGGACCACGTTCTCCCTCTGCGTTCCTGGTTTCCATCTGCCTCTTCCATGGGCTGTTTTTGTTTCCCCCCAGCATCAGTGTGAGTTTACCCGTTCTCTTGCCCGTGGGTGGTTCTGAGACTCCTCCTGTGTTGCTGCGTTTGCTGCGAGGTGTTTATACCTATCTGCTTGTTTGCATTCTGCCTTTCCCTCTCTGAAAACTTTGTTTGTATGGATTGGTTATGGGAAGTCTCCTGCTTGCCCCTGATTCAGTTTTGTCCCCCCTCTGTGAGCTGTTGAAAGACACCGATAGGGCCTCTAGCCCCAGCATTGATCTGAGCTGTTCTGAGCCTGCTGAAGTTATTATTAAGTCATTGCCACTGATCCCTTCTCTGTGTGCTGCACTTGGGTCCATACTTACCCCTTTACAACTGTGCTTTCATTTTTTTTATTTTTATAAAACCATCCTTTTAATAAACGAGATCTGCAGTTGTACAATAAACATAACGTGTTGTTCTATCAAGGGTAGGAGTTTCGACATTTTTTAGGGGCTTAAAAACACTAAATCAAGAAATTAATACACAGAACATTTAAGAAAAAGTTATTAGTAGTCTAGAGCACACTAAAAGTTGGTTTATGGAAAGGCAGCAAAGTGCTGCTCTAATAAGTGCAGATACAAAATCTTTACATTTTACGTGTAAAGAATATATAGAAGAATTGAACTTTTCTGGTATGTGTTTTGGGCTCAGCGTGTTATCCCACAGCTTCAGAGAGATGGTACAACAGGAAGTATAGAAAACAGCAGAGGGGCTGTGAAACGCTGATCAAAACAGTTTGGCTGCAGTAACAGTCTGAAATTGAGTTTCGCAGGGAATCAGATGGAAACTCTTCCAGGATTCTCAAGCCTCCTGGAAATCTTATTAGAAAACCACGGGTGTGGACTTGTGTTCACAGTACTGATGTGTGTGTGTGTGTGTGTGTGTGTGTGTGTGTGTGTGATCACTGACCAGCCAGCACAAACATGAAACTTTCTTTCAGTCCCACACGGCATGAGTCTAACTTTTAACCCGACAGTTTGCCAGAGATCTAATGAATCAGTACCGGGGTTGATCGGGTGGCAACCTGCACAGATTGGACACAGAATATGAAAAGTTGGAGATGTCTGCAGAGAGTTGGGTCTTGGGAGGAAAGCCAGGTGTTCAAAAAGCTCTGCGTTCATGATGTAACGCCTCACATTTTATTGCATTTCAAGCTCAAGGCTGACGTACGGGGCTCTTAGTTGGCCTGCCAGAGTCAGTGTGTGTGATGGTCCATTCAGATATATGTAGCAAATCTATTTAAACAGTGTTGGCCAGATTGATTTTAAATTCAGGTTGGACATCGACACACGAAATACCAATCCATCTCAAAAACCGTTAGCCAGACTTTCCTGAAGAAAAGCAACGACCGCCGCGACCTTTATGACTTCATTACAGGCGTCAGGCTTAGCAACAAAGACTCCAGTCACTGCGTCCAGCCAATAAGAAGTCATGCACCTAATCCCACAAACTACAGTTTTTACATTTGAGTTTGTGCACAGCATTACCAAAGGTATAAATGGAAAAATTCAACATGCTGCTGAACTTCTGAGGTGCCAGCGGACAGATGTTTCTAACCTTTGGGCAGTGCTATGGGCAAGCTGTTTTAGAGAAATGAATGTACCGTTTTAAAGATGTAAAGTTTCAAGGCCTCTTCTATTTGTTAACGACTGCACTGAAAGCAATCCAAGTTACATTTAAAGGTTATTACTCGACGTTTTCAGCCAGCTTGTTTTAATTGGAGCACAATGAGTCATGGGATATGGATCCTTCGTGGGCTGGGAAAAGTAGGATGCATTTGTTGGCTCTCACTTCAAGACGCATTCAAAATAGAACAGCTTTGGACGAGATGCTGTGATGTAATCGGCCCCTTCCGATAGATGCAGCCCCTGAACTGGAACACAGCTCGCGTCTTCCCTTTTGTTCTCGGTCTGTTTGTCTCCGTATCTTGCTTCTTGTGTGGATTTCATCCTCGCAGCTGTCTCATTGTCACCTTGTCTTTCTTTACATTGTTGGATTTTAGGGGCTTTTCTTTTTTCTTTTTTTCATTCATTCACCAGAGACCTGATTAACCGTAATCCAGAGTAACATTTTGCTAGCTAGCCACTTTCACTGTGATGGAGAAATATGAACATCTGCAGCACTTTGCCTTTAAAGTCAGGCTCCAAGGACACATTTTAAAAACTCCATGACCTTCACTCTGACACCTTCCTCTGAACCAACTTAGCATATTTAGCTCCTCTGCAAGAAAAATGCTCAACCTGTCATTGTGTTACTTTTATGGGCTGGAATGAGCTCTACAGCCTTGAGACATAACTGACGGCACTGAATACATTTAGTTCTCTTTATATCAGATATCCACCTTGAACATTTTGGCAATCCTTTTCGATCATTTAACAAAATCAAACACGAGATTTGTTTGGTATTAATCTGTCGCGCAGTGCAGTCTGGAGCATCTGTCACATTCAGCTAATGGTTCCCATCCATCACTTTTAATGCTGCAGTCAGTGGCTTTAATGATGAACACAAGAGTGCGGTACAAATGCTGACTAGGTGACAAGTGTTTATGGGCGTGTGTGTGTGTGTGTGTAAGTGTAAAGGAGAAGGAGATAATACGGTCGTCCTTCTCAGCGCCTTACTTTTTTTGAAAACGCAGTAATTTGCTGAGTATTACAAACACTTCCTGTCGGACACGTCGACAGTCTGCAGCGTCACCTCAGACAGAAATCACTTCATCTTTACTGTACGTGTGTGTATGTGGGCTATGTACTGTATGAAGCTCTGCATTAGCGCAGGATATAAAGATGATGTGATGTAGAGAGTTAAGGCACTGAATGGAACAGCGTGATGAGATTAGGGATTTAAATAGGAGGGGGATATTTAACAACAGGCTCAGCAGAGCAGGTTATGATTGTATTTCAGGCATTAGATGTTGTACACTGGATCCCTCACATCGTGCCTGAACTTAATCCCTAGATCTGCTCTAAATGGACACAATGATGTTCTCGGTTCTCGCTGCAGTGATTTAATATTCTCTTTCATCCTTTACTACCTTGTCTTTGTTTGTGTTGAGACATTGACGGAGGATAGAGGTCAGAAGCAGGTGTATTTTTTTTCCCCTTCTTTTTTTTTGCAGTGTTGATGCTCAACAGAAAGAATGAGTGTTTTTTTTTGTTTTTTTTTAACCCACATCTGTAATGTGTTGAGACGAGATATGGGTTGCATTCCTGGCATATTTCAAGGTGTTGTTATTTCTTATGTGTTGCCTATGTTTTTGAGCCATTTTCTGTGCAAACACTTATCAGCATTTTTTATTCAAATAGATTGAAAGTCAATTCAATGATCTGTTAATTTAGTGACTTCTAGGCCAGGGAGACCCACATAGCATCTGCCTCTGGCGGGACCCCTCTCTTGCAAAATGTCTTAAATTCCTTGTACATTAAGATGTCATGTATCATCAACATTCATCGTCTTAATATATGTCCTTTTAATTAATAATACAGTTATTAAATAGTTTTGAATGAAACAGTTGTTTGATCATCAGACATATTTTTTTTGGTTTATATTCAAATAATGTCATTAGTTTATTTTTATTTTTGTTCCACCACCCTCTTCCCTATAATTTTTCTACAAATGACTCGCATTTTACAACCTGCTTAATGCCGGGGTTAAGACCTCATCCCTGAGTAGTACAACAATCTTCCAGAGCTTTATCCAATGAAGCAACTTTTTGGCAAATGGTTTCGCTGCTACATCTTTGCATAGTCATTCTCAATGCTCACTTTGTCGTTTTTGGATTCTGTGAGCAGATGTGTTTGTGTGAAAAACGTCTGAAAAGATACACTCTGTTGCGTGCCAGTTGGCCCAGTGGTTAGTTTGTGGGCATGCGTACAGAGGCTGTTGTCCTCGAAGCGGGCGGCCCGGGTGCGAGTGGCTTCATCCCTGCATGTCACTCCCCACTCTCTCTCTCTCTCTACCCACTTTCTGAATCTATCCATCCACAAAAGCCCTAAAATATATATTTTTTAAACACTGTACTCGTATTGCTCAGCGCACACAGATGAGTAAGAGACAACCTGGTGATTATGTTGAAGCCTTAAGCAGCTATAGATTTCCCACAGGAGATGTTCGAGACCAAGAGCAGAGCTAACAGAGGGTTATTATAAGCCTTGCATTCAGAGGTCACCAGAAACATGACTATAAAGAATGTTGCTGCTCAAGAACTGCAGGATGTGTCAATTAGCATCTTACTGCTAACTAGGTTGTGATACATTTTCTTCTTCAAAGTTATTTTTATTGAATTTTAGATAATTACACACATTAAACACAAACAGATCCAACCCCAATACAATCCCCCACCCCTTGCTGTCACTCACGTATAAAGACTCTTTCACTACCTCGCCATATTCTGTTGACGGTTCAAATGAAAGAATAGTTGTTGAGGCAAAATAAATAAAATAAACATAAATATACACAATTAAGTATTAATAATAATATTCTGATGTATAGGTAAGGTGGAATAAAAATAAATAAATTAAAATAAAAAATAAATTAAAAAAAGCCAGAAGCAGCATTACCAGGTCAGTAGGGTCAAGGGTCAAGGCAAAGCAAATTCACTATTTATTCCTGTACATGTGTGGAGGGTTTGCCAAAGAATGTCAGGAACGATCTCCAGATTTCATTGAATTTCTTTTCAGAACCGCGCAGTGTGCATCTGATTTTCTCAAGTTTCAGGTTATTAAGTACATCCCTTATCCAATGAGAAATTGAAGGTGGGGCAGTATAGGTTATGATACATTTCAAGCACAGCATAAGTATGTAGTCGATCTCGCTGTCAGAAAGTGGCTTAAAAAAAGATCTTTAGTTTTCTCCTCTCCTGGTGTTTTTCTTTAAAGCTCGCACATTTAAAACTGTTCTAATGCTGCGATCGTGAAGAGTGCACATGAAGGTGATGAAGGTAAATGTACTCGCAAAAGACGGAAAACAAGTTAAGGACGAGACAAACGAGGAGAGAAATAATGGGAAATTAGGTGTAAGAGTTGTGAGCCGGGTTTTCAGTGAAAAACTGAGCAGAGGGAGGAGGACGAGGAGGAGGAGGAGGAGGGCGATGGAGAGCATGGTGATTTAGTGCTGTGTCAGCAGTTAGGCATCATGATGCTCTCCAGAGACGAAGTCACTGTGAAGCTTTATGACTCTTTATGGAGAAATTACGATGTTTCACAGAGAGATTATCGTTATGAGCAAACCTTTAAAGGTGATGGAGGTTTGCTAGACTCATCCTCCTACTGGCTCTTATTTGTCTGTGTGTGTGTGTGTGTGTGTGTGTGTATGTGTGTGTGTGTGTGTGTGTGTATGTGTGTGTGTGTGTGTGTGTGTGTGTGTGTGTGTGTGTGTGTGTGTGTCTGTGTCTGTCTGTCTGAAAAGAGTATTTCCTCCACATTCCTGTTTCTGTTTAGTTGAATAAAATAAATAAAACATAGCCAATCATGCCTTTTCTCTCAGAGTTTTAAGAGTCATTTTTTGAGCTTTTCCAGCATTAGTCTTGACTGCGAGTGTGTGCGGTGTGTTTAAAAGTGTTGCGAGCGGTCGCACTTCAAACGTTAGCACACACTAAAGCGGGCTAAATTGGGCTGACTTTACAGGACACGCTGTATCTCTTTTGTGTTCCCTTCATGGTTCACCTTTTTCTCTCCCCCTCTTCTTCTCCCCGTTGTAACCTTCCCTGGCGAGAAAATGCCATGTCAATAAAAGCTTTTTAACATGAGGAAAAATCAATGTACTCCAATTGCACCTTACTATGAGCCTGTCTGCTGAACAAATGAGACGTGCAGCCTCTGCACACGGGGCGAGCGCGGGTTGGGGAAAACAATGAAAGTAGAACTTCTGATTTCAAACATAAAGGACATTTTGTTATTTCTTAAAGGTATATCCTTTCTTTTTTTTTTGATATGACTCTGTATGAACACCCTACTCTTAAGTTGCTTTATTGGTTACAACACAAACTTTTATTGTCTGGAAATAGAAAGCAGGCTTGCAGGCAGGGTTGCAGTAAACATGCGCCATAAAAATGCATCATAAAACCGATAAAAACACAACAACAAAACATTAGCATAAAAGCTCAATAAAATGCTTGATAAATAGACGCATCACACAGCCGTAGAAGTTGGGAAGACCAGATAATGTCGTTGAAATGATCCATTCTTAATGGTTTTGTTTCCCCTGAAGAGAGATAGCATTAAATATTTCCATTTTCATAAATACGAAGCGGCCCCTGTGTTCTTAAGTTATCTCTGTTATCTGTGGGCTTCATAGTTGCAGGAAACAAAGTGTTTGCACGACTATAAATGTTTAATTATGAAACAGACGTTTTTTATTTAAAAATATGTAAAGACAAACTCGTGTCAACTACTGTATCACACTCTTAGCAGCTCCCTTCTGAACACAAAGCTTTGTAGGCGAGGAGATTTAGCCCATTGCTTTTTTAACCTCGTGTTCTTGTGCACAACCAGCTGCGTCATGAGGGCATTTGTTCACATATTTAGTAATGCATGGGGCGTAATTGGGGCGGCAGTAGCTCAGTCCGTATAGGGACTTAGTTTGGGAACCGGAAGGGTTGCAGGTTCAAGTCCCGGTGCGGACCAAATGTGGAAGATGGTCTGGTAGCTGGAGAGGTGACAGGGCACCTCCCGGGCACAGTCGAGGCGCCCCTGAGCAAGGCACTGAACCCCCAACTGCTCTGGTGCGCTCTCTGCTTCGCAGCTTGTAGCAGCCCCACTCTGACATCTCTCCACCAATGCATGTCCACAGGTCCTGTTTTGTGCATGCGTGTGATTCGGGCCTGTATGTGTGAGAAGCATGTCCCTATAAATAACAGAGTGTAAACTCAAATTTCCCTCAGGGATTAATAAAGGATATCAAAAAAAATAAAAAAAATGCACCACAAGTGTTATTGAAGGATACCATAAGAGGGCACACCAGAAGGGCCATATACAACTACCTGATGTATACAGCAGACACTTGAGGATGTTACTATTGTGTTCATTTTGAGATCAGAGCGATTAGCATCTATAGTAACTTCAGATCAGCTCAGGGGACTGGTGCTCGGTTGACAGATCACAGCGTCTCTCTGCACCATCCCAATTCTGTTTTTCCAGCATTTCCCTTCATGCACGGTAATTGTCCCTGATTTGTTTCCATTGTTTTCATTTTTGCAGGTTTCCAAGTTGTCTTCTAAAACTCATTTGTATCTTTTATTCCTGCAGTGGCAGCGACACATCGTAGGCTACACAGGAGGATGACTGTGGACTTGGTCTATCAGCTTGTCCCCAAAACTTCCTGCTATTTTAATATCTGCTGCTGCCTCTGCCTCTGCACTACCCCTACTCTTCTTCTTCTTCTTCTTCTTCTTCTTTGGTGATGACTTGTGCGGTTGGCCTCCATCAGAGTTGCATTACTGCCAGCTGCTGGATTATGTCAGTTATACACTTCCATTAATTACAATGTCCACCTAGTGAGTCCCCGTTTTCACTATAAGCCATTCTACAACCCAGACACATTAGTCTGGGTTTGCACATTTCCTTCTCCTTAGTGTAATATCTACTTCCTTTCCTGCAATGTCCACAATATCAAGAAACATTCTGGCTGCATGTGCCCTCATTGTTCTTGTGCATACGGCATCTTGCTACGACGATGTGTTAAGTTTTGTAGGCGTGCACGACACACAAGGCAAACGGACGCAAAAGACTGAAGGAAGCTATCCCGAGCATCTGTTTGAAAGAAAGTTTACTGCCAGCGTTAGTGTCTTTCAGCTTGTTTTTAATTTGATTGTTTTGGTTTACTCTCACAGACAGTTCTCATAGCGTCTGTTTTCAGACGCATCAGGCAGCTGTTTTCATGAAACAGACAACGTGTCAACAAGTAGAAACTAAATTCAGCTGTCAGAACTTTAAACTAGTACTAATGATGTTGATACGGCGTGTCCGCTTGATGTGTAAATCATAGACTTCAAATGTTAATGGACCAAGCCTTAACTACATTAATAAAATAAATACAACATTAGAAGTAAATGACGAGAGCGGGGCAAGCCTAATGTCCTGAGGGGAAATATAATGGTATATTCTTCTTTGTGCTTTGGCTGTCTGACGGTAAAGGGACAGCTTGTCTGTTTTTGGGTATATGAAGATGGTTCATGATCCTGCAGACTCTGTCTCTACACCTCTTTGTTTGAAACTCCAACAGGGAGGGGAGTCTCTCTGCAGAGCCCATCTGTCCAAAGGGAGTCGGTTGCCAAACCACACAGTGATGTTTCTTTCGATTCTCTTTCTAGAAGACAGACTGAAGGCCAGTCAGACAGAGCTGCCTGAGGTGTTAAAGGTGCTGCCTTGATACCAGAGTGTCTGTTTGTGCTGTGCGTGTCAGAGCCTCAGGGGTCTGCACTTCAAGGGGTTTTGAAGCTAAAGCAGGTTTTTGAGTGAATCTTTTAAGTTGAGATTTTGTCAAACAATCAGTAGCAGCTCCGGGAAAATGTGATCCAAAGCTGAGACCCGACATTAGTTTGCGCCGCGTTCCGTCTGTTCGGTGGTTTATCCGCTTCTGAAGGAGCACAGCTACGAGCAGCTGGATTCAGGAGAACTACACGATTCCGTGTGAACGAAGGGAACAACATAACAACAGGTGACTTTGCCTTCTTCTCGTGTTGATTTGATGTTCAGTTGGCGCCTGTTTTGACCCCTAACACGGATCGTGGCATGTGCAATGGAAAAACCAGCGTTTTCTAGAAAGGGGCGCGATCAGCTTCTGAGTGGGCAGCAGGAACGGAAGTGGAGCACACAGACACTTTGCGGTCTCAGTGTAAGAATCTGGATTATTGAAATTAGCTCCAATGATATATGAAATTACAATAACAGAAATTATTACTACATATGCATGTAATTTAATGTACAACCTAAACACAAGTCTTTTTGTTCAACAATCATGATGAAAATCAAAGTCACTAAATAAGCATCTTTGTATTTACTTTTTCTCCAGAAAAACTTTTTAAGATTTTGGTGGAAATGGTTTTTAGGTCCTGACAGAAATGAATAACTCATGAGCTCTGAAAAATGATGAGGAAAATCCGTCATCTGTAGCAGCTGTAAGCCTGTCAAAACTTCCACCAATCAAACCCCCCCCCCCCCCCCCCCCCCCCCCCGTCTCCCTGCCCGTTCTCTCCCCCTTGCGTGCGCTAGCCCACACTCAAGTTCTGTTGTTCTTTTCTTTACCATCAATAAATTTCCTGCTAATCAGAGGACATGGGTTATTTCTGTAATGTTAACTGTAATCGTTTTTGACTTGCATAAATATAAATCAGTTCATCATTAAGAACATTCAAGCCATTAAAGTCTTGATTAACATTTTATCACCAGTCTCCAGACTCTGACACACACACACACACACACACACACACATCTTTCATTCTTTTCTGTCATCCCATCGATTTCACTCATTCTCCTACTCCCTCACTGAACCAGATGCATGTTAAAAGCTCCCCTGTGCTTAAAAATGAAGAACTGAGGCCAAGTTATGAGTTCATGGTCTGCAGTGTCGGCCTCTTTTAAAAGCCCCCCGTCCGGTAATTATCCCACCGATCGTCAAGGCCTCCAGCCCCTCATCCTCTTATTATTTATTTATTTTTTAACAGGCTTTTTTATGCTTTTATTTTGAGATAGGACAGGGGATTGAGTGAGACATCAGAGAGAGAGAGAGAAAGAGAGAGAGTGGGTAATGACATGCAGAAAAGGAGCAACCGGTCGGATTTGAACCCGGGCCTCCTGCTTTGGTTTCTACAGCCTCTGTAATTCAGGCGTGCGCACTAACCCCTCATTCTCTAATTTTTCACCCCATCAACATTCTCTACTTCGGCCTTGTGTCCACCTGGAGTTTTTTTTCGTGGCAGAAAAGTGATGGCTGTGCGCTTGGGAGGGCTTGCATGAAGCAAGAATAAAACATTGCACGTCCATCCTGTTTCTATGACAACGGTCTGTTAAAACTGGCCTCTGTGTACTACGTATTACCTGATCAGACACGGAGCAAAGAGGATGTGGGTACGAGGCACGACCCGTAGGCGTCAAAATTAGAGAGAATCTCAGACGTTTGGAAAACAGTGACGGTGTGAACACCTTTCTGAAAAGTTTTTCAACTTTAAGCGCTCCTAACAGTCCCACAAAAAGGGTGGAGGCTCCAAAAAAAGAAGCTCCTATAATCATTGAAAACAATTTCAAAAAGACACTGGCGCTCAGGAGTTAGGTGGACCTTATTCTACACGTCTCATTCTACTATATTCCTGTTAAACTTTAAGCTTATTTAGACTTCTGTGTGGAATCTACACCTGAACATGCGCCATCGGTTCACATGGCTCTTTACCTTCTCTTTACCTTGCCTACGTCTACGAGGGATGGGACCTGTATTTTTTGTTTTATTGTAATCTTGTAGCAAAAAAAAAAAGACAATAGAGAGATGTTGGAGGAAAAATCTGGTGAATCTCAAAAAGTCTCCATTCAATATGTGTTGAATACAGGCACAGAAGAGTCCATGAATATGTCGCCTGACTTTAAAACAAGCTTACCGAGTGTTTGTCAGTCTTCTCTTCTCTGCATACTCTGATGAATCCAATCGATGCAGTCAAAAGTGGAATGACTTACACTCAACCTTGTGATAGTTGAATCATCAGTGATTGCACCTTGTTCAGAATTTCTCTAAAGGAGACTTTAAACATCAAAACACGTGTTGCTTTTTGTTGCAGGCACAAACAGGCTAAAGCTTCAGGGACCCGCAGCCTGTGCACCAACAAACAAAGAGGAACGCTGTCTCGTTCCTTCCTCTGTCGTAGATCTCTGTACAGTTGGCTGCAATCTGTTGGTGACTGATGTGCAATTCAAGTCTATTTGTCAAGCTTTAGGAGACTTGCACAGCTTTCCTTGTCAGATTTTTGTTTTGCTGCTCTACGTCAATACACTGTTTGATCGTCACTCATTCCAGAAGTTATCCTGCGATTCAATTTGTCCCTGCTCCCAGTACGTCTGTCGTCTACTTCTGTTCCAGTCAGTCGTTTCCTTCATGCAGAATCAGCTCAGGATTTGTCTTTTTAATGGTTTTTGTTTTTAGAGATGTATGGTTATTTAATTGAAGTCTAAGCCACGGCAGGTGACAGCAGTAAGAGGTCAAAGGATGATGAAGTATTTACTCGTTTCGTCTCATTCTTCCTACTCCTTTTCTCATCCAGCTTTGTCTTCTCTTTCTCTCTGTTTTGATGGCCAGACTCGTATATATGTAGGCATCACTTTCAAACACTAAGTGAGGAATTGATCCAGTATTGATGAAGTGTCAACCGGCTGACTAATTACTTTAAGACTGCGACTTTGGGGGCTTGATTGGTCGCAGATTGGGCTGACGTTCAGTTACAGAAGCAGCTATAATTGTCCTGCGTCGTTAACCGCTATTCTAATATTAATCGATTACCTTTTAATCCCCCTATTTCACCTCTTCCACTCGATTTCACCATCAGTCCCATCCCTGTTCTCTTCTCTGTGGGCCTGTTGTCTCATTGGTTTATGGATCAATGACCAGAGGGGGGGGGGGGGGGGGGGGTAAGGTGACCTTCCTCTGATGGACCAATCTGAGAGCTCGCTGTATAAGGTGCTGCCTCATCCAGAGACTGAAAAATGCTTCTCAGGCAATATCCGGCTGACCCAGAGTAGACCAGAGAAAACACTGGGTATGTGAACGCACATGTTTGTGGGGTCTGTGTTACCAGCTGCACAAGTTATGCTGCTTAACAGGCTGATTGAGGATGACGTGTCTCATTAGGTTCAACAGTGAGTGACTTCAGCAAAAAATTGGTTCTTTCTCCTTTGGGGGTAAATGAAGGTTAGGTTAAGGTTCTGGCTGAGGATCCATTCTGGCTAATTACCGTGGGAGCCTCTATTGAATGACTGTAAATAAAAAGGAAATTAACAAGTGTGTTCTGTGTGTCTGTGGTAATACAAGCACACAACACAACCTTGAGCTGAGAGTTTCCTTAATGGTGTTGTCACAGTCACACAAATCTGCTGAAAGCTTCCTGAAGTTTTTTTTTCATGTGTGAATGCAAACTGCTGAATTTACTCTGACTTTGCCAGGTTTCTTTTTTTCTTCCAGCAAGCACCTTAGTAAATTCTCAGAGAGAAGCCGGGTGAGGTGACGTGAGAGCGAATGCAGACAAGGTGTGGGGGTGTTTATGTGCTTCAACTATTTGACTGTATGCAGACCGAGGCGATCTCTTTGCACCTAAGGAAACTACTCGATTATGTGTTCTGTTTGCCCGTACGTTCTTATGTTGATCTTGTCAATTTGTTGAACTACAGGTCACATTATTAACAGCAAAAAATCTCATTATAGCATAATGGATTCTGCCTCGTTTATTTTTTTACATCATTACGTCTTGCCTCCTGAACCCCCACTAACATCTGACAAGGATAGTCTCCGGCTCTGAGGGACATTTTTTGACAACCAACACAGGAAGAGTTCAGGGGCCTGACATTTCTTGAAATTTTCAGGAGTGCATATCTGAAAATGGCTTCATATAAAAAAAAAAAAACAGGGTTAAAAGACTGTATTCTGTTAAAGGCGCTTTCTGTGTTCAAATCCATAGAAATAAATAAGCACTCAGGGCCCTGGTTTCGCTCAGTCTGTCCATGTGCAAAGGCGTGGTCCTCGAATCGTCGGCCAATGGTTAAACTCGACCATTTGGTGCATGTTTTACCCCACCCTCTCTTCCCCACAATCCTGTCACACCTCAGCTATCTTGTCTAATATAGGCAAGGGCAACAACAAAAAAACGTCCTCAGCCTCTCCCCGTTGTGGTTAATTTTCCTGAATATTTTCTGCTGCGTTCAAACACAAATCGGCTCACCAGGACTTCACGTTGAAATTCTAATGGGGGGCTTGAAGGAAAACATCAAGCTGAGCAGAGCTGCACAGCCTATAAGTACCTGCAGATGAGCAGTCTGTTCTCTTCTTCCTCTGAGGCTGTTTAAAACCACTCTCTTTAAAATGCCTCTGAACGCCTATGAACCTCCTTGTTAACGTCAAACAGTCAATAAAGCTCCACGTTTGCTTACTTTTGTTTGAAGAATAAAAGGCATTGAAATGACGTCTTTGTGAAGACAGGATTTCACCAAGCACTGAAAAATGATTCGGAAGAAATGCTGCTGCATCACTTCCAGCCTCCTTGTAACACTTAGATGAACAAGTTACTGTATTTTAGACTGTTGACAAATAGTTGAACGGGGTCTTGTATGGACCGTCCTGACTTGAAATCATAGTTAGCCCTCTCTCTGTTTGTTTTTTTGTTTGTTTTGTTTTTCCTCTGGTTTATTTGGCATGGATGGACAAATGCAGTTTACATGGAGAACTGAAAACCAATTTTCCATTTCAATGCACCACAGCATTTATAGCTAATGCCAATTTCCAATGCCTGTCCCTGAAATGGCCTTTAGATTGCTCTCTACATTCTGATGCGCGCTGAACTACCTACTGGAAGATACACCTCGTACTACTTACAGAAACCATGGACCAATACCAACATCCATCCCCGCATCCACACGGGGAGTTATGGAGAGCACAATAGAGCTTCAAGGAGTGTCAGTGTGGGAAACATGAATGCTAATTTTGTCTCTTGTCTGCTCCATGTAAAGGCTCTTTTGCAACACATTTATACAATAAGGTGTAACATACTTTTTGTCTTCTTCCTCTGCCCCTAACTGCCATCTCTGTTTTAAAAAAACGTCCTGAACAAAATATTCCAGCACAGTCTCTGACCTTCAAATCAAGTTGTCCGTTATATTATTAAAGATTCCTTTTTATTCTAACAAACATGTCGTTGATAAATAAAGATCTTACAACTCAAACACTGGTTTAGTAACAGAGCCCTACTGAGCGTCATTAAAATTAACTGTTCAAAAATTAATTGACTTTTTAAATGGATGCCTCGGTCTATCTGTGCTTGATGTTTGACAGTGAATGTTTCAAGGCTTTTAGAACACTGTATCTCCTCAAATAATTCATAACAGTACCAAGGGACCGTCTGTACCAACATAGCATGCAGCCTCGTTCTCTCTCTGTCTCTCTCTCCCTCTTTTTTATTCCCCCATCCCTCTCTCACTTTTTCGTGAGTCACTCTCATTTCTATGGGAGTGATGGGCTGTGATTGGCTTGTGGCTGCGGGTCAGAGTAAATTATTAAGGCCTGCTCTGTATTTGGCCGTAAATGCTCTCTCTCTCTTTCCCTTGCTCTCTTTCCATCTCTCTCTATTTTCTCTCTCTCTCTCTCTCTCCCTCGTGTTTTCTACTTCCTCTCCTCCCTCAACACTCAACCCATTTAGGAAGAGAGTGAACAGGATGAGGAGGCAGTGCAGCATGGGCGGAAGGAGACAGAAAGGGAGAATAACAACGAGACAAATGAGGATGTAGAGATGGACGAAATCTGGAGAAGGAATGTCGATGGAGAAAAAAGATTAGGAGCATTAGAGAGAGAGGAGGGAGGGAGGGAGGGGAGTGACAGAGGGAGAGTGCTGATGAATTGTACAGCAAGCATTGCTATATCCTCCACCTGCCACCTGCCCTGCAAGGACACCTGAGTGCTTCATGCAGACACACACACACCGCATTTATGCCTGCAAGACGTGATTTTATGGTGGTATGTGTGTTGACGCTATTCTTGCATACTTAACCAAAGAGAGAATTTTGGTGTTGCGGTCATTAGGCTAAATGCTGAATGAGTGAGAGAGGAAGAGAGCGGTGGAGAGACTGTAAAGAGAGTTTCAAGGAAAATTAGAGTAGTTTTCATTTCCATCAATAATTCAGGTTGTGTATTATATCCTGATGTGCAGCAGGAAACTTCATGCCTCAGCGATTTTTACAGAGGCAAACAAAACCCTGCACGTGCATGTGCACACACACACACACACACACACACACACACACACACACACACACACACACACACACACACACACGGAGGATTAGTGATTGTTTGTGTCATTTTGCTCACAGACTAGTAATTTATGTAAAGCTGGGATTCTAGCTGTGGGGAAACAACTACAGAAAATAAGTGGGTTAGTTAATAGTGTACTTTTTTTTATCTGTAGCTGTTTTTTGAATCTATTAACCAGCACCACACTGAGCGAACTCTGCACTGCTTCTTTATCTTTAAGACTTTTAAAGCAGCTCATACTTTAGTTTTTACCCTAACAATGGATCAAATAATGGATGTGTAATGTGAAAGGGGTCCTTTGTAGGGATTCAAACTCACTGCCTTTTATCTGCAAAAGCTGTGATGAACCACTGCTCAAAGACTTCCAACCACAGTAAGCAATTAGCTGGTGAAGAAGCGCATTATAAAACAAGCAAAAAATAAAGTAACAGAACATCCAAAGAGGTTTATCATGTCGGCAAAAGCATTAATTGAAAGCACTGCAAATGTTGTTCCTTGTCAGCAGAATTTATTGGTTACTGAAGCGGACTTTTGAAGCCAAACGATGGTGGCTCTCATATCAGGAATGCTACCTTCACCTAACTTTCATTTAGGTAAAGAAATGGCGTTGAGGATGGCTTCTGACAAACGGCTACAACACGCTCACCTGTTGGTCAGATTAGCTACAGGCCCTTAATGATGCATAAGTATTAGCCCAAACGTACTTAAAACGGATCAGTTTAAACATTCAGCCCCTGTGCAGAGTGTACTAATAATGAAATGAGCTATTTAAAGGACTGTTAAAGAGTAACTAAACCCTAAAACCACTTTTTTCAACTATAAACCTCTGTATTTGTTTCTTTCTGCTATCAAAATGGGCATTTTAACATTGGTGTTAATGGAGCTTCTTCAGTTTTGCAGACAGCCTCATGTGGACACTCGAGGAACTGCAGTTTCTTTGCACTTCTGCGTTGGCTTTTTTCCCCCCCCAGCATTGTAGTTTTCTTGCTCGGTGTGCACACATCATGAGTCCTCTTAGTTGAGGTGACAACATTTTGCAGCACCGGAGGTTTTGCCACTACATTTCTGATCAGCTCTTGTTGATAAATGTAATGACATTTCCCTGTGAAGGGGCGACTCCTTCTAGTACCAGTGAGGAACTTTTCCGCCGCAGTTATGATCGGCTGTAAGGATGTAATTTATATTCTTTCGTTGTGTTTCATAAAACTGCAGTCCAATATCTCATATAACTTGATCAATTAGGTTTTGAGCTGGTTGTCTTGCTGCACATGGATTGTTGGAAGGACCCAGGTTGCAATTGTTCTATTTGCTGGAGGGTACCGTATGATTTGTCAGGGGTCATATAATCCCACAACCTCTGCTCATAAACTTGTATTTGTCCTGCAGCAGCAGAATTTTATGTCAGAGTTTAACAGGTACACACACCAGGGCCAAACGCCGGGCCCCGGCTGATCAATGGCAGGTCAACGGCTGCTCCAAATAGATGTATTTGTGTGTGTGTGTGGGGGGGGGGTGTTTGTGCAGGAGCTGTTGCAACAGCAAGTTTGATTATAGACTGGATGAGAGCCAAAGACCATTGCTTTTCAGCTGCTCCCAATCATCACCATCACCATCATCATCCTCCCCCTCATGCTCTGGGGTTGCTAAACAGATGCACAGCTCGACAAATGTGGTTAAATGTGGCAGTTTGCATTCTCCGTCCTCCCTCTGCTAGTTTTCTCCTCCCTCCATCCTCGAAGGCCATTAGAGAAACTAGAGCCAGTTCTCAGGCCAGGCTTTAGCCATTATGTTTGTGTGTGCGAGTGTGTTTGTGTGTTCCCAGGTGACGTGCTGTAAGGCAAACTATTTCCTCGACCCCACATCAACAGGCATGGATCAAAGTAATTGGACAGTTTGGGTCACACTCCGTCATCCAAAGCCTTTGTTACATATGAGTGTTTGTTACTTGTTGTATTCTTTGCCTTAAAGCCGCGCCGAGCAAAATGCTTCCACAATCCACACATTTTTTTAAACAACACACACACACACACACACACACACACACACACACACACACACACACACACACACACGCACTCTCAATAACATCTTTGTCTCTCTACATTTGTGTTGAATAAAACATGGCAGTAAAAGTGTGTCAAAGTCTTGCTTAGTGCAGCAGGAGGCGAGATGGAAAGCTCCTGCTTCAATATAAGATCAGATAGTAAAGGATGTGTTTGAATGTGTGTGTGTGTGTGTGTGTGTGTGCCTCCCTCTGTCAGTGCAAGGCATAGATTTAATTGTGGGCAGTTTGGGTGTTTTTCATCCTTAGCCAATGTATTTTTAACTTTCCGATAACGCAGAATTTCTTTCTTCTTCTCCTTCTTAGTTTTCTGCTTTTCCTCCCACTCATTACAATCTACTGTATCTGCACCCAAGTCCACCAGCCGCGCCCCAATTACTATGGGTCTTTCTCATACAGATCCATCTTTCACTTAAGGGAGGATAGCCGAAGAAGTGAGAGAACAAAGATAATGGACGGGAGAGGAGAGGAGAGGAGGAAGAAATTATTAAGGAAGTAATTAGGGGAAGGGATGAAAAGCAAAAACACAGAGGGAGCTATTAGAGATATGGAAAAGCTGCTCTGCTGATCAGCAGGATGATGCCCTGTTCCCCTTGCATTGAATCCCACCTCATGAGCTTTTCAGCATGTTTTCATGTCTGATAACACACAGATAAGATGCAATCAGAAGAGTGAGGGCAGAGAGGGAACAGAAAAGTGGGGACTCTAAAATCTGCTGATGGACTGATGTTGCGTTTCTTTCATCTTCCATCCATGTGTGTGCGTTACTTCTGGGGAAACTGGGACGACATAGTTTGTCTGTCGCCAAAATACAAACTCCCCAGATGCTGAGAAATCAATAAGCACATGCAAACACACACACACACACACACACACAAACGCACACCTAAGAGAATACCGTCCCTGATTGATCCATGTAGCTCTGCTCCTGACTGGTGTGATGGAGGATGAGGGAAATTACCTGCTGAAGGTGGTTTTGCATTTTATTCTGATTAGAAACACAGATGCAAACCTACAAAATATCACCATGGGTCAGAGTTTTATTACCAGTATGCACGTTTCCCTGACAGGTTTGTTTCCACACATCACCAACTTTGCAAGGGAAGTGGTGTACGTCAGTATCAGGCACTGTTCTGCACACATAGCATCATGTTTATTAATGAGACCCCATGTCTGTCCCCTCTCTGTTTGGTCCTCATAGAGATAGACAAACAGGAAACCTATAACACAAACTCACATACGAAGAGACCTTTGCTCTCCTTCCGCCCCTGAAAGCCTTTTTTGCCTCGGTGTGAAAATTAATTTTCTGTTCAATAACATTGTATATTGTGCCTCCAGATCAATGTAACCGCAATCACATTCACACACAATCACACACCAACACACTCCTCTTTCGCTCGTATGTTGGGAGAAGCAATGGCGTGTCGATGTGGAGAGGTAATTATTTGCTTGGCCAGTCTGAGCCGGCTCTGAGTCTCAAGGACGGACCGGCCTGCAGCGAGAGCACCGAACAACACTCTGATTACACAACGGAAACAGGCAGTCAGTGTGTATGCGTGTGTGTGTGTGTGTGTGTGTGTGTGCTTGTTTATAATGTTGGTGCCGTGACTTGAATGAAAGCGTGCCCCTGTGTTTCTTTGTGTATGCTTACAGAATGTACAGTTGCTATAGAGTTCATATTCTTCTGTGTGCATCTGTATGTGTGTGTGGGCATATGCGGGCACTTGATGTGTGTGCGCCTCTGAACATATATAGAACAATAGCTCTGGCAGCGTGGTCCCTGCCGGTCTGCGCCTCAGGGAATCACAGCCATAGTCCCATCATTACACACACACACACACACACACACACACACACACACACACACACACACACACACACACACACACGTTCCCTTGTGTGTCACAGTTAAATAGCAGGGATGGGGAGCAGGAAATTGAGGTTGGGAAGGAGATTGGGGAGACTATTGTGGAGGAGGAAGAAGGGGAGGAGAAGAAGAAAAGTATGAGGAATGGAGAGCAAAGAAATAAATAGAGAGATTGAAAAAAAAAAAGGGCCATCGGAGGATGAAAATCAGTCATGAGGGATCGTCACAAACGGGCCAGACAGATAATGTTTCACTTTTCTTGCCCTGTAAAATCTTTTACGACAGCTCTCCCCAGATGACTGCTACCTGTTTTTATTCGGCTCTGTATTTGTGGTTGTGTGCATAAATGTGTGTGTGTGTGTGTGTGTGTGTGTGTGTGTGTGTGTGTGTGTGTGTGTGTGTGTGTAGTTCAAAGCCACTGGAGGACAAAGTATGCATAAACGGGATTGCATGCTCTCTGTGTGTACGTGTCCCCGCCGTGTGCATGCATGCTTGCGAGTGTGAATGCACATAAACAGGTCGATTAGCTGGTGTGAAGTGTGTGTGAATGGGATTTCACTGGGACATTTTCTTAAGTGTGTGTGTGTGTGTGTGTGTTTATGTGATAGTGTGTGTGTCCAGACTGAGGCATACAGCCGTAAAAGCTGTGCTAGAGACTTTTGAATGATGGCCTCGAACTACCACAGCCGGGAGACCAATAACAGCAGGCGGCTCAAGGAGGCTCCCATCAAGTGACCAATGATTAGATCCAACTGAAGGAGACCAGAGCTGCACGGCCCGTCATTCCTCGGCTACATTCCTCCTTAGAGCCCTGTTTTCAGACTCCCCCAGTAACACCATGGCATTTCCAGCTTGAGTGTTGCAGAAATGCATTGGTTTTTTACTCTCAGGGTCCTGAGTTGTGTTTTTCTTTTATTTGAAGCGGTGTGCGAGGCCCATGAGGTGAGCGAGAACATTTGGCTCCTTGTAGTCGAACGCACCCTCGGGTTGGGAATTAAAAAGGCAAACGCATAATGCAGTTGTCCGGTTCACCGTTAAACAAGGGGCCTTTTAAACTCCAAAAAAAAAAAAGCACAGGTAAAATGTGAAATCCATTGGGGCTGGGACTATCTCAGCCCAACTTTGGCTCCATCTAACTGCTGGGAAAGAGGCGAGGAGGGCATTAATCCTCCTGGCAAACAGCTCCAACATGCCCACCTGCCGCTCCCCTAATTATGCAAATTATGTAAAACTCTTTATCTAAATGTCATCACAAAACTAATGTGTACAGAAAAATATTCACCCCCTGTGAAATGAGATATTCAGACCAAAACCAAATTCATAACCAGGCTTTATTTCTGCTGTAAAAACAAACATTCCTACATGGGACCTATTACGGATTCCTTGGCTTCTGCAGCCAGCCTCAAGTGGAACTGCAAAGTTTGCAATTCAGCATAGACTTTAATTTTCAACATTGTAGGTTTCTTGCTTGGTCTGCACATATTGAAAGTCCTCTCTGGTGAAGTGACAACAGGGGAAGTAGAATTGGTCCAGTGGTATTGTTTTTTTCCTTACCAATTCAACCTAGACATGAGTATGGGCTGAAGTACCCCTCTGATAGTGTTACCAAAATAATGATAATGTTGATGGAAAATCACTGATGCTACCATTTTGCTAGATTTGACTAACATGAATCTCTCTACCAGCCGCACTGTTCTTTACCTGCTCCAGGAAACCAGTTGTTTTTTGGGGGACCAATGGGTTACGGTACGATCAGTGTAAACCCAGGCCTTATCGAAGGCTGATAACAAGCATAGGTATCATTACTAGTATGATGGATGCCGGTATGAGGGAAGTGAAAACGCTTACCTCCTGATGCAGAGTTCATGCTTGGAATTGAATCAAATCAATCAAAGATGCAAAAGAAGCACAAAATAGAGAAATCAAGATGAAGTTTGGATGAAAGAAGATTTACGTTTTTTTCAAGCAACATACTAATTTACGTGCCTCTTGACTTCCTGAAACATTTCCAGTCCAAACTACCTTGGTGAAGCTAGCCCCATGCTGGCACACCTGTCACTCCATATAAAGAATTCAACAATATGAAGGCACGTTCATTACTTATACAGCTACTTAAATATTAGCAGCACATTAGCTTTGAAGTCTTGTTCCATTCAACAAGTTGGCATTTTACCCAAATGCCCTAATCACCCTAAACAGCTGGTTGACAGTGAAATATTGCTCCTTTGCTCAGATTCTGTGTTTTATTCCTTTGCTTTAATGACACTGCTCCTTGTTTTTACTCCTCCAGACTCCGCTTGTGTGTGTGTGTGTGTGTGTGTGTGTTTATGTGCCTGTGTGTGCGTCTGTGTTTCCTTTGTAGTATTGATCCGATAGAGCAGCGGGGTGGTCCTCCGCTTAGATGTCAGTGCATCCTGGAACTGAGGAAATAAAAGCCCTGTGTTTCTCTGAATCTGGCAAACAGAAGTGGTAAAAGTGAAATTGGCCGTGTTCATCTGCTCCGTTCGGTCATTCATTTATGGAAAATATGAGTCTCCGGGCCCGGCTGCCGTAGTCAAATTTATGAGCAACACATCTTCCGTCTGTGTAATTCACAAACTGACCTCGGCTCTTTGACTTATTGATTTTTGCTGTAGTGGGGCTCCTGAAGCATCCCTCTACTTCTGCTGGTGGGACTCCATCCGGAACATGGTGTGGCACATCCTGTGGTCGTCCCAGGGTGACAACTGAGGGTGATAGGGGTTCTGGCTGGCTGGTTCTGCTGCTGGTCTGCTGGGTGCCCCCGGGCGCCTGGACGGGATGGCTCCCACAGGACCTGCTCCCACTGCTCGTTACCGTCTATGAATAGCTGCTGCATTGCAGATGGAGGGAAGAGAGGGAGGAGAAAGACTGAGAAATGGGTGGAGGAGAGCGTTGGTTTGTGGAGAAACGAGTAAAGTGGAATAGGAGGTGTGTGTGCGTTCGTGTGTGTGGAAGAAGGGACAAGTGAAATTTCATTTTCAAGGACACTCAGGTCCCTGACTGTATTCATTCTGGCTATTCACTGTTTCATTTATGCGATAAGACAGCACATGGGCATGTCAGCTTATTGCAGTTTCTCAAACAACGTGAGTGTAAGGGAACAACAAGACGGAGACTGACTGTGAGACAGGTGCTGAGAGGAGTGAGTCCAGACAGCCAGACCGGATATGAAGAAGAAGAAGAAGAGGATGTGTCCGCTGCCTCATTACATTCATGAGTCTTTGATTACAGAGTCGCTGCAGCTTCACAAAGCTCCATGTTCACTCAAACACTATTTACATTCACACGGACACATGTTAAGTACGAGGGGTGAGAGTCGCAGGGTAACTCATTCGATACAATACGTGGCCCCATTAGCAACATCACAACACAGCGCTTCTGCAATAATATTCAGATTACAAGATACTTAATGATGAACTGCAATTTCTGTAAAAAAAAAAAAAGCAAAGTGCAGGATTAATGCATTCTTTCACTGCAATTTGGTATTTTTGGACCTCTTATCCTTAACTTTGTTCGCACTGCTTTCTGCTTTCATTACCCGCTGTGTTCTTTCTCTTTCATTCCAGCTGTCAACTTCTTTATTGGCCAATTAACTTACGCTCACTCTGTTCTAATTCGTGTGGTAAGCGCCTACATGAGGAGTCATTAAGTTAGTGATGTGCCGACTGAGTCAAATTGCCTGGAAAACATGGCAAATGCGCTGTATTTAAAATTTGTTTTAAATATCTATTTTCACCCGCAACAAGTTCGATAATTGTATCACACTGCTGCTTTTCCCACCCATTATGTCTCTCTTTTTTTTTTTTTTTTTTAAAAAGGGGATTTCCACTTGAGATTGTGTGGGAAAAAAATCGGTTGCCATGAGCTCAGAAAACATTGATATTGCCAAATCATGAAGAAATCATCACTGTTTTCTTTTGTCCTTCTAACGACTCAAAACCTTTTAAGACTTTCTTTAAGAAGACTAAGAAGACCACACATGTTCACTGTGGTAAAGCTGGACCATGGAGGAAATTACACATGAAATACATCTGAAACAAAAAAAAATCATGAAATTGTGAAGTTGGAAGAAAATAAATGTGGCGCTATAGTTTGAGCATTTATTTTTTTTAAGATTATTTTTTGGGGCTTTTTGTGCCTTTAATTGAGGGATAGGACAGTGGATAGAGTTGGAAATCAGGGAGAGAGAGTGGGGAATGACATGCCACAGGCTGGATTTGAGCCCGGGCCGCCCGCTTGGACGACTATAGCCTCCATACATGGGGCGCACGCACTAACCACTGTTGCACCAGCGCCCCATAGTTTGAGCATTTTAACTATGTTGCAACAAAAATGCCTATTAATTGGCTTATTTTCAATTAATAACTGATTTGAAAAAAATGTGTTGCTTCTGCTTGGTGAGCGTCATTCCTTTTGGATTTTGACTGCTGGGGAAGCCTACATAACAAGCAATTTGAAGACAGACTTAAATTGGTTGAAAGTACATCGCCTGTTACAATCTTTCTAGAAAATTGCCTGTCAAGAGTCGGCAATAGACCCACACATAAAGAGACATGTCTAGCCCTAGGCCCATATGGTTATAGCCTATAGGTGCCAACAGATAGTAGCTTCCATTCAAGTAATATTGATTGGATGTCTTGCCTGTTGAGTGATGATGATGATGATAATAACATAATGATCATCCCTCTACAAAATGCTTGTGGTCTGCTCTGCATTATTGGCAGAACTGTGACATTAGTTTGTCCTCGTGGCAAATGTTTGTGGTTTGGTTTTGTGCAAGGAAAGATTTTGGCACAGAGCATAAAACTCAGAGAAGACCTCTCTCTCTCTCTCTCTCTCTCTCTCTCGCTCTCTCTCTCTCTCTGCCCCTCTTGTGTTTATATACTCCTCTCATTCCGCTCACTCCCTTCAGTCGCGGTTAACGGGCGTGCGGTTGCCAGGAGAGACGCGCTGTAACGGCAGAGCGGCACGGGCTCTCCCGCGCCATTTCCTCGTCTCGAGCCGTGGGATGTCGAGCAGCGGCTCGGGCTCTTCTTCCTCGCGGAAGGAGTTCGACGTGAAGCAGATCCTCCGTATCCGATGGAGGTGGTTTGGTCACCCCGCGGTTCCTCCGCCTCACTCCCCGCCGCTGGGAGACTACTTCGCCGGGAGGAGAGCGGGCGGCAGCGCGGGGGACGGACCTTCAGTCAGCGGCAGCAGCAGCAGCAATTCTAATTCAACCAACGTAACCCCGAGCGTGGGGAGTCACGGCGGTCTGGTGGCCAGCGGCAGCGCGGGGTCTAACCTGTGTAACGGCAGCAGCAGAAAGTTTGCTGATCCGGCAGGGAGTCGGGGCGGTCCGGGAGGCGCGGCAGCGGGAGCGACGGGCAGCTCCTGTCCCCGCTCCTTCAGCCAGCCAGAGTGTAGGAGCTCCACGGCGGCGTTGTCCTGGGTTTCCCCGCCTCCCCATCGTCGCTCCCGGCCGGTGACGAGCATGGAGCTCCCCGGTGAGGCTCAGCTTTTGCCCGAGCCCTCAGCTCAGGTCGGGGAGGAGGAGGAGGCGGCGGCGGCGGCGGCGGCACCGTCAGCGTCGGGCACCGAGGAAACTAACAACCACCCGGAAACCGACTCCAGCTCCTGCAGGTAGGGAGGAATTCTTGTCGGTTCCGGCCGGGACTTTGAATCCAAAACTTTCTTTGACCAATTCATGCAAAAAGAAACTCCTGAAAAGTTAGGACAATTAATGCATTCGTTATTTACTTTAACAGGCTGAACAGGAAATTGTGCATTATTCTGCTGTGTCACTTTTAACCTTCATGTTCATGGGAACTGCCATCATTTAATCATTATCAGACTTCAGGAAACCAAGTGCATGTGGGAAGTGTGAACTACGACTGAATTTATAGACACAAAAAGGGGAGTAAGTAGCTATCTATAACAAGTGGACAGTCAGATATGCAGTATGGAGGAGGGACATGCATTAGCCTATATGACAGAAAGAGAGAGACAATGATGGTTGAGCACCTTTGGGACAGCATGTGGTCCACTGATTTCTCCTCTCAACCTCTTTTTAATGAGGCTTCATCAACCACACTCTGTTACATTACACACACAAACAGACACACTCTTGTGACTATGGGATTTTCAGAGTCAAATTAACAATACGACTCCAGGGCTGAGCTCCATCCAGCATGTAGCAACATACTGCACTTGACATTTATATCCTTTTTTTGTCTTCAGCGACTCATTCTTCCAGCTTTTTTTTTTTTTTTACTCACAATCCTCACTGCTCTGTCTGTACGTTTGTGTGCATGTGCATATTTCACTGTGTGGCTCTGGGGCTGTCCAGCTGTAGTGATGTGAAATGGCATTTAATTAATAGTTGCCATGGAGACAGCGTAACAAACCAATTAGGGCATCGTAACTCCTCCACCGAGTGCATCTGCACAGACTCCCAGATTTATGCTTTTATTATGATGCAGCAGTAAACGTGATGAAGTGAAGGGAGAATTACAGAGTGTGTTTGCACCTCTGTGTTTACTCTGATAATGCATCTGAAAGCCTCCTATTATACTCTGTGTTCCCAAGACACACATCAGATGCATAAATGATTCATAGGTCATGCCTGCTCACACACACACACACGCTCACACACACACTCGTACTTTTAAACAGCTTCCAGTGGAAGCAAATGCAGATACATCAGTTTCCTCACGTCATTTGTTTTCGTCTCAACTGTGTACGTTCATGCATGAGAGAGAGAGAGAGAGAAGGAGAGAAACATGCTTTTAAAAATACCCTTTGTTATGTTATGCAAGGCTCGATGTCATGTCTCCTATGATGATGGGTTAGGAACATTGCTTTAATAGTGATGCTCATGTAGACACATATCAGCCTCATCATTAGCATGAACAAAGAAAGATGTGAACCTGCACAGGGCTTTGAGTGCACACAGTATAGCCTGTATATGTGCAAAACCGTGTCATATGTTATGGTTGCCATACCAACACAGAGATCAGTTTCTGCAGCATACATGTGCAAATTTGACATTACATGTTATCTGATTTGTATGTGTGTCTTTGCTGTACGCCTCCTTCTGAGAGCTCCTGCTTACGGTAAAACACTCCCAAGAACACGAGTGGCAGAATCCCAAATGGGATCGCGGAAAGGGACGCACTCAGAATCCCAGAGTGGGTGATGGCTTGCCTCGAATCCACTGATCTCCTCCTCTCCTTTTTTTATTTTTTTTTACTTTCTCACCCGTAACACGCCCCCCCCCTCGCTCCCGCCCCCCCATAGCTCTTTAATCCTGGTGTGCAACCCTTACTCACTCTCTCTCCCTCTGTCCCGTGTTCATCTTTGCCCACCCTTGTCCCCTTGTCCATTCATTTGCCCTTACACTCTCTCTCTCTCTCTCTCTCTCTCTCTCTCTCTCTCTCTATCTTTGTGTTGAGAAACAAAAGTGTTTGCATGTGTGTCATTGGATGGTTTAACCTGACCAGGCAGGCGCTCACCACACACTCTGTGACTCGCCATGTATCGGCTTTAAGCACTAAGTTTAATTTGCATCATACGGGCTAACCAGCCTGTGATAGTTTATTACAAGGGGGAGGTTGCAAATATGTGTGAAAGAGACAGGCATAGAGAGAGACACTGAGTTACAGCTGTGTGAGTGTCCTTGCCTGGTTGCAGGGGTTTAAAAAATCTGGCTGCATGGTGTTGATTCACCCTCTGTGTTTCTCCTCTCCCTCTCTCTCTCTCTCTCTGTTTCTCTCTGTGTCCATGTTGAGTGCCTGCCAGGCTCAATTAAGGGGACTGGAAGGCAGCGTTCCCCTACTTCAAAGCCATCTCCTCTGGCAGTATTTAGCCCCACCATTCGTCTACATACACACTCACACATGCGCACACACTCACTCACTTACAGGAGCACAGGGAAGGCTTTGCCAAAAAGCCTTTCCTGGAGGGTGAGAAATGGGACGGGGAAGAGAGAGGACCGAGGCGAAGATGGATGATGGGATACGGTGGGATGAAGTGAGTGATGGATGAGATTAGTGGGATATATAAAAGTGAGGACGGGAGATGTATCGAGAGGAGGAGAGGACGGAGGCAGAGGGAAGATGACACATCACCATCAGGCGGCATACATAAAACAAAACTGTGTGCATGAGTATTGTGTGCACACTGCTTGGCCCAGCGTTTTCCTACACATTTCCTTAACAAAACAAAACACAAATGTGTCTCCTGAGTGTTTTACATCTGTGATAGCAGATGTGTTCTGCATCTTGAGAGAGCAGGAAGAGGCTGTAAACTGATATTTTGTTACCTTTTGAACAGACAAATTGGATCGCTAGTGGCCCACTTTGTCTGCAGTTTGGTGCCGGTTAGGTAAAGCACAGGAGGTTTGTTAAGTGCTATTTTCTTTTATCTAAAAACAAAGGTGGTAAGAATTGTTATGTTAAAAGAAAACAGTAACTTCCAGGGCAGAAAATCACAACCTCAGGTTTCCATCAGCATTGTCTCCTTTTCAGACCCCGCACTGGGCGACTCATAATAACTGAACTTTGAGCTCCCTGCACCTCCTTCCTTTGAGTAATATGGGCGCCAGGAGGCATGCTACAAATGCATGACTGGTACAGGGAACATGAACATAAACATGGAGTTTAATCAAGTAGATTGACACAGGACTGGCTCCTTTTGTCACTGATACCTGGTCGAGGTATTTGAGTCAGCATCAGATTGATAGAGATTTCCACGGTACTTAAGTTCCATGTGAGATGGCGGGAACATCAGCAGAACACTATTTAAACCAGATAGGGAAAATATCACACAAGATCTCTTGAACACATCTAAACACAAATGTGACCTTTTGAGGAATCCAATATGGAGACAGAATTAAACGATTTGGTATCCAAGTAAACATGGTTAAAAGAATGTGACAGATAATATCGGCTGATATTAGCATATCCAGTCACTATCGGTATCGGCTGATTTTTTTTATCGCAGATATGTGCCGATATTACTAGATTTATATTTCATTTGAGTTTCATTAAATTAACTTAGCAGTTCTCTTTCACCAGCAGAGGGCGCTATATGGATTACAACAAACATCATCACTCTCCAGAGTATCAAGCGGTGATGCACAAACATGCGCAGTTACTTTCCTGTTGAGGAATCTTATCTTTTCCACATGTTTGACAACTGCATTTGAGTGATCAATGCAATAAATGTTAATATCTGTATCTATATTTATCTCTACAGATCGATGTAAGGTCTGAGAAAGATATCGGCCAATATATCGGTATCGTTTTTTTCTCTCTCTCTAATATCGGTATCGGGCCTAAAAATGTCATATCGGTCGGGCCCGAGTAGAGACTTCCATTTGCTGCTTAATAGGCGTGCAGGATGTGAGAAAAAAATTGAATGTGCATTAAGTAAGTGAGATAAATAAACAAATATTAAAGACTGCATGTTAGCTTTAACTCACATTTGTGTGTACATCAGACGTTCTTCATGGTTTACACAATACAAATGTAAGTTTGTGTCACGATTCTCCTGCATCCAAAATAAATCCTAAAAGTATTGTTTTTAATTGGCACCATTTAATCTGAGGTGTAGCGGACATAGCTAGCTTCAGCTTCATCTGCCTGCAGCCAAAAGGTGTAGAGGAGTAGTCATTTTACCCAGGCCTCTATCCAGTGGGTTAACTATATGCACGCTCAGCGAGATAGCGTTGCTTGTTGACACCTTTCTTGTGAATGCTTACATCCTGTTAACCATGGAGTTGTGATTAATTGCGCAGCCCTACTTGTGGCTCCCTAGAGGACCTAAACCAGGCGACCTTCTCTGTATCACAAAGACAGAAAAGAGGACATGCTACAGAAACACAAGATCATTATTTATGACTTGATCGTGTTTAGGATCATTAAGTCTTTGTTTTTTAAATCGTGTTATATTCACAGTCCACATTTTCAGTGCCTTAGCAGATTTTCTGTCTACTTTCACTTTGTTTATTCCAGCGAGGGTATGCAGGGGAAAATCTCTATTAAAGACAGTTTAACACACACGCACATGAACACACACTCCCCATAAGAGTGTGATTTCTCTTTAGCTGTAGAAGTGAAACGATTCGTCCTTGGAGTATCAGTTCATTTCTAATCTCTTTGTGCTGTAGGGCCGGTCCTGCCGCCGCTGCTGTTAAATTAAAAATGGAAGTACAGCTCCGACTCTCATAAATTAAGAGCTGGTTTGGGAGCCATGATGGCTGATGATTCACAGGGAAGCTTTACTTTGGTGCGTGTCTTTTGATGAACAAGCATGCACATACACACACTCCGACACACACACACAGACACACACGCACACAGCTCATCAGCCAAACTGGAGGAATAAGACATATCAGCCTGAGGCTTCGACTCCTCCACCAGTGAATAACGAATGTTGAAGCCTTCCTGGCCTCAGACTCTGCTTCATTTCTCACTGTTGGTATAGATGGAAGGAAACTGGTTGCCATTAGGGAGCAGAGTAAATTACAGCGTATCCTATGGGCTCGGCTCCTACAGTTATTTAATTGGCAGCCTCTCTTTTAAGTGGGCTAAATTTATCTGGTCATTTACTCCTAGTAATTGGAGCATTAAAGGGCTTTTGTCTGCTCCTGGCGACGTACAGTTACCCTGTTGAAAGTGAAGGAGAGACTCAGAGCAGCTGGGTTTTCTCTCTCTCTCTCTCTCTCTACACATCTGCCTCTTTGTCTGAAGAAAGAGAATCAGTATTGATACGTGCACTCACGCTCCTGTCCCCTTCTCTTTGTGTCTGTTTGTGTTTGTGTGTCTTTTATCGGCCGCCGCGTGGGCTCAGGACATCTAACAGCAGCGCCACCCTGTCCTCGTGCGTGTCCATGGAGCCCTGTGCGTGTCCAGAGGACTCTATGTTCACCGCTCTGTCCCACGCCGATGTCACCTTCTCCAAGATGGAGGGTTACCTGAGGTCTCGACAGCTGTGCGACGTCGTTCTGGTGGCCGGAGAGAGGCGGATACCTGCACACAGGTAGGAGCAAACAGACACTCGTGTGAACAATGAATGGTTGTGATGTAGAAGTAGGCCAGCAGGGGCTGCGTTGATTGTTGCTGTCAATATCCATTAATTACTCGATTTAGCGTGTTAAAGTGTTATATCTTATCGGACTGAATGAGTTGAATATACTATCAAAATTCCAATTATTTCCAAACCACAGTGATCTCTTTGAAATGCACCTTTTTCTGACCAATCGTCCAAAACCACAAATATTCCATATACAAACATATAAAACAGAGAAAAGCATGAAACCCTTACATAAAAGCTGCAATCAGTCAATTTTCAACTTTAGATTGCTCAAACATTTGTAGAACATGCTTGTTAATTATTTTATTATTCAGCTGCTTGTGTTACTTAAATACATGATATTCTTTACTGGTCTGGAAAACATGAGCCCTTATGGGCAATTCATGACAACTACGAACTACTACAAAATATTTAGTAGCATTTTGGGAGATGCAACGAACAATAGGGTGAGGAGTTTCACATTTCACAATCTGTTCTGCCTGCTGATAAATGTTAACACAAAAATACTCACACTCAAACAAACTCAATCCTTCTGTATACACGATAAAGCCCCACTGAATGTAAACACACACACACACACACACACACACACACACACACACACACACACACACGACAATTAATCAGGACAATGGTCATTAGTGGCAGCTCTTAAATCAACACATACATTGTTCTTTCTACTTTGCACATAAATACAGAAGCCTTACAGTGTAGCTCAAGTATGCAGTGATGAAACACACACACACACACACTCACACACACACTCACACACAAACATGATGACACATACTGCACACACGGGATACAGCTTGGAAATAATATATCATGCACACAGCAGAACCAGCGGCACGCTCATGAAAATCCCTTTTATTTTTGTAGTCTCTCTGTAGCACACATAGTCCACGAGGCCTCTGAATCATGCATCAAACACACACACACACACACACACACACACACACACGTACACACCTCACCCACCTCATGCCCCCGCTGCACTGGCCTGTTGCTATTGCTCTCTGGGCATGTGGCCACTGGTTCAGCTGCAGGGTCCGTCTGCAGCAGGATGAGACGAGAGGAGCGGTCCTCCACCAGCAGAAAGACTCCTTTTTCCTCTCGCTGCCTTCCTCTTCTGCCTCGCTTGATTTGGTCCTCCAGGCACAGATGGTGACAAACAAAAGACCCTGCTGTAAGAGAACCCTAATGGCGTATGTGAAAGAGTGTGTCGGCATCTGAAGTTATGCATGTGTTGCCAGCGAGGGGGTGGGCAGCAAGACATCTCCGTTTGAAAGTTGTTGTTTTGTTTGCAATTGATTCACTGGATGTGTAGGATAAAGGCACTTTTCTTGGAACAAAACATACACCCTCTCGCGCTCCCTCTCTCTCTGTCTTCCATGTACACACAGACAAATGCAGCACACATGCTGAATAGGCCTCTTAAAGCGTATACAGCTGCACACTCTGTGGGGAGATTGTTGCAAGCAGTGCATTTTGAGCAAAACTCAAGCTTTGTATGTATTTTTTAAAAAGTAGAGCGCTACATTTTGTCTCTGGGGCAAATACATTACCTTTGAAATCTTGCCATTTTTGTTCCCCGTATAGTTACCTCTGTTAAAGTGCTGCCTAGACTGATTTTACAAAGTATACCTTTAGTTCAGAAGCTTTCCTTTGCTGTTATTGTAGATCAATAGGTATGCATCTGGGGCCCATTATGTGCACGCTATCTTGTCTGTTTTAGTACAACAAGAAATAAAGGCATATAGTAGGTTTTCGATCAGGCTATATTTTTTGGGGCACTTTGACCTAAAAGCAGTACTTGGACCTAAAACATCAGCATACCAAAACGCTCACAGGAAAAATGTTCTTATTAAGCAGGTTCGCCATGCTTACCATCGATATGTGCATGTTTACATCGGCTAATTAGCAATGAACACAAATGAAGCTGAGGTGGACACAAATTTCATGAGTTTTGTTGCTAGTTGGTCCAAAATAAAACTTAAAGACAAGACATCCTAAGTTTGATTCTCATACCTCATACAAAACTGCATGGCACTGATTTTTCCCAGAGACCGTGTAAGACTCCCACGCTGCCAACGTTTTCTTTCACATTTGACCATGAAAGCTAATCAGTTCGTCCAAAAGGGGACTACTTTTGTTTTCATTTGTAAAGCACTCTGTAACCTTGTTTTAGAAAGTGCTACATAAATAAAGTTTATTAGACACGACAGATGCACAAAGGCTACTGACATCAGCGCGAGCTTTATTATTTGCAGATGAGCCGATATCTGTCAACAGGGCCGATACAGACGTTCAACCTAATCGCCAATGGGAGGAGACGCATGAGTGTCTGTGTACTTAGAAGACATTTTTAACTGGATCTTGGGAAGACGAAGTAAAACAGATCCTCACACCAAGAAGCTCCCTTCAAAGGATTTATTAACAAGTCATGTTTTGAGCCTACATGTTTCCTCTCGCTCTGCCAAGTCTGATTTATTTTTGCTTCTTTATACCTGTTCGGTTTTTGGATTCAGCACACACCATGGGATGTGCGCGTCTTTTTGGATTTTTCACTGGATTCGGGAAACATTTTACCTGCACGTATCAGAAAAGAAAAGTCAGTTGAATACCAAAGTCATGCTCCAGGGAACACTCTTTTTTTTTTCTGCGTTACATTTTGTGTCCATTCATCAAAATAATCGATGAGACATTTCACTTGGGGAGAAAAAAGTGTTGACCAGCTGACGGACAAACAAACAAACCAACATGTTGCCAATCCTACCACTGATGAGCGTCTCATACCTTTTATTTTTGAGTACATGTAGAGAAAGTTCCTAACTGATAGGCAAGTCTCTCCAACCAACCCTTCTGTTTTCCCCCCTCTATTTATTTTTTTTCCACGACTCTGCACCAAGCAGCAGAGCCGTACTCAAACACAAACAGACACAGTGTTCAATTTCCAGTTCTCGCCCTCCTTTCCTGAGTCCAACTCGTCTGTTTCCTGCTCTGTTCTCTCTGGCACTTTGTCTCCTCTCTGCTCTTTCCATTACAGTGTGACACACTGCCTGCCATGTCTCTGTCTATAGCAAGCTATAATAACTCCCCTGCTGTATATAGCCCTCGCTGCAAGTCAGACCCGCATGAAAAATTAAGGAGTGAAAATGCTGTATGTGTGTGTGTGTGTGTGAGATAAGAAAGAGATACCCAACCTGAATACTGTCTGAACAAGTTCCTGCTGACAATCGTGTAGTTTGACATCCACACACACACACACACACACACAGACACACACACACACACACACACACACACATGCAATACTCTTCTCTGCTTCAGGCTATCTGTCAAGGTCCTGGTGTCACACTCTGTAATGAGATTATAAACATGTGCATAACACATACACTTTAGGAACACACACACACACACACACACACACACACCGGTGGAAAAATAATATCTGCAGAAAAGTGCAAACGTAACCAAATGTTTCAATGTGTTCATGAAGCTGGTTAACAGACATCTGATTTGAGCCTGTACTACGAAGCAGGATTTGTGGTTAGCGAGGTAACTTCGCGTTCACTTCTTATCGCCACGGTAACTCATGCTGCACACCTAACCTGCTCCTGGAGAAGGTTGTGTTTGAGATAAGAGATCGACCTGAGAAAATCTCCGCCCACTGACCAATCAGATCTTTTGATCATGGAGCTGATCGAGAGGGGGGAGGACACTTCATGTGTCCTGGATGATTTCACATTAGGCTATAGTCTGTTAAGGTCATCCTTCAATAGAGACTAATAAAAAGCACCGGAGCCTTTGAGTTGTGTTTTTAAGATGATCATTTATAAATAGCTTCTTATGGCTTTGAATGATATTTTTATATCAATGTTTAGTGTCTCCATGCCGCTCTTATCGTCAGAGCTGCAGCTGAATGAAACTTAAACTGTTTGTGAGTGTGTGAAACTTCTCAGTTCTATGAAAGGGGAATTTAAAAATATTTACAAGTGACCTTAAGCTAATTCCTCTCCGTCCTTGGTCTAGCCTCCTTTAAGCCATATCTCTTCTTCGTCAGGCTCACTAAATTCTACACTGACCTAACTTAAAGCCTATCCCTCTCTCCTTCTGCTCTCTCCTTCTCTTGTCCGTGTAACTTTCCCTCTCGCCCCCGAGCTCAGCTGCGGAGACTGACACATGCAAATTAAATAATCTCCTCTCTCTCTCACTGCACGCACTGGCATGTCTTTTATTCTGCGTGCCAGGACTTCATCTGGCTGCTGTTGTTTTATTGTTTTCTAGACTCTTCTGGGAATTCTGTGTTAAAAAAAAAAAGAAAAGAAAAACGGAAAAATATTTGTTTTGTGAAATAACAAACCATGGTTAACTTAAGATCAGAAGAAATGAAGACAATGGGGAGTTTTTTTTTACTTTAAGGGGGGGGGGGGGGGGGGGGAGACTCTTGAGTGTATGAGCAGAATAACAGTTTAGTATACTGACCTGAGTTAAGAAAGGCCTTGTTTTATATCTATTTTTAAAGATGTGTTTTTGGGGCTTTTTATGCTTTTATTGTAGAGATAGGACCGTGGATAGAGTCTGGAATCAGGGACAGAGAGAGTGGGGACATGCAACCCGGTATGCAGGGAGGGAGCCACAGGTCAGATTTGAACCCCGGGTCGTCCGGTTTGAGGACTACATCCTCTGTGCGTGGGGCGAGCTCCCTAGCCACTCGGCCACCGGCGCCCCAAGGTCTTATCTTTTTCTTTTTCTTTTTTCACTTTTTTGTTGAGAGGTTCATTATCCCGGAGTGTAAATACACTCGAGCGAGTTTTTAATGTCAAACTGCTTGTGAAGATAAACCGCCCTAAATAATGAAACAACTTCAGGGTCAAACTCCCTCATTACACATGTTATTACAAAGCACATTAGATATTAAAAACCCTCGTCCTAACTGCCATTGAGGGGGAAAAAAAGATCCTCCAACACAGTTTGAATAAGAAGCTTTCCCCTCCGAGGACATCCTTTCTCTTTATCCTCAATATGCTCACTGCGCACACACATCTGGAGATGCCTCGGGCCCGTGCTCAGCTTTTGTTTGCACAGTTGTTTTTTTTTCCTGCCTCTAATAACATCTCTTCAGAGAGAGGAATACACACAGAGATGATGAGAGCACTATTTGGAAAGTATTTCATTCTTTAAGGGGAACATGGTGATTCAGTATTTAATATAACAAGCACTAAAGGGTCATTTTTAAATCCAGTGTGGAGCACATATCTACACGCTGTCCCCCTTCTACTTACAGAAATAATGACACGTCCATTTACTTTCTTTTTCAGCGCACCTTCTCAGCCTCTCATAACGCTGAGAGAGATCAAAGGTAGTAATGTTGAAAGACATGCACGCGTCTTTTTATTCAGATCTGACTCTGACCCTCCAAAGTTTTTGACACCTTTGTGTATTTCAGTATGAACAAGTTGAAAATGGGGAAGTGTGTTTTCTCAAAATACATTTTGAAACTATGTTCTGAAGATGTTCACGGATGTTCGTGAGATGACCATTAACAGGTCTCTGACTCTCATCTCCTGCGGTTGCTTTTTTTTTTTTAACACTTCTGCTAAACTTTCAAGCTCACAAAACTCACACATACGGTGCTACAAGTGCCCCCCCCCCCCCCCCCCCCCCCCCCCCAACCCCCTTTTGTCTTTGAGGGCAGACATAGGCAGACTTTCTATATGAACACACAGCGTATTGATTCAGCTTCTGCTTCCACACCTGCATCAGAATGTTTCATATGCTATAATTCCTGTCACCATACTGTACGCTTCTTCTTAGCTTTCATTTTAAATGTATGCAACCACTTTTTAATATATGACAGCACAGGATGTAAGTTAGTCAGTGTAGGTTTTACCTGGAAGACGACTGATTCGTATAACCGGAGCTGTCCAACAACATCAGGAAGCCAAGTATATGTCACATTTATTGGGGAAAAGTGAAAGAGAGGAGAGATGTGATCCTGTCTTGATTTAAGGAAAAAAAGAGGAGAAAAAATCAAAAGTTTCTCCTGGAGGTCTGGAAGTTTGTGAGCCTGCCCCATGTACGGAGGCTGGAGTCCTCCAGGTGGGCTGTCCTGGTTCAAGTCGGTGCTGTGGCTCCTTTCCCGCTTGTCACTCCCCTCTCTCTCTCTCTCTCTCTCTCTCTCTGATTTCTTACTCTTTTCACTTTTTTTAAAATAAAGGCATAAAAAGCTTATTTAAAAAAAAAAAACATTAAAACAAAGTTTCTCCTGGAAGGATTTCAAACTGTTTACTTGAAAAGTGACTCAAATAGTTTAGTAAAGAGTAAAGTTGTAAAAATGTTCGACGGTTCAATACTTTTCAATGAGACGTGTGTTGGAGCCAAATGATGTGTTTGTTTTGTGTCATGGTATTTTCTTTATGGTTGTGTGTGTTGGCCCTCTACTGGGCACTATGTGTAACCTGGGCAGATGCTGTGTATAAAGCAAGGCTCCAGGTGAGGTGGGACTGAAGGTGATTGAATGGAGGCAAACAGTTTTTTTTAACTGTGTCAGCCTGTCGGAGTTAAACGCATCCAAAGCGGATTTATTTGTTTTATTTACAGACGTAGTGGTTCGTCATATTTCCCTTTATCGATAAGAAGTGTTTAAAAATAAATGGATTGAAATATCCAAATCACAACATCAATTCGAGCTAAGCACGCGTCCGAAAGCTTCCACATTCATCCCTCAAGTGACTTTTCTAAACAATATTGGGCTTGTTAAAATTGGTCCACTACAATGTGTTTTAGAACAACACGATCTCCTAATTTACATGATTGATTGTGTCAAAAGTACCAGACCTTAAAATATCTATCTTGAGTCATAACTTTTAACCAAAAGTTGCTGCGAGTGAAAGAGAGAGAGAGCACTCTCTATATTGCACGGACATCAGCAACGTTTCAGGACCGTGCATTTCAGACAGTGTACAGTCATTGAAAGAAGAAATTACCCAGTAGTGGCGTAGGATTCTATTTTTGTTGGTATTAAAACGAGTATCAATATTGTTTGATTTTTGCAAGTAACATCTGAGTTTAAAATTCTGGTCTTGTGACATCCTTAGTAAATAATCAAAAAGCATCTTGAAAGAGAGGGACACTTATTACTTTCACAACCCTGCACAGCTGTGTGAAGTGAGCGTCAGTGTTGTGTTGAATGGTAACTGCCCCCCCCCCCCCCCCCCCCTCAGCTCCTACGTCAGAGAGATGTTGTGGAAAGTGGTCTGATTTTGAAGCTATCTGATGCCTTTAAAGTGTCTCTGATGAGTATCACCTCTATGACTTATTTACAGGATGATAACGTCGTGTATTGTCTGGTTGTGTGTCATCATCTTCACGCTGCTCTTTCCCTCTCTCTTCTGCATCTTTTCCCTCACAGTTCTCCAGACTCCTGTCCTGTCAGCAAGGTCAAAGTGTCCCGCCCCTCCATTACAGCGGGCGTCCATCCTCTCTGACTAATCCCTGACTCTCTCTCTCTCTCTCTCTCTCTCTCTCTCTCTCTCTCCTTCACAGATTGGTCCTCTCATCCGTGTCTGACTACTTTGCAGCCATGTTTACCAGTGATGTCAGGGAAGCCAAGCAGGACGAGGTGAAGATGGAAGGAGTGGACCCTGATGCATTGTGGGTCCTGGTGCAGTATGCATACACAGGTACACAGACACACTGGAAAAAAACATGATTTAAAAAGGATGTGGCTTCTCTCTTTCTCTAGAGTGAAGTACACATCATGATGTATCGGTCACTATCAGACCTGCTACGATGTAAGATGGGAAATCAGTGCAGGTAAATGTTCTTACATTTAAAGGTACATCAAAGCAGTCAGAGCACTGAGAAGAATAATCATGAATTACTTTTAAATAAGCTGTTGATTCTCTGTATTTTTCATATTGTTAAGAAGCAAAGCCTCATACAAAGACTTCGGTAATTGAAGAGCGCTTACTTTTAACCTTTAAAGAGGACATATTATCCCACTTATCCAGCTTTTCAAACAGTCCCCCTGTGGTCTAAATGAAACGTCTGAGCTGTGCTTTGATCAAAATATAACATGAATCAAGCACCAGAGGAGGTTTGTGACCCTGTATAAACCAGCTCTCTCAGAACGCTCCGTTTTGGTGTGTGTGTCTCTTTAAATGCAATGAGCCCCCCCCCCTGAGTTTTCCCAGTAGACATCACGCCATCGCTAGCGAGAAAAAAAACCCACATAAACTGAGTAATACTTAAATACAAAAATAACAGGAAATGACCTCCTTTTTATTGAAACTTTAAATGTTAAATCCATTTTTACAAATATGTAAATATCACTAAGGACAAATTGGTTTGAGGCCACACACCAAAAAGGTAAAAATACTCCAGCTGTTGTTAATGTTTGTAACGTCTCCATCAGTAAATGTAAACCAGTGGGGACGGGAAGGTGTAATTAACTTTTAGAAGGTTTTGGTTTGGCAAATCTTCTCCAGCTGACCAACTTCAGCAGCCTGCATGTTCTCACTAATTATTTTCATTTAGTCTCACCTCTATAATTAATGAATATCTCTTATGATGGTTTGAGTTGGTTGACTTTCTGAATGCCACCTGACCGTCTGCCTTCTTGTCCAGGCCGTCTGGAGTTGAGGGAGGACACCATCGAGTCTCTGCTGTCGGCGTCCTGTCTGCTCCAGTTGACGTCGGTGGTTCAGGCCTGCTGCTCGTTCCTGATGAAGCAGCTCCACCCGTCTAACTGTCTGGGTATCCGCTCCTACGCCGACGCCCAGGGCTGCCACGACCTGCAGAGAGCCGCCCACGCCTACACCATGGTGGGTACAACTCCGGTGACTGTAGAGAGAATGAATGAAACAAAAAAAACTGCTGGGTTAAATAGGGTGATAATTATGAAAGGTGTAAGTCGAGGTCGACCAAAGGTGGAGTTCAGTTCTTAACATGTAATGTTACAAGATTAAACGGGCTTCTTTCACCTCCCCTTCTCTACCTCTGTGCACTTTCCTCTGGTCAGATTTTGGTCATTTTTCAGTCTTGATGTTATTCTTGGTAACAAATTGGTCCCTCGTTCTCAATGCACCACACACCATTATCAGCACAATGGCTTTTCTTCAGCACTGGGTTGCTATGGTGACTGTGAAAAAGCTTCTCCATCGACCTTTTTTTTTTATTATTTTCCCTTTTTTTGTGTTCTACCCCGTCTGCTTCACGTGTCTCTTTATTTCCACCCTGCCTTCCTCTCTGTGTCAGTCACAGTCAATGTCAGCTAGCTTCTTTCTTCCCTTCATTTCTGTGTTTCTCTCTAAGTGGATTATTGTTCAACTTTAATCTGGGGTAATTAGGTCGTTGAGGTTGCTTTCTCAGGGTGTGACTGTCTGCTTGTCTCTGTAATTCTCTCTCACACACACTCATTCACACATTCAAATATTATAGCATATGCTGGAACTACACTACGGAGTGAATGGATGGATTGTGTTTTTGTTCATAATTTTAAACGTTCACATTATGTGACAGAGTCAGTCCCATTTTCTTTTTCCCACATGTCAAAATTGTTTAAAAAAAATCAATTACATGAAAAAAGAAAATGTGTCTTTAATAGCTAAACTTTACAGTCAGAGTATAATAATGATAAATATCACTGACGAGATAATTGCCTTCTGTACCCTCACAGTTAACACAGCTATGAACAATTACAGAACATAATGTTGTCTAACCCTTGTTCGTATATAAATATGGGCGTCGATTCTCTGTTTCCCTCTGTTATGAAGTGAAGCCAAAAACCATCCACTACGGATGCTGACAGAGCACGGAAAGAACCGCGCATTAAAGATCTCGTATTGTACTCATTTTCACCGTTCATGTTGTCAGACTGTAACACGTACAGAGAAGCTTTGAATGATTTGAAGCTAAAAAAAAAAACTTCTTATTTATCTTCTCTGGCGTCCATAAAATCCCCAATTTCAGATGTTCCTGAAAAGGTTAATTTCAGCTGTTCTCTCTTTAAGGCCCCCCCTCCCAACATGGCCACTTTCTTCTGAATGGCCAGCTCTCTGGCAGCCTTCTGACGGGGGGCAGTTGGTCAGGCCCCGCTACGTCAGCGTCTTCCTGTGTTGTCGTCATAACGGACTCCAGCTTTTCGCTTTTAAAAATGTGTAACTGTGAAATACAACCGCACGCATTGGACCCCGAATCTGACATTTTGGAGAACATCAGCCGCAGCAATGTAGAAGACGTCTCAGTTTGGTAAGTAGCAGCTATTACCTAAGTGACCTCAGTTACAAGGTGACATGAATGTGGTTAACAGTGTTTTTACCTTTTCATTTTTTTCTTCCCCTGGTAATAAGTTAACCTCTGGAAAATGTAAAAAAAAAAAAAAACACAGAGTGAGGCTGAAAACCTCAGCTGTCAGGAAACACCAAAGGTACGATAGCTAGAAAGATTTTTCTCTGCTCCTCTAAAATTATCTTCCTTCACCTAGTGTTACATTTACTGTATCTGTTGAAGTAAAATATGACTCAAAGTTCTTTTTTGGCTTGGAAATAGATATCATGGAATATAGACATATATTCTGGGAAGGCCTCATTTTGACAGCAAAGTTCTGCTGGAGCTTAACTGTTTTATTAGGATTATAATGGAGCTCATTGTCTTACGACTTCATCCGTTCATTACCTATTATTTCTTACTAACCTGTATGCCCATGTCACTACACTATTCTATTCTCTCATGTATACCCGTTATATTGACTCAAACATATTTTTAGTTTTTAAGTGTTGAGACGAATGAACCATGAGTGAATGAATCTTCAAGAAGAAGAATACACCCTGCAGAAACAATGGAGCTCTGAGGAGGAGAATATAATCCATATATCTTAAAAAGACAATAAACAGTTTGAAAATAAAATAAACATTGAAATAAGACCAAAAAACATTTTATTTACAAGAAATAACACAAGATATTTATAACAGTGTAACATCTTTTTATCTTCCAGACGATATCGTTTCCTCGCGTACAGGAGTTTTGTGAGCTGTTGCCGGGGGAAACCTCAGGAGACATGTAAAGGTCGTCATCTCTTCCCGTGGAGTTTCAGATTCCGAGTATCCAGCGGGGCACTATGATGGGTTCTGGCCGCCCCTCCAATAGAAACGGGACGTGCGCCCGGCGATGACCTCCTCCTTTTATGGGTCTCTCAATCTAAGCCCTCAGCTCCTCTGGGATGTTGATTCTCTTCAGCTCTTCGACGTAGGTGGCGGGGTCATCAAATACCTCTTCAAAGAGCAGTGTCATGAGGTCGCCCCACATACACTGAAAAATACAAACGTTGAAATTGTAGATATTTATTTCATTTATAAAAGTTTGTATGTGAATTTAAGTGTGAATTTAAATGCATTTATGTATTGTCTTTATTTTTTATAATAAAACAAGTTTTCTCACTGAATGTGAGCTCTGTCTTGACGGGCTGTGCTGTCACTTTTCCCTTCCTGGATATTTCAAACAGCATCTTGTAGACGGGTTTGCCCTCTACACTCTTGGCTTGTTCCCGCTCTGCATTCTCATTAAAATGTATTGCAGCTGATTCCTTTTTTTCCCCTCACACACATTTTATCCAAGAGTGATTCTTTATATACATTACTGTAACAATTCTCCTTGGATAGTAATGAATAGAAAGAAAATTGACTAATACAAACCTGGTTGAAACCACTTCTTGGGGTCTCCAGAGACTCTCTCAGGGTGAGTACACTTGGGGTAGAGGGGGTCTTCGTGTGTGTGTGTGTGGACATCCTGAATGTGATTTACCAGAGACGTCCACTTTGACTCCTTCTCTGGCCCGGTCTTTGAGGAAGTCGCTGACCAGTAAATGTGATTTTTGATGGAAGGCAACCACTTAGACACCAGCTGACACTCTCTGTTCTTTGCCAGGCTCGACAGATTTTTGGACAAACCCGAGAAGGAAAAGGGAATTAAACTTACTGACTTGAAGTTTCATATAGAAGTCAAGCTAATAAAACTATAATAGTAATTACCCTTCTCGAGGCGCCATACATCGTAGTGTTGGGTGATGTTTTCTTCCTTCAAGAACTTCTGCACCTGTGCGTGCCGGTCAGTCACAATATAATCCACATCCACATGTTTTTTCTTGAGATGCTGTAGTGCTCTTTTCAGCTCTTTTCAGCCCCCAGACACTTGTATAAGTATATACTATGGTTCGACAAAGCCCAAATAGCTTGTCCACTTCCTGTCCATACAAGTTGAGACGAGACATTGTTTCCTCGTCCTCTGGGAGAGAAAAAAAGCTGTGACTTTCCTTCGCAACCAAAGAAACACTTTCTCTCAAGACACGCTAAAAAACTTCACAAGCAGACTGCTGACAGATACTATTACAAGCAGAGGGGTCGAGCAGAGCAGTGAAAGAGAAAGCTTCTCGGTTCCTCAGAGACAGGTACGGCTGCAGCCCGGAGACCTCTCGCCTCATGACGTTTCGCGCCACCAGCCTCGCTCTTTCTATGCAGTCTGAGAACATGTACTGCATGTGTTGTATTATTGTGTTGTATCATCTACTTCTTCTTTCCATTGACACTTAATTAAATGTGAAATGATTAAATGAATAGCTCTGTGGCTCCAAAGTTTTAAAATCTGATGATTTTCTTTGTCATAGAAGTCAATGTCTTTGTTTTTAATGAGCTGTGGGACATAAAAAGCTATTTCAAGATGTCACATCGTGCTTTAAGGAGTTATGATTGACATGTAATCATTGTGGGACACCTTATAGACCAAACATGAAAAGATTAATTAAGAATACAAGTAATGCAGCGCTATTCTTCTGAAGAAGCCTTCTCATCCTCTACTGAATTATTTCAGCGTTTTCACACCCACACCCTTTTTTGTCTGCAGCTTTTCATCCATCTTCCCCTGACCTTTCTGAAGCCTTCATTTCCTTCCCTTTTATTCTCTCTCCTCCCAACCCTTGATCCCTTTCCTCCCTCAACTCCTATCTTCCAATTGGTTTCCCTCCCTTCATTCCCTTTTTTTTTTCTGCACTTCATTATTCATCCACCCATTAATCTTTTGAGTCTTCTCCGCCCCTTTCCTTCTCAGTTCTTATTTTGCTTTCGCCTCTCTGTTCAACAGGAGCACTTTCTCGATGTTGTGGGAGGCCAGGAGTTCCTGCTGCTCCCGATGGAGGAGATGGAGAGGCTGCTCACGTCTGAAGACGTGAACGTGCCCGACGAGGAAACCGTGGTAACGTCCTTGCTAACGTGGGTCGGACACGACGCTGCCACGCGGCAACGTCACCTGCCGATGCTGATGGCTCACATCCGACTGCCTCTGCTGCAGCCGCAGGTGAGAGCTGAGAGCGGGAAACAGTGTCAGGAGGTCGCCTCTTAGGATTTTAATACAGAGAATAATCACCACATTTAGCAGAACATCAGTTTAGCTCCTCAATCTGTGATTCCTTCTTGACAGCAGACGGACTCAGTTTGAGGCTTACAGTTTGACATAGTGGAGCTTTTAGCAGCTAAGGAGCAATATTTCCTCCTCATTTGAATTGGGCATTTCAAAGAGACTAAAAACAGAGCGAAACGAGAATGTGCAGAAACACAACTGACATTTGTCTCTTAAAAAACCTTAATCCAGACTTCTATTGTCTTCTTAACTGTTATTATCACACCCTTAATTGTGCAGCACTTGCAACTACCATCTTCCCTCTTTCAATATGGGATTCATAAAAATACCCCATATTTATAAAACAATGTAAGCCCCCCCCAAGTAAAGTTTTGCAGCAGCGTTGCCCTTGTTATGTGTCTGAGTGTGATTATCCATTTGGAAGTATCAACGGTGACTTTATCTAAGAACACAGTTGGCAGGAAAATTGCAGATAAATCAGAAAGTGTTATTCTTCTCGTTCCTCTCACGAGCACTCCTGGCATGATTCTGCATTTACCAGTCTCCTATCACTGCTGCCATTAGCACACAATGCTTCCGTTGCCATAAACTCTCTGAGGGTGCAGATATTGTTTGTTCTAACTGTCTATAAGCATTGTTATTTTTGAATAGGACTTTATTTGAATTCTGCTCGTTTGCATGACAGGGCCAATTCTGGGCCGATGGTATTCACATTGCCTCATTTAAAGCTCCTGTGAGGAGTTTTAAATGTCGTTCTGAAACAGACTCAAATGATTTGTGATGCCTTGAAGTGACCCACAAAGAAGAAAAAGCAAACAAGACCATCATTGACCAGACTGACTATTTGTATAGTTAATTTTAATGCCTGGAACCTCTACCACTGTCGGTGTCAGCCGAGCACGCTGAGAAAACTTTTTTATTTATTCAACAGCAAAGATTGCCAGTGACTAATACACCTGACTGTTTTAAAGGGGACAAATTATGAAACATCCACTTGTACAGTGTTTTTGAACATATATTTGTGTACCCTGAGTGTCTACTGACCCACAAAATGTGAAATAAATCCATCCAGTCCTTTGTTTGTGGTCTGCATAAATCTTACAACACAGAGAGAAATGCTCTGTTTTGAATTTGCTCTCCTTGTGATGTCACAGTGGGATTCTGGTAAAAAAAAATCCTCTCCCCTCCCCTGATATCTCCACCCATGGACTCCACCCCTAGCCTAGAACAAAACTTTTGCGCAGGTCTGCCATTTTTATTCTCGCTACAGAGGAGTGATGTCTACGGGGAAAACTCAGGGGGCGGGGTCATTGCATTTAAAGAGACACACACACCAAAACGGAGCGTTCTGAGAGAGCTGGTTTATACAGGATCACAAACCTCCTCTGGTGCTTGATTCATGTTATATTTTGGCCAAAGCTCAGCACACTTCTTTCTTGGCAGTAATGGATGCATTTCACCCCTCGCAGGTGCTTTGAGAATTTCAACCCTTCAATCCTTTTGTAAATTGGAGCCTGAGTTTTAAAAATGTTATGCCAAAGAAGCTATTAATATGGGTTAGTTTTCATCACTGCGTATACCCTATAATAACGTTCATCACACCTGTAAAACAAAAAGCTTACCAGCCTGTCTATGTTTGTCCTTATCTTCTGTCTCCACCCTGTACATGCAATATCAAGTGCACATTAGTATCTCCTGTGTTAATGAGGTTTTTGTCCTTTTTTTGAGATGTAGCTTTGTCTTTTTTGTTCATGCATTGCTATCTTGCACAGCGACCCACAAGGTCACAGTTTGTGTCAGTTTTCCCCCCTGATGATCTGCCGGTCTTTTTCCACTATCTAGCCCCTGAGGCAATTAGGGTGATTAAAGTCATTGCACTAACTGTAGATCACAATCATCACTTTGTCAGGTCTGTGTGTGTGTTTATATTTACACTTGAGTGTTTTAGATGCTGTGTGAGTCTCTCCTTTGCTTTTCCCCCCTCCTCCCCTCTCTCTTCTTCTGGGCTTGTGTGGCAGAGTATCTTCACTGGTAATGTGATGCTGAGAGGTTTATATGCCAGGCAGAAGCTCAGTTACTGCCTAAGGCGCTGGATGCACACACACACACACACAGATACACAAACTTTTTAAACCTTAATTAAGTGTGAAATCTCTTTTAACTGCAGCTAAATTATCTGTTCCCTCCATCTCCCTCATCAGTCTTCTCTCCCACCATCTATATAGAAACTGCAGAGATAAAGATCCCCTTCCTTCCTTCCTTCCCGCTTCCTCTTTCCATCTTCTCCGCCTGCGTCTACACGTCTCCCAGGTTGTGCACACGTGCAGTACACAGATAAATGACTCTGCCTCAGCTGAAATCACAAGTAGCTGTAACATGTAATCAGGGGAAAAGATGGATGGCAGAGAGGTGAAGCAGAGGAACAAGAGCGGAGAGAGGGACAGCAGGACACACACAGAGCTGAGGTCTATTCAGCAGTGTTATACAAAACACCACCATCATATGACAAAGGCTAATGAATTAACCACTCAACAACCTCATGAGCTGTGAAATGCCATACCTCACACACACACACACACACACACACACACACACACACACACACACACACACACACGCACACACAGCCAATCAATATTCATCAACCAATTAGCCAGCTCTCTATGTAGGCCGCTGTGAGATTTCTCATCAAGAGGGATGTCAGTGCACCAAATTAATACCTTTAATCCTTTCTCCCCATTAAACACACACACCCCCCCCCCCCCCCCCCCCACACACACACACACACACACACACACACACACACTTGGTTTAATCTTCTCGGTGGAGCATCTGTTGGCTGTTAATCAGGCAGTAAACGTTTGTGTGGGTGTCATCATCAGCAATGATCATGAAGTTAATCTGTTGCATATTTTCTCAGATATTCCCTTGGTTTTATAAAACATCAGAAAAGATGTCATGATTGTAACTTCACCTCCCTCCCCCCTCCCCCTCCCTCCCCCAGGTAGGTGTCAGACAATGACAAAAAAAACACTTTTTTAAAAAAATGTTTCCTCGCCAAAGATTCTTTGTGAGTTTATTTTAAAGTTCATAAGCAGGATTTTCTTGGTATTCGTGTTTAGAAAATAAACTAAATTGGAACTAAATGATTTGATAATGTTGTCTAAACAAATTTGAATTTTGAGTCAGATGACTCATCAATGAACGGGCGCATATGTTTGGCTCTATTTTAAGGTGCCCGATTTGGGGCTCATAAAAAGTCAAGATAGGGGCTGATGGTTTGAAGTGCTGACTGGTGAGGGAAATAAAAGGTGTGTGTGTGTGTGTGCGTGTGTTTTAAGTGTTTCTGTTGGTCCAAACAGCGAGGGGGGCACTGCTTTCTTCCGGCCCGCTGTGAGGTAAAGAGAGGACAGAGAGGAGAAGGTGGAACGCCTGCAGGATGCAGTCTTATCTCGCCCTCCATGTTCAGTCCTTCACAGCGTGATGGTTAAATAGCACAGGAGAGGACTAAGCTAATATTCTGTCTCTGTCCTTCTTTATCACACACACACGCACACACACACAAATAAATGCCCAAACAGGGTTCACTGTAATGTGTCCCTCTATGCTTGAATGCAATGGGAGTGTGTGTGTGTTCACCCTGGTGTGTAAGCTGCTTATCCATTTAGCACGCTTGCTTTACGCTCGCCACGTCTGGCTGAGAAAATTGATTTTACATTCAGTGACCAAATGGAATTATTTAGGCCAAATCTTTCTTTTTGCACGGTGGCATTATGGAGCAAAAGGAGGGTGTAAAAATAATTTCCCCTGTTGTCTTCCTGAATACTCTCTTTCTAGTGTTTGATCAAACATCTGTTATCCTCCTTCTCCGTGATTGAATCTTCACAGCCACATCTGAGCGTCCCCTCTGACTTAGCTTCAGCCAACTTAGACGTGCGAGGATGCACATAGTCTGGAAACTTTAAATTACTTTTATAAAAAGAAAAACTGTTTCCCTCTGCAACCATTTATTAACACACACACACACACACACACACACACAAACACACACCTATCTAAATGTAAATCATGTCGGTCTTGCCTTCAGGGAAAACTTGCTTCTTACCAGCCTGCTGCTCTCACAGGCAGTGATTTCCTGTGAATGTATTTTAAGGAACAGACTGGTGGAGTGAAGTGCTTTGCAGCTCCGGGCTGTTTCTATGTGTGTGTCTGTGTGTGTGTGTGTGTGTGTGTGTGTGTGTGTGTGTGTGTGTGTGTGTGTGTGTGTGTGTGTGTGTGTGTGTGTGTGATGATAGATGAGGTTAGAGGATACAGGCTAAGTTGATGAGATGCTGAGGACAGATTAGTCCTCTCGTGTGTCTGATGATCAGTGTGTGCCTGCTCTTGTGTATGAGTGTGTGTACAAACTAATGACTGCTGGTCTGAGCTGATCTAATCTCTGAATCAATGAGAGAACAGCTTTGTTCTGTCTCTCAGATCTCCTCAATCAGTGATAAGATCAAACACACACACACACACACACACACACCCTGCATTTGTTTCTACTTCTTGTTGATGTGGTTGTGTGTGTGTGTTTGTGTGTGTGTGTGTTTGTGTAGTTTCTGGCAGACCTGGAGTCAAACCCTCTGCTGCGGGACAGTATCGAGTGCCAGCGGCTGCTGATGGAGGGGATGAAGTATCACCTCTTGCCCCAGCGGCGGCCCCTGCTCCAGAGCCCCCGCACTCGTCCCCGCAAGGCCACCGTAGGAGCCATGTTTGCTGTCGGAGGCATGGACGCTACAAAAGGTGGAACAATCGCACATTGCATAACCACACAGTACAATAATACTCAGGAGGCAATAAATCAGGTAAACAGGTGGCAGCCGAAGCGACAGAGTCGAACACCATGACAGTTTTTGCTTTTACATCAATGCTACAAACAAGTGGAAAAGATCGTACTGGTGAGCCAAGAAGAGTATGAAGCTACGTTTAAACTTGCACATCGATTGCAACAATCACACATCAGCTTATCTTGACTTCACGCTGAAATTTTACTTCCATGTAGGGGGGGGGGGCTGGAAAAAATCCTGGTAAAGTTGGGGTGAAAAATGTGTCTGTTTGAGCTCACTCTGAAAATGTCAGAAACCTTTCAGGATTTTTGAACATCTGTGGAAACACCATTTGCCTCCTATGACATGCAAAGAAATATCAGTGTATTTTTGCACCACAGATCAAACAAGAAAAAGTCATTTGTGCATTTTAATTTTGGCTTGAGCTCGCTGTGATTTGTCTGCAACACCTTTTAAACATTCAATGAACGGAGACAATAAAGGCCAGAGTAATCGATAATGAGAGCAATCATTTGTTGCAGCCCTCGTTCCTCACCCTGTGGCTTTCAGCTTTCAGGATTCAGCACTTTGTGTTGAAACAGAAAACAATTTGCACAGACATTTTGTCACATAATAAGTAGGCCTTTATCTTGCAATCATGGCAGTGTTTATCATAATAAACAGTTAATTGATCTATGTGTGCCTGCAGGCTCTGTGTTTCTATTAACAGTCTACTGGTGCACAGTGAATGAAAAGTTTTCTCAATGTCACCTGACGTCTTGTGTGTCGTTAACCCGGTCTGGTTTTTTGGTATTATTCAGTTTGTGAGAATGGAGAGCAAAGAAAAATGTCTGATGTAGCCATAGGAACCAAATCTACATAACAGAACAGATCTAACCTTAAAATAAAAATGAGCAAATGAAATGACAGTTTTTTTTCTTGTGTTGTTTTGTGCAGGTGCGACCAGTATCGAGCAGTACTGTTTGCGTCAGGACACGTGGAGGCAGGTGGCCACCATGAGTGGGCGGAGACTTCAGTTCGGTGTAGCTGTCCTTGACGGTCGTCTGTACGTGGTGGGCGGCCGAGATGGACTCAAGACCCTCAACACTGTGGAGTGTTACAACCCGCACAGCAAGACCTGGAGCGTCATGCCTCCCATGTCCACGCACAGGCACGGCTTAGGTGAGTCACCTGTCTGAACAGTCGACTCACAACTGTAATGGTTTGAAATGTTAATTGCAGCAGCAGAGCGTCGTTTGTGTTTAGTGTCTAGCCTCTGACGTCATCACTCCTCACTGATTGTTTTACATCTAGAAATTGAAGGGATGAGATGGTATCTGAAAACGTTTAGTCAGAGGGAGCCTGAAGGTGGCTGGGGAGAAGGTGTTGGGGCTGAACGCAAGAGTACAAATGACAGAGCAGAGCCGGAGAGACGGGAAATCTTGCAGCTTAAATAGACGGCCACAGTGGGAGGATGTGTTTGTGAAGTGGAGAGAATGACGCACGATAGTGTATAATGAGTGCAGCCCGAGTTACCTGCCTGAAACCAGCTCGCAGGTATGACTCCATAAACTTTCATAAAAACACAGTTGAAACTAATTAGGCTCCAGAAAAGTCTGCTTATTAAGATTTCAACTCTCAAGATGCTACCAAATGAAGATTATTTGTTTAAATTAAGGTTTCATTTTCATTTGTAATTAAAAAAAAAAAAAAAAAAGATGGACCCCTTTTAAACCCAAAGCTCTTTTCACAGCGTCTCTGCAGTGAGAGATTCACAGAGCACTTTAACAGTGTGAACTGAACACGTGTATTTCTGTTTGAAGTCAGTCTCCCCATTGAGAAAGGGCAACCTGCGCTGCTCTGGTGTGTCATTGTTTTATCAAGTGTGTGCATGTAAGGGAGGGGAATATTCAAACTCACATCTGGCGCCACAGATGCGCTGGCAGATAAATATGAAGGTGTCAACATGCTGCTAAATCTGCATGCCTGGAGCCAAGAGTGTATTTGCACACACAATGAAAAACTCACACTCTTGTCCGGTGTGTGTTTGGTTGCCTGTCCAAGCTGATTGTGTCTTGGTACGTTGCCATGATTTAATGATGCGTGTGTGGTTGTGTATCACAGGTGTAGCTGTCCTAGAGGGGCCCATGTACGCGGTGGGAGGACATGACGGCTGGAGCTACCTCAGCACTGTGGAAAGGTAAGAGACAGCTGCTTAAAGGATCAGATCACACAATAATACGATAAGATATGTTCATATTTGGCCCTTTACCTGTTGTGGAACGTAGCCAATCAGATTATTTACGAGCAGATTTGACAAAGTTTTAGGATATTCTCTCGGCTATTTTTGTCTCCATCCCAACACACTGAGGTGAAAGTTCAAAGGGAATTTCCCTCAGGATGAAACTGAACAAATAAAACGATTGTCAGCAGTTTCTGTGGAGGATCACGAGTGACAAAGGAGCCAGAGACTGCTGAGAGATAATGCAAAGCGACAATACAATATCTCATAACACATATTGTTTTATTTTGTTCAGTAATGGATTCTTTTTCACTTTATTCACTTTAATTTCTAAATAGATGGGACCCACAAGCTCGCCAGTGGAGCTTTGTTGCAAGCATGGCGACGCCCAGAAGCACAGTGGGAGTCGCTGTACTCAATGGCAAGTAAGTGATCTCAAAAACCCACTCGTTTTATTTCCTCAAACATCTACACTGTCTCCAATCTGAAGAATGAATGAGATGAATGTATGAGTCATGTTTGATTCATTTGTGAAATATGAGCTAGATCACGTTGTAAGAAACTGTTTGAGTCTTTACCAAATTGGACACCAAAGTGTTTTGTGTGTGTCCCATAAAAAGTGTCTTTTTAATTGTTGAACTGTACTTACACAGCTTCACATCACATGTTGCTAATTTAGAAGAAACAATCTATTAACCATACTAAAATAATCAAGTCAAATAAACATGTTAATTTAATTTAGATGATTCACAGACAGGTGTTTATTTCTCTGTATCTCGTCTGCTAATTCATGCACAGACACTCAGCGGTGTAAGCTACTGCACAAAGACCCCCACAGACTCACTCATGCACACATTAATAGTGACATTTCATAAGTTCAAGCCTCCACTCTACTGACTTGCATTTGTTAGAATTTCAGTATTCCAGTGTTGGTTTTATTATTCAGTGCCTCAGACAGACGCTCCAAAATAAGCTTTTCATAGATGCTAATCATTGTGTGTGCGTGTGTGTGTGTGTGTGTGTGTGTGTGTGTGTGTGTGTGTGTGTGTGTGTGTGTGTGTGTGTGTGTGTGTGTGTGTGTGTGTGTGTGTGTGTGTGTGTGTGTGTGTGTGTGTGTGTGTGTGTGTGTGTGTGTGTGTGTGTGTGTGTTCTCTGGGCTCTTTGCCTGATGGAGCTTATTACCTGCTTGACTGGTTCTGATGCACTTTTTATTTTGCCCTCCAAAGTCCACATCCATGTATACCTACACACACACACACACACACACACACACACACACACACACACACACACACACACACACACACACACACAAGCTGGATGTGTGGTGCCCTGAGAGGTCTGGCTGATTGATTTTGCTCACCTCACTTTGTCCCAAAAACCTACACACAGCACACACACACACACATAAATAAACCCTGACACCATCTGTTTTATTGTCACTAAATCGGAAAGGGACTTCCAGCGTCCAGAAATGCTGGCAGTTTTTTCTATGCGGCAGGTGTGAAGTGTGTGTGTGTGTGTGTGTGTGTGTGTTTCCTCAGAGATAACAGCATCTTCTCTCCTCCTCAGGTTATATGCAGTAGGGGGTCGTGATGGCTCGTCCTGCCTGCGATCAGTGGAGTGTTTCGACCCACACACCAACAGGTCAGAGACGAGGGCTCTTCATCTGACCTGAATTAATTGCACACTCCTGATTTATTTCCTGCCTGCTGTTGTTTGTAGTGAAGCGCCTCTAGGCTTTTTAGGTTGTTTACCTACAGATCAAAGGAGACAGCTAACCCTCCCAGGATGTGAGAAATAGATCACATTCAAACAACTTCTGTTTATCCAACACATTCATTACGGACCTCGCTGTAGAGATTTTAAACAGAGCAGAGGCTGCACCTTCATTAGGTTTTATTGGTGATGGAAAAAAAAGTGCTCTGTAGCATTTTGTCTGAAACAAATTCATTATGTCTGAAGCATCTCAATTACAACTGGTGAGGTGTTGAGGTGTGAAGAGTGCGGCTGGATTTCACAACCACAGCAGCAACCCTGTGTGGGGTAGCTTTGAGCTGTGCCCGACACAGACAGAGCTAACTGTGAGTCTAAATCCAGGGGAAAAGGTTTTGGGGTGGATTGTTAAACAGAATCTAATCAATGAAGGAAAGACGAGAAGATGGGAAGGTTGGACTCTGTCATTCTCTAAAGAGCTCTTTAATAATGGTAGGGCGCAATGAGGATTACTCATCAATAATTGCCCACTTTGTGGATATTAAAATGGTATATTAATGTCTTCTTTTTGCTTAAGTTTTTGCTTTTGATCCCATATTTTAATTGCTCTTCATGTTTCTAACGTTCTTAGCTCTGTTAAACACTTTGATTGGCTTTATGATTGGTGCTCTCTAAATAAACTCGCCTTGCTTTGCCTTTTCTCACCTTTTGTTTCTGGTGGTTTCAATCTTTTTTTTTTTAGGTGGAGTGGTTGTGCTCCAATGGCTAAAAGGCGTGGAGGTGTGGGCGTGGCCACATGGCACGGCTTCCTGTACGCCATCGGAGGTCATGATGCTCCAGCTTCGTCGCTTGCCTCTCGGCTTAGTGACTGTGTGGAGAGGTGAGTCTAAGTCTATGAGGAATGGGAGTGTTTGCAGGGTGAGGCGGCTTTTAGTTCCTACACTCCAAACTGTGGCTCAAGCGACCAGAGAACCTGAGGCGCTCTCAGTCTCGGGTCCCATAAGCTCCGTCACTTCTTATCTACTTATGCTTATTATTTTAATTAAACTAATATTAATCTCCTGTTTTTGTGATCTTATATTTGAATGTATTTTGTATTCTAACACCTTATTTAACTATTTTACTTCATTCTTATCTGCAACAAACTAAACTCAGTTTGATCGAACCCATCATATTTTGTGAACCTGTTTGTGTGTGTGTGTTGACGGTTTACAGGTACGACCCTCAGACGGATGTGTGGACGGCAGTCGCCCCCATGAGTATTAGCAGGGATGCTGTCGGAGTCTGTCTCCTTGGCGACCGTCTCTATGCTGTCGGCGGTTACGACGGGCAGGTGTACCTCAATACCGTTGAAGCTTACGACCCGCAGACTAATGAATGGACACAGGTACACACACACACACACACACACACACACACACACAGTACAGTGCAGACACACACTCTCTGACGCATCACCAAGGTGCTCTGAATAAAGGCACTGAACCCCCAACTGTTCGGGCGCTCTTCAGTGTGCAGCACCTCACTCAGACATCGCTCCATTATGTATGCTCACAGGATTGTGTTTGTGCATGTGTGTCTGTGTATTCCTTGACTTTGTGTATGTAAAATGAAAAACTGAATTTCCTCTTGGGGACTAAAGTACGTCTTTGTCTTCACAGACACTTTGAGACTACACAGGCGAATTGACTGTAGTTTGATCTAAACAAGAAATAAATCAGGATGAATACAAATAAAGTTGTGTATTACAAACATGGTCACATTTGGACCTTCTTCCAGCTCCTCGTCCATGAAGCTTGGCATGTTTTTGTCACTATGTAAATGTGTGTTTTCTTAAGGCTGAAATTGCCCTTGCTTAAAGGACAATTTTATATATATATTTTCATGTAAATAAAGTCTTTGGCACTTCAGTTTATACCTCATCTCTGGAATAGGATTTCCAACCAAAGTCAAGAGAAATCTGCTGTTTTGGTGTCATGTACCCTGGTGAGAATTCAATTCAATTCAAAAAACTTTATTTGTCCCCGGGGGGGCAATTCAAACAAGAGGGCTGCAGGTGGGTAAGATGCAACATACAGAGATCGACCAGACTGACACAGAGGGAGGAGGACAATCTGAGAGGAGAGGGGACAAGTAGTCACCATTAAATGTATCCTCTGCTCATTGTCAGTAACAGAAACAAACAAAGCAGAGGATTTGTTCTCTGTCCTGTCAGCGTCACGTCTCCTGGTTTCTAAAGACATGGCGGTTAAGTTTAGTATTAGGGGACTGAAAGTCAGCTTTGAATTCCTGTGGAGAAATTTGAGACACAAAAACTAACTGGAGTAGACAACCACAGAAAAAAAATCTTCCCATAGAGCCGAATGTTTAACATCCATACCCACTCCCTGCCGTGCTGAAGCCAGTGTGCGTCAGCAGTCATCGACAACACCATGTTTTACAACTTGTACTTTTATAACACACTTACACATTCCCTTCAGTTAGCTATTTATTTTTAAATTAAGTCTTGACCTTGAAAACAACGTTTGAAAAATCTCAGGTCAAGGTCCTTTTAGCAGCGCAGAAGTCACAGAACAATGGTCAACATAAGCATTCATTAACCCTTTCATATATTAATTATTACATCACAATAGTTTTTGTCCTTGACAATGAAACATTATGCTAATGATCTTTTTATTCAAAATAATGTCTTTTTAAAGGATTCATGTTCCTGACAGACGAAGCATCAGTGCATCATAAGAGTGACCTTTAAAAGAAACCTCAAAACTGAAATGAACGATCAAATCTAAAACTCTGTAACATTGTGTTTGAAAAAAGGGAAGTATATTTTTCCAACATCTAATTTCATTGACAAATATTATTTTTACGCTTTTGTTCCCTAAGAATGAAAAGATTTAGCAGTTACGCTGAGTTATGTGGTGCTGGTCCAATCTCTGACCACTTTAAAAGTTTCTATTATGTTTGCACAAAACAATAGAGATTCAAACATCATTGTGGTTGTTGTTGTTCTTGGTGGTTGTGGTGTTTGTGTTGGTGTTGTTAGTTGTGGTGGTGGTGTTGTAGACGTGTAGACCGCTCTTTGCATTTTCGGAATATGGTAGTCTGGACGTGATACTACAACATACACTCGCCGGCCACTATATTAGGAACAGCTGTTCAACTGCTTGTTGCAAATATTTAATCAGCCACATGGCAGCATCTCAATGCATTTAGGCATGTAGACATGGTCAAGACGATCTTGTCAAGTTCAAACCGAGCACCAGAAAAGTTCATTTTCAAGGTTATTGACTGTGTTGTATTTCATATTTCGGTAACACTTTATTTTGATAGTCCGTCTGTTGACACTCAACAAGCTATCGGTAGATATTCAGTTGCATGTTAACCAACAGAGTATCTACAGAGTCAGTCATTTGATGAGTGAGAAACCTTGGGGATATGTTGACATCATACTGTTGACTTTCAATTGACATAGTGATTCAGAGTAGTTGAGTGTAAACTTACAAGAAGTTGACAATCTACAGATAGTTAGTTGAATGTCAATCAATAACCTGTTTTAAAAAAATAGAGTCGGAAGACACTTTTTGTAAAATGTTGTAACAACTTGAAATGCACCTTATAGTCTACTAATAGTTAGTTGAATGTATGTTACTTGTCTGTTGAAAAAGTTATGCTGAATATCAACTGACACACTGTTGACATGCAACTGAATATCTACTGATAGCTTGTTGAGTGTCAACAGACGGACTATCAAAATAAAGTGTTACCCATATTTCTAATGTGTTAAGACAGCCATGAGTACAAACAATATTAGCTGACTATAGGATATATTAATTGAAAGAGAAAAGATTTCACAGGACCTGATGGATTAAATATTAAATTCATCGTTAATCCACTGATGCTCCAGTTTGTGTCCAGCTGTGACAGTCATTCTTCTTTCGTCTGCAGGTAGCGCCTCTGTGCGTGGGCAGGGCGGGAGCGTGCGTGGTGGCTGTCAGACTGTGAAAACAACAACATCCAGTGATGGACTTGGTATGATGCGGCTCAGAGAACCCTCCTCTTCACCACCGCTGACGTGCAAACCCATCTGCCTGGCAGCATGTGAGCGCCACCAGGAAGTGAGAGACTGATTACTGAACACACTTCAGGTGTCAGACCTCGACAGAAGCACACTGAACTCTCCTGTAACGGCTCCCTATCATTTTTATTTTATTTTATGTTTAGGGTCGTTGTTGAGTGTCGGCGTTTCTGATGGAGTCTTCACATTACAAACTTTTTGTTAACCTCTCCTGTAGAAGTGAACTACCACCGACGCCCGTGATGAAGAAGAATCTGCAGTGTTTGTGTGAGCATGACAGAACAGCTGTCTCGAGGTGTTTTTTTTCCCTCCCTTGCCTGTTATATTGTTCCTGCAGACAGCGTAGGACAAACACACACACACACACACACACACACACACACACACACACATCCACAGACCTACACGGCTGCTTTCAGCTTCTTCTATTTCTGTTGACAAAAAAGTGAGACGGAGAGAGAGAGAGAGAGGTTGTCAGGACGGCTGAGATGCCTCATCATTTTATGCTTTCACTTTTCCTAACATGAACTGATAGTGTGCATTGATGCTATTTTAACATATTCCCTGTTATTTTATGCTGCAGTCTGCAAGCGCTCTGCTCCCGATTTCTATCCTGCTCCTTCTCCCTGACAGTTTAAAGAAAGACTTTTGACATAATCAGCACAACCTTATGAGCTGCAGTACTGTAAGGAACGCTGATGCCTTTTTAGACAAAAACACATCATGATGCTTAATCTTGATATTCCTCTGAAGCAAACAGAGTGTCAGTAATGTGCAGCTTATTTTAGATTTTTAACAAGCTACAAATGCAAATTATTCCACCTCTTCCTTTTATCTTCTGTTGTTTAACGTCATATTCTCGCTTTTGGTTTCACATATTTGAGCTGCAATGAGGTTCACAGCCTGAGTCATAGAGAGCGTAAATGTGGCCCTGCGTTGAGAACCTGAATGGAAAAGGCTCACCTCTTTCCAGGCTCAGCGTCTGTCCCATCTGTAAGTGTGTGATTGTGTGCGTGTACATGTACATGTGTTCAGTTGTTCAGAAACTGCAGAGAGTATATTTTTATCTCAAATGAGAATCTTCCCCTCTCTCCACAATTCCCCGCTGCTTTCTCTTCATCCCCATTTTCCCACTTCATCACCACACACACACACACACACACACACACACACACACACACACACACACACACACACACACACACACACACACACACACACAGCACTGTGTTTAAGGGGCAGAATTGGATACAAGGACAGAAATGAACAACAGACCATATAATGAGACCCTGAATTTAATAGCGCTGGTTCAGCCGATGTAACGTTTTGTTTGATGTGGAGTTCAAAGCGTTATTAGATTTGATGCTGCTGCAGACACACAATCAGACGTCAACGGAGAAAATGAGTTTCGACCTCATGCGTTCATGTTTGAGTAAACTTATTGTACATGTCAGGAAACCGGAAGAATACAAATCCGCTGACTGCAGGCGCAGAACAGACACGTGCCACAGTCATTCAAGCTGTATACGTAATTGTGTGTTTCCCCTCTGTGGCTAAATCTGCTCCTCCCATTTTGTTTGTGTGTTTGTGTTTGTGTGTGTGTGTGTTTGTGTGTGTGTTTGTGTGTGTGCGTGTGTGCTTAGTGTACAGAAAAGCAGCTCCTGACAGTGAGAGGCAAAGCAGGCATCCTGTCTGAACTGACAGATCTAGAGCTAATGTAGCCCCCAGGATGCTCTTCAGAAACACACATGGACCGTTCACAGATACACGGACACACACACATAAACACAAACACACACACACACACACACACACTTAAGCACACAGCCGAAAGCCAAGCGCCCCAGGAGCCAGGGAAGATTGAAAAGCCTCCCGTATTTGCCAGCATGACATCTAAAAAGCAGAGAGAGGGGCGGGCGTGCGATTCCCCAAAGCTGAGCGGATGTTTATTCAGGCCGAATGCACGACTGCATTATTCTATTTTCTTCTTCTCCTGCAAACCGCCGAAACCTGCTCGCTGCTTATTTAGAGACTCGTTCTCCTCAGAGCAGATGAGATGAGAGCAGAGGTAAATGTGTCGCCTCCACTGTGTACAGTCAGAGAGTTTGAATTCAGTCAGAGGTCAAATACATCCCTGTTTCCAAAAAACATTTGGATGTTGTGTAAAATGTAAATTAAAACAGAACGATTTGTAAAAAACGTAAACCATTTGCAGAGGGCGTGGTGAACCTTATTTTTAACCTGTGCATTTGTGAGGCGGGAGGCTAGACAAAGAGGGTTTGAATGTTTTCTGTTGACCGCCATCGTTATCGAATTTATCGTAATGATCATCTCCTTCTGGACTTTTTGTTTAGAATCATTTTTTCAGGTTTTTGTTTAATAAATCTACAAACATATCTAGACTTTGAATTTGATTTGGATAATTCTGATTTTTTTGGACATTTTACACAAAGTCCCAACGTTTAAGGAAACAGAGTTGTATAAAAAACGACATTCCAAATCAATCTATGTATTTAGTGTATATGATGTACATAAATAATATTAAATCTGTATGTAGTCTTATTGCTTTATGCTGTAGCCTACAGCACACAGTAGAAGTGCAGAGTGTTATTGTGTGTTTCACTTTGTCCCATGAATTCAAACCAAGAAGAGACAAATGAAGCATGTACAGCTGCTCATCTCCTCCTTAAGTACCAGCATATAACACCTCCTCTTCTACAGTATAAATACGGGATGTACAATATATCTATGTGCTGCTGTAATATGCTGTTATCTGTCTTTTTATACAGTAAAGTCCAGATGTGATTGAACTCTTGTTTCTGTTTTTTATTTCCCGTGTAAAACACTAATGCAACGGTTTAACAGTCACAACTAAATCATCTTTATGTTGTGGTTGTTGTTGCACGCCGCCTCTGTTTGTCACATCAGCACTATAAATGCCATCATGGTGTAAATTTGAATACTTCGAGGTGCCTCTTATCTCTAACAGCATCCCCATCAGAGCAGGCATCAGTGGTGGCCTTTGCAGTTTGAAGGTTTCTGTGGTTTAAGGCCGGGTCCCCCCCCCCCCCCCCCCCCCCCCCCCCCCCCCGACTTGTGTATGACTTTGCATTAATAATCTGGGGCCCGGAGGTTAATGTGAAACCTCATTACTCTTAAGAATGGATGCTCTAACTTTACCGCTGTAGGTTGGAGCCAGAGACAAAGCAGCAGGTTGAAGCATTCATGGAGCGAAACAAGTGTCTGAGGGAGAGGAATGCTCACGATTTACAGATACTGTGACCCCGGGACAGGAGCCAGAAGAAAACGGATTCACTCTGTTATTTATCGCAGGCGGGGCTTTAAATCATAACCCGCCTCAGACGAACGGCGCCTGGTGGCTCTGAGAAATGGAACCAGTGACCTTGTCTTGCCCCCTTAACAGCACCTGAGTCCTTACCGCCTGACGGGTACAAGAAGGAGACGAAACAGTGCTGGACTGCCTGACTGCACATGTACGTGACATATAAATGTAGACACGACCTGCAAAAACATAAAGACATGCAGCTGCGGGCGTTATGACAATATCCATCAGTGCTGTACACATGTGCACACATCTGTACCAACCGGGCAGATTAGTTACCCACAGGCCCGTCTGTTAGCGTCAGCCTTTACAGTCCTCATCCTGTTCAGCCAAACATTCATCAGAGCCATACACATTTATTTTCCACTCAAGCAAAGATGACATGAAGCAAAAGGATGGAGGTTTATATTATTGAAGCGACAAGACTTCAAGGTCATTTCCATGTGATTGAAGGCTGCAGCCATGAAGAGCGATCATTCAAGTCTGTGTTTGATGAAGTCGCTCAGCTGAAACATTAGAAACAGTAGCTTAGTGTATATGAAGAGCTGCGACAAAATGACACAGACTACGTACAGCATGTTACACTGTAACGTTATGGTCATTACGTGGCCAGAGGCGTTTTCACAATAAAAGCAATAATAACAGTTTAAATAGCGGCAGCAAACATCAGAAGTTTCATGCTTTATTCCTGCATGAAGCTCCTAAAAAATCCAATAATAAAAGTGTTGCTTCATTCACTCTGGTCTCTCATTGTCTCTCTGCCAACAAAGAAACATTTCCCAACATCCGTTTTTTCATCTTTCTTTTTTTCATCTCTCTGCTCTAATTTTATCAATTTGCTTTTGAAATCATGCAGCTGCTCCCTTCAGTGCATCCTGATGAGGTCTGAGTCAGCAGGGTGTGTTCTGCAGAAAGGGAATATTCGTGTCACACAGCTGGCATTTCACGCCTGCTCCTGGGTTTGTAGAGCAGAAATAAGCTGTCACCCCTCCACCTCCGTACAGTATGGGAAAGGACCGAAGGTGCTGTGTCACCACCAGTGTTTGCTTTGAGCAGTAATGAAATAACAGAAGAGAGGGAGGGATGACCTTTGGCTCAATTCATTTTATTGCCTGTAAACCAGTCCAGTATATAAAGAAGTCACACTGGTCAGTCTCCCTGCTGTAATATAAAAAACAACCTTTTCATCTTTATAGACATTAAAAAAAAACAATTGTTTATGTTAAATATACGTAATAAGTAATAATATATTATAGGGATAATACAGAGAGTCTGTTTGGTAGAGAGTCAGAGGAGCTGAAGATCGTGTTTCTTTTAATTATAGATCTTTATTAACTGATTGCAGGATAACAGAAGAAGTGGGCAGATATCATAAACACAAGGACAAAGAATTGTTTAAGTCATTTACTTTGTGTGAGGTCGCCCTCTGCTGTATCTGTGGTGGAAGCACACTATATGCGTCGACACTGTACGAGCGGATATAAAAACAGAATGTAAAATAATATTATGCGTTATAATTACGTTGACTATACAAGAATACATAGTTGGGCTCTCTTTTTGTATTATTTATCAAAATCGTATTGACAGGTTATTGGGAAAAACAAAAAATTCTGCTTTTTAATCTGAGTGAACAAGTCCCCATTTAGTATTTTTTATTTTGTAGTTTATATCTATTTATTTTATTTAAATAAATAGATATAAACTACAAAATAATATATAGATTAAATGAAATAAGAAATAATTATTCTTTAGATCATGATTTTTTTTCTGGTACTTTTCAGAGTGATTGTGATTCAAATGCCTTTATTTAATTAAAGGAGAGAAAATGTAAACATGCTTAGAGGATTTAAAGCTCTTTCTTTGTCTGCTGTCCTTTTAATCCTTGTAGAAGAGAGACGGAAATCAAAGTTTGTGTTTCTATTGCTCGTCCAGCTCATTTAAGTCTGAAAGTCATCATGGGCAGATGTTGGCTTTCCTCACGTTGGGTTGTGTGGAATTCAAATGGGGTTGTCTGAAATGTATATTATTGATCGATGAAAAATGTGCTGTATAGTAAAAATATATTGAACCCAGACTACTTTGTGCCATAGCCAATGCCAAAACAAAAGCCTTGCAGAGTCTCTGTCCGTCTGTCATCCAAAGTTCAGGAATGTCATCCCAGCCTTTCTTCCTCTGTGCACAATAATAAACAGGAAGAAGCCTAAATGTTTTTATTACATTAATGTTTACTGGCAACACAGTAGAAAAAACTATTAAATTATTGAAAACAACTTAATTTGAGCAAAAAGCTGTTTGTGTTCAGGATGCCTATAGTATCTTCTTCCATCACAGTCATCTCAGCTCTGATTTAGAGGCTGCTCATTGGCTAATGGCTGTTGCCATGACACCGCCTTGGAAAGACGCTTCGAGGCGATGCATTGTGGGAAACATGAATCGGTTTTGTCGAAGAGGTTTTGAACAGAAAAGATCATTTTAAACTCTATATAACAAAACGCCATTAAGATGAAGGTATGTATCAGCGTATTTATGTTAAACACCGGCAGTATTTCCTGCTTTTTGTTTCCGGGTTTGTTTTGTTTTTCACATGGATATGCTCTGTGCGGCTAGTTTACCTAGCTACTTGCTAACGGTGGTGTTAATTAGGCCACTTGTGGACACCAAACTAAAGCAGTTTAAAATGTTTTAAAGTAGTTCAGGTGAGTCAGATAACACCAGCTGTTTCATGTGCAAAGGTGTAAACCTGGGAGTACTCACGGCCAGCGTTTTACGGGAAGTATCAGGCAGCTTTTCCATCTCAGGTGGAGTTAAATATAAACAATAAGACCTTTTAGTGTATTCTTTAAAGACAACAGACTTCTTCTTCTTAGATATAGAATAGAATATAATTACTTTATTGATCCCAAACTGGGAAATTGTGGCGTTACAGCAGCAGGTTGTCCAAACACACAATATGAGTAAAAAACACAATGTTAGCAAATCTAAACACAATATAATATTAAATACAAAGTAAATAAGCACTAAAAATATCAAAAGTAAGAATGAGAATATATACAACCAGGATTTCACTAAGCATTACTAGTCTTAAATATGGAAGATTGAATGTAAATGTGCAAAAACAGAGTAGTAAATGGACAGTATTGACATAAGTTAAAGTGCATGAGTGTAGACATGTTATAAGCAGAAACTATTCAATATAACGGCGAGTAGACAGACAAATGAAGTGAACATGAGTGCAGGGATAATTTGTAAATTTAACATGTGCAGAACAGATTACAGTAAGGAGAGACAGATATTATTATGATGACAGTTCTCTGAGCTGTTGTACAGAGTTATGGCCTCCGGTAAGAAAGATTTCTTGTATCTGTTCTTGTGACAGCGGAGTTGAATCAGTCTTTTGGAGAAGCTGCTCCGCTGTTTGTCCAGTAGGGTGTGCAGAGGCTGATCAGGATTATCCATAATGGATAACAGTTTGTTCAGAGTCCTCCTCTCTGTCGCCACTACAAAAGAGTCCAGCTTGCAGCCTATCACAGAGCAGGCCTTCTTAATCAGTTTGTCCAGTCTCTTAGTGTCACCAGCTCCAATGCTATCTCAATGAATCACAAAACACAGACTCAGGTTGGTTTCCTGCATTACGTGTGCAGCCAAAATCATTTAATCCATGGCAGTTTGTGTCCATGTAAAGTTGTTCATGTTGCATTTGAGCTTTTTTTAATTTTATTTCTTAGGGTTGTTGAAATTAAACGTAGTGTCAGATGTTAAATGTACTTTAATATACAGCCTTCAGCATCATATACAATAAAAACGTACATAACATAGATCTTCAGCTGTTCAGTAGTTACTAAACAGTGACATGCTTTTGACATATTTTAGGGAAGACATTGCCATTGTCATTTAGGATAGAATAATACTTTATTGATCCCCGGAGGGGTAATTCGGGCATTACAGCAGCACAGACAAGAAAGCTCAAAATACACATTAAACAGAATAGATAAGATAAATAAAAATAAAAATAAAAATAAAAACATCGGGTATATACAGTACAAAATGAATGTTGAAGTTAACTAGGGGGAATTGAGAATTGAGACAGTATTTGCAGAGAATGACAAGATAAAGTGACAAGTGATGATTAAAGTGACTTGATATGATAAATAGCAGCAAGTAATGTAAAACAGCAGAGAGAGAGAGTTGTTGTTGTTAGTTGTTGTTGTTTCACACAGTCTGTAACTTAAACCAATAACATATTGAAAAAACTGCCCAAACAAACTCTTATTCTGTTGCCTGCAAGTCAATTTGTGTAGATTGTATAAATAGAGAGTTTATAAGGAACACAGGAAGTTAATTTAATTTAATAAATATTAATTATTGAGCTGTGGAAAAGGGGTAGGATTAAATAAGTTTTATACTTCTTCCTACTCCTTTTCAGGCATATCAATTGAATGTATTATGTAATTTTCTTTTTCTTTTTTTGTGAAATAATTTGAACAATTTGTTTTTTGTTTATTGTATTTTCGTGCTTTTCATTTTGTTTTGTATTTTTGATATGTTTGATTTTATTTGATATGTCTGAAATAAATTTAATCAATCAACTTCAGTCCAGTCCATGTTATGAGTAATAGTTTGTTATGCAAATAGATGTTACTGAAAAGAATTTCTTGGTGTTCACAGAGCGTTTTTATCCTCGATGACAAAGCCTGGGCCGGTTCTAATCTGCTCTATAGGTGGCAGAAATCCCTTGGTAATTACATCGCTGTTGCTGGGTGAGTAAACTGTTCTATTAGGAAATGTAGTCTTGTAAAAGATGTGTTATTATCTCCTTTTCCTAACAGGATTTACATAAACATATTCAATCAAATGTGCATTTTATTTCTAATTATTCAGACAGGACAACTCAGTGAAAATTTTTGATCGGCATGGACAAAAGTGGACTGAACTCAACCTTCCAGGGTAAGTGTTCAAACTATGTTTTAACTTCAGTTTAGGCTGTTAACAAGTCTTTTTTATTCCACTTTCTTTTCTTTCTCCTTATCCCCCCAGACGCTGTGTTGGAATGGACTGGGATAAAGACGGGGACATTTTGGCAGTGATAGCTGCAAAATCCAGCTCCATTTACCTCTGGGATGCCAGTGTCAACAAGATATCACAGATAGAGGGCGGCATGAAGTATGATAAGAGTCGAACATGTACAGTATCTGAAGGGGCAGAAGTTAGATGGCGGCTTTAAGGCTTTCATAATTATAGTCAATGTTGCTCAACTTTCAGTTTATAAGACGAGAGTAGATGTGATATTGCTTTGAATCAGCCCGTGTACTCTGGGTTATGTTCTTGTTCTTGCTGTTGTTGGTTTCTGCAGAGACCAGATGTCCTTCCTCCTGTGGTCAAAGATCAGCCCGCTGTTGGCAGTCGGGACAGTTAAAGGAAACCTGCTGATCTACAATCAGCAAACCTCACGCAAGATCCCTGTGCTGGGTAATTGATGCATTTCTTTAATGTTTTATTGGGACATTTAAAAAGCATGTAGTTAAAGTTAAAAGATAAAGTTAAATCTAGTTAAAGATTAGCATTTCAACAAAATGATCAAAACTTAACATATCTGAATGCTTCATGTCTTAGATTGTTAATTGCTTAGTTGCTCTATTTTATATAATCATCAGAGGATGAGTTATTATAGGTGCTGCTTGTGACCTGCAGGATACACAATGACTGAAATGTCATGAATGTCTTAAACTGTTGGAAAGATGAAAATGTTAACGTTCTGCTTTTCAATTTGAGGTGGAATGTGGATGTTTCACTTCCTGAACATGTTCAATACATGTAACATTACGTTTTAGATTCAACGTAATGTGTAATGAGAGAAGAAAGGCAAACAGACAGACACAGTTTTCTGAATGTTTCATGCACACAGAACACAGTTGAGCAGATACTTGTTGATGCTTTCGTTAGCCTTCTCTATGTATTGCTATCTGCTCTCTTCTATTTCCAGGTAAACATACAAAAAAGATCACCTGTGGGTGCTGGAATTTTCAGAATCTACTTGCTCTGGGTAGTGATGACAACACTCTGAGCATCAGCAATCACGAGGGGGACACGGTCCGACAGGTAGCCACACATACGCAGGAGTGTATTAACTCACTGACAGTGCAAATGTGTCCTTATTTTGACAAAAACACTTTATAGTTACATTTTCATACCAGCCCTTTGGAGTAAATATGTGCATTGGTGTCTCACTCCCTCACATTATGAGCATCCAAAAGTGCTGCAAGTAATCTGACGGTGGTCATACTTTACAGTGTTTGATAAAGAAGAGCAAAACAAACATGGAAAAGCTGAAACTCAAACTTCAAAACAGCAAACAGATGCCATTAAAGAGCAGTGTCAGAGCCAGGAGAAGTTAATGAAAATCTCTTCTGTTTCCAGACGACACTTCGTGGTGAGCCTGCTGAGATTTTCTTTTCGGTGATGAAGACGGATGAAAGATCTGCTGTTGGAGAGAGCACCGTAAGTCTGTGCTCTTTCTGATGTTGTCTACCTACTTTGATTTATTCCTTTAAATATGCTCACTTTTAATTTGACTTTCTTTTGTTTTCCTTTCTGCACATTCTCCTCCTTCAGGTGAGTGTGTCTGTGGACAAGAAGATACTGATGCTCTTCAATTTCAATGACCCTGACAACCGGATAGAATTGACCTTCCAGCGTCACTATGGAAACATTGTGTCCTACCGCTGGTAAAATACACGATCACACACTCCTGCACGCCATGGCCCACTGTTACTGATCCACTGTAGTGAGATGTTTGTACTAAGGTGTGTTCTGTGTCTTGTAGGTATGGTGATGGGTACATACTGATCGGTTTCTCCCATGGATACTTTGTGGTTATTTCCACTCACATCAGGGAGATCGGGCAGGAGCTCTATCAGGCCCACAACCACAAAGACAGTCTCAACAGCGTGGCCATCTCAGCGTCGTTAAACAAAGCCGCCTCCTGTGGGGACAACAGGTACACACAGGCTTTCAAGTGAAACAGAGCAGCAATCTATTTATTTATTTTGAACTCAAGAATTGTTTGTCTTGTTGCAGCATAAAGATCCACGAGCTGTCAGAGCTTAAAGACATCAGCAACGTAGTTCGGCTGGATGACGAGACCAAAGGTGAGAAAGACTTCTCTTTTGTAGCCATTCTGTCAGTTAAAGGATTCTCCTTTTAAACAGTGTCCACGTCTCCTTTACCGGCCTACCGCTCTCGTTCTGCAGGTCTGGACCAGATGAGCTGGACGGATGACGGACAGCTGTTGGCGGTTTCCACACAGAAAGGGACGCTGCACGTCTTTTTGACCAAGCTGCCCATCCTGGGTGGCAGCTTTGGAACCCGTCTGGCGTACCTCACCTCGCTGCTGGAGGTCACGGTGTCCAACCAGGTTGAAGGGGTGAGGTTACACACGCACACACACACACACACACACACACACACACACAAACACACATCAGGTGTTGCAGAAACACAAAGAGAAAATAAATCACAATGAATCAAGAAAGTTAATAAAAATTAGTTTAGATACAATTGATAAAAATAAATGAAAAAGGTACACATAACAGGTATACAAGTAGGAGTAAAATGAACTACCGGTATACAGGACAATTATTGGACATTAATTAACTACTTACACCATCAGTTTCACCAATGTTTAGATATTTACAGCAGAAAAAAATCATTAATATTTACTTTTGAATGAAATACAGGAATGCTGTTTGATGAGTCGTTTTATGGAGAAAACCTGAGCCCTGTATTACAAAGATCAAAACACACAAATGACTCTCTGAACACTAAAATTAAATATATGAATCCATTAGGTGAAGTTGGTAAGTCTTTTTGCAAAACACAAACATTTAGGATAGAATCGCAGAATGTGAAAAACTACATACATTACGTATATAATTCATTTTTAAAAATGTGTGGAGGCTGTGGTTCTACGGGCGTGCGGCCCGGGTTTGGGTCCGACCTGTGGCTCCTTTACTGCATGTCATTCCCCACGCTCCCTCTCTCCCTGATTTCTCTATCCACTGTCCTGTCTCTCTGATAAAGGCACAAAAAGTAAAAAGTAAATATTTTATTTTGTAGGAAAGTCCTGTGGCCATACAAGTGGAAATAGAGCCGACTTTTATCGCGATGGGACCGTACCATGTGGCTGTGGGAATGAACAACAGAGCCTGGTTCTACGCCTTGGTCGACCATGAACCTGGTGTGTGAGTGTGAAACAGTAAACCAGGTGTTGTGTGAGGTTGATAACTATTCAACCCTGCATGAGTGTATGAATCACCTCAATGTTGTATCACTCAGGTTTTAAGAAGCTAAAGGACATTGAGTACTTGGGGACAATAGCCAGCATGTGCCTTAACTCCGACTACGCAGCAGCTCTGTTTGAGGGAAAAGTGCAGCTTCACATGGTGAGCGATTATTGAGCCGGCTTCACCATTCACTGCTCTTATGAACATGGATAAACAGAAGGGTTCATGCGACTGTGTGTGGGTTTAGATTGAAGGCAAAGACCTGGAGGAGAAGAAGCAGATGAAGCTGTTTCCAGATGACGAGATAAAAGGTCGGATCCTCTGCCACGCCCTTACCGCTGACTTCCTCTACTACAGCACCGATGTAAGGCACAGCAAATCCTACCATTATTTTAAGAAGGTCATGATATGAGTACATCTTCTCCTCACTCTACTGTAGCCTTGTAAATGTGTTTTCCAAGATACTTATTTGTCCTCTTCTCATTCCGATCCCCTCCTCGTTATCCTCACTTATCTTTTGCTAATGCATGTTATCCTCTCTCTCTCTCTGTGTTTATCTTTCTCAGTCAGGTCATGTGGTGTGTGTGTTGGTGGAGGACTGGGAAACAGTGAGCAGCTACAGTCACACGGTTGGTGTGAGGAAAGTGTTCCCCGACCTAAACGGCACTCGTCTGGTTTTCATTGACGAGAGGAATGGCGGCTTCCTGCTCTCTCCTACAAACGTCAGTAGAAATACTTACTAAAGACTTTTAGTGTCTTTTCCCCCGACAGATTTCGGTCAAACTTTCTGGATGTCAACGGATGCTTTTAACAAAAATTATATTGGTGCCAAGACAGAATTTACAAATGTTAAAGCTCCCGTGACGAGATTTTAATTGGTTATGAAACTGACTGAAATGAATACTGACGCCTCTTAATGACCTACAAAAGATACTCAGACTATTAGCGACAAGATTGAGTATTTCTACTTTGTCATTTTTAATGATTCTTATGTCTGCTATGGGGTTTGTGTCAAATGAGATGATTTACAGCACCCTAATGAAACAAGCTTTTTTCCACCTTTTGTACAGCAAATCTTCACAATAAGTGATAAATATAGCTGTTTAAAGAAAGCAGATGATGATTTTTTTGTTAGAAAACACTCCCTACACATGTACAGGACTGAGTAAAAATAGATATGGGATATCACACCGTCTAAAGGGGGCGCCAAAATGGACAAAAACAGAAAGTTCCTCAATAGAACTTTAATTTAGAGTGATACCTGATATGAAAGGTCAAACAAAGGTCACATTCCACTGACCTCTGATTAAACTGGGTAAATTAATATCCAGTAATAAAATATCATTGCAGGACAAGTTTTTTTAATGTTTTGTGGAGGTAAATCAACCAAATGAAACATTTGTGGTCCTGTTGCATTTAGTGTGTTTGCACTAATTTAGCAGGTTGAGTTTCTTTATAATAGATCATGTTGTTTTTTATGTAGTTTATTTTTTTATAATGTGTTTGTGTGTGTGTGTGTGTGTGTGTGTGTCCATCCAGGCAACAAACACCTGCTTTGAGCTCCCAAACTTCTCTCCCACCATCACTGGAGTGCTGTGGGACAACTGGCACGCTGACAGAGGAGTGTTTGTAGCTTATGATGAAGACAAGGTTTACACCTACGCGCTGCATAAAACGACCATATACGGTGAGCGATCCCACACCGTCACACAAACTACACACTTACCCCTCTGCGATTGAGTTCTAAAATGTTAAACAGGGAGAACTGGTCCTTCATTTTAAAGTTATTTACTGTCCTATTCATGTGGGCCAGCTCACATTAGCAGAAAAACTCAATATATTGATGCTGAATGCAAAAAAAAAAAATGTAATGATGAGCTGACAACAGGAGGCTCATTATTAAAATGTACTTCTTCTTCCCTGTCTCTGTCTTTCCAGGCCCCAGAGTGGTGCTGGTGGGTAGCACCCCTCTCCTCTTTTCCCAGAAGCCTTTGCTCTTGCACAATGGAGAGCTCACGTGTCAGACAGCCAGCGGAAAGACCAGTGAAGTGGCTTTGAGCACTCACCCCTTCCTCAAGCGCTCCGCTGGCACACCAGTAGACTCACAGCTGGATTTCAGCAAGAAGCTCGGCCAAGCTCTACTGCTCAAGAGGTCAGCCATGTTGGAGACGATGTGTTCACACATGGAAAGAAAGCTTTGAGGAGATTTATTTATGTGCTAAGTTTTTATGTTAGTAGTCAGTTTATGATATATTTGGTTTGTTAATCTAATCTCTGGAAAACGTTATCAGAGATTTAATACTGAAAGTTGTGCTGTAATGGCATTATTAATAGTTACAAGTTATGATCAAAGTTGTTTTTTTTGTTTTTTTTGTTTTTTTAAAGAGAGAGAGATCTGTACGCTGTTTAGCTCCCACTGAGCAAGAGTACACGTTTAATAGTAAATTAAAAAATCTGCAATTTATTTGTTTTCCCTCCAGGTTTCATGAAGCGTGGGATCTGTGTAAGTCTGCCGGCAGTAGCTCAGACTGGGCAGAGTTAGGGAAAGCCTGTCTGGTCCACATGGAGGTGGATCTGGCTATCCAGGTGTACCGCATGAGCGGGGATGTGGGCATGGTGCTGTCACTGAAGGGCACCCAGGTACAACTTAAACTCAGACCATTATTAATATATCACACTCTCTCTCAGTGACACACAGCGACAACTCTGACACACCTACCCTCCTCCTCTCTGTCTATCACTCTCTCCCTGTGGATTCAGGGAACAGAGGACATGAATTTACTGGCAGGGCATTTGGCCATGTTTCTAGGGGACTACAATGTGGCCCAGGACCTCTACATGTCCTCAAGCTGCCCAATCGCTGCCCTGGAGGTAAAAACATTCACACACAAAGAGTCGACAGTCTTTATATGTTTAATCAGCCGCTCATGTCGTTTCATCAACAAGTATGGGAAGTTATTAAGTAGTGCCCTATTATACATATATATATATATATATTGTGTGTGTGTGTGTGTGTGTGTGTGTGTTTTAGATGAGGAGAAACCTGCTGAATTGGGACAGTGCTCTCATGTTGGCAAAGAGGTTAGCAGAAGACCAGATTCCCTTCATATCCAAAGAGTACGCCGTCCATCTGGAGTTTATGTAAGTAGAGGCAAACACACTCATATATTCATAATCAGAGATGACTCAAGTACACACCTCCTTTACTAAAGTAGAAGAACAGAGACGTGTGTAACAGAACCCTGAGAAAGTACTGATTCACCTTCTTTACTGGAGTAAAACTGAAAAAGTAAAAAGATTTAATTTAAAAAAAAGTAAACAGTTTGATAAATAGTAACAGATTCCAGAAAGTTTATTTCAATATCTTAATCAAGTATTTGTACTACACTTCTAATCACCACTCATCATCATCAGTCTACCCTGTAAATAAACTTCTCTCTATCTCTATCGCTCACTCTCTCTCTCTCTCTCGCTCTCTCTTTCTCTCTCTCTAGTGGAGACTATGTGAACGCTCTTGCTCACTATGAAAAAGGCATGACCCATGATGCTAAAGTAAGTGCTATCATTTTTTTTATCTCAGCTTGCTTGAATAATATTGTAAAATTAATTTCACACTGTTAGCATGAAGATGAATACTACTTACTATGAATAATATAATTACTACCAAGCAGCAACATCCAGTGTTGAAAGATGAATCAAATGCAAAAGTGCAAAAAAAACTGCAGTTCCACATGTGGCTGCAAAAGACTCAGAAATAAAAAATATTTACAGCCTGGTTCATAAAACACATTTGGTATAAATAGCTCAATACTCAATATTGGTAAAAACCTTCTTTTCTTTTTTTTTTTGTGGGGGGGGGGGGGGTTGATTTCATTAAGCCTTATTCATACATTTTCACAATTAGTGGCATAGCTGCTTTGACTGACAGCTGGTTGAACTGCAGCAGTTTGCCAGGAGGGGTAAGGCCCACCTAACCTCCCAACTCTGTCTGACAGCAGATCAGCTGACGGAAAGTTATGTAGAGTCAGCATTTCCAATATGGCGTCCCCCATCATTCTGCTTTAAAACGCCTCTTCAGAAACCTACCGATGACGTCACTATGACTACATCAGTGCTTTATACAGTCTGTGCTTACTACACAGGACCTCACTCATGACTCCAGACGATTCTTTCTCATGTGATTCTTTCTCCTCCTCGTCCTGCAGTTTGAGGAGCATGACGACGCATGTAAAGCGGGTGTAGCCAGGATGTCCATCAGGATGGGCGACATCAGGAGAGGAGCCGCTCAGGCGATCCAGCACCCGAGTAGAGTCCTTAAGAAGGAATGTGGAGCCATACTGGAGAGCATGAAGGTACAGAGTCAGCCTTGTTTGTGTTTTATAATATAGGTTACTTGTGTTTAAGTGCATTTTTTTTTTCTCACATATCTTTCTCGCTGGTTTGTTTTCTTTCTCTTGCAGCAATTCTCTGAAGCCGCTCAGCTCTATGAGAAAGGCCAGTATTATGACAAGGCTGCGTCTGTCTACATCCGCTGTAAGAACTGGTGAGACAAACAACACACACTGACTCTCAGACCTGTAAGTGTCCCTCCTCCTTTATACATTTAAACTGTATTTTTATCCATGCTCAGGGCAAAGGTGGGAGATCTGCTGCCACACGTGTCCTCTCCAAAGATCCACCTGCAGTACGCCAAGGCCAAAGAGGCGGACGGAAAGTATGTTCTTGGGTTTGAATGTCTGTCACACTGAGGAGAATGAAGCCACTAAAGAAGGGTTTATGTATAACGTGTTTGATGTGTTCTCCAGATACAAAGAGGCTGCACAGGCGTATGAGAGTGCCAAAGACTGGGACAACATGATACGTGTGCTGCTGGACCACCTGAACAACCCTGAGGACGCTGTACGCATCGTCAAGGAGACGCAGAGCATCGATGGAGCAAAGATGGTCGCCAGGTAGGACGAACAAGAGAACATTGTATGTAACCGTGTAGATATCGTAAAATGATGTTATGTTCACAAATTAACCCTCCTATTGTTACAGATATTCAAATTACAGTTATACCAAATAAAGAAAGAAGCAGATTTTGACCTTACATCATAAATCATTTATTTTCCTTTCTAGCAACAACATAATACAACTGTAAAATACAAGCCTACACTTAAGTCAAGATATTATGAAAAACACAAAAGAAGAAACCAATGTGTTTCTGAAAACTAACCAAAACTAAAATGTAAAAAACATTTACGTTAACTGAAACTACAAACGATTTTACCAAAATAAATAATACGCTATTATCAGGAGTTTTTCAAGAGTTATTTTCTGAAAGTCTGAAAGCACTATAATTCAAACTAGCCTTTGTTATTACAAAACTTACTGTGTGTGTGTGTGTGTGTGTCTCAGGTTCTTTCTGCGCTTGAACGACTACGGCTCAGCCATCAACTTCCTGGTGCTGTCTCAGTGTAACGATGAAGCTTTCCAACTGGCACAGCAGCACGGACAGATGGAGGTCTACGCTGACATCATCGGTCAGTCTCTTTCTGTGTGTGTGGTGTATAAACCACACACGGTTGAAAGATTGAAACATAAAGTCAGAATGGGTCACTGAATGTGTACGCTGTTGTTCTGTCCTGCTGCTGTGCTCATCAGGTCCTGAGGCCACGCAGGAGGACTACCAGAGCATCGCTCTCTACTTCGAGGGGGAGAAGAAACACCTGCAGGCGGGCAAGTTCTTTCAGAAGTGTGGGCAGTACAGCCGAGTAAGTACTCTTTTGAATTAAACCTTTTTTTAATGTTTATGTATGTTGTTACAGTTAATGACTCACTGTATGTATGTGTTTTCTTCTTCTCTCTGTTCACTGTGACTCAGGCGCTGAAGCACTTCCTCAAGTGTCCCAGCACTGAGGACAACCTGGCGGTGGAGATGGCCATAGAGACGGTGAGAGCGATAGTGACAAACTAAATATCCCACTAAGAGTGTCAAAATGTCTGATACTTTAATACAGCAATACAGTCTCTGTTAATTCAATGATCAAAAGTACAGAAGCTTTCAAAGAAACGACAGACCTTCAGTCAAATATGTTCTGACCACGCCCCCTCTCTGGAAGGACTTGGGTGTCTCTGGCTTTCTTGCTCCATGCCCTATTGTTTACGGTGAGAAGGCAGACTCAGAGGGTCAGAACAAACACCTAGCTGTGGGAGGGTCACCCACCTGGGGGAGGGGTTACTGCCCTTTGTGATGTCATGAAGGGAAAATCTCCAATCAGCCTGTTTGAGCACACATTTTCTGAAAAGTGGAGCAGGCAAAAGACGGAGAGGATGGACTTTTCTCATGATTGGGGGGTTAGTAGACAAGCTAAGGACAGAACGGAGAGCAGCTGTGCTTTTCATTCTAATTCACAGGTTGGAAAATGATGATGTCTTCAGTCGTTTTGGGGTTAAAGTTCTAATAAGCCTCATACAAGCAGACAGACAGCAGAGGATGTGACAATATATTTGTGCAATTAAGACAGTTTGCTCGCAGTTTTTGGTCATTACAAACAAGAAATTGAATATTAGGAGCCCCAGACAGGTATCAGTATTTTCATTTGAACTAGTATCATATCAAAGTTTGAATTCTGCTCTGGTGAAAATCCCTAGTTCCTACATGCTATCATGTGACAATTCATTTGTGTTATTTTGGATGTGTGTGTGTTTCAGGTGGGTCAGGCAAAGGACCTCTCTCTGACCAATCAGCTGATAGATTACCTGATGGGAGAGAGTGACGGCATGCCCAAGGTAATCAATCCACTGTCATGTATGTCTGTCTCTTTGTGTTTTTGAATTTCCAGGTTACAGGATTTTGTTTAATATTTACAGTTTTTAAACCCATATATTATGTGTATGTACGTATTATAAATCTTTCTCCTCAGTTGCTCCTCCCACTTTTCAAAGAGTGTGTGTTTGGCACGCACACAGTTAAAATTGTAGCTCTGTGTATCCACTGCTGACCTCCTCTAGATGCTTATTGACCCGCACCTACATACTCCTGAAGGAGCGGATTACCTTGTAGTGTTAAGATCTTACTGAATGAGAGTTCAACTCTGAAAATAAATCTTACACGATGGTTTTTTAAATTCCAGGATACTGAACAATGTGATGTGATGTGATACTACACTTTATTGACCTCTTGGGGAACTTAGTCTTGAACTCCAGTGCTGCACAAATTAAGCTGCCTTTACTGTAGAGTAAGATGAAAAGAAACAAGCCACAGTCCACCTGTCAACAGAGAAGATACCAATAAAAAAAAAAAAACATATCTCTTCTTACCCATATTGTTCAAAGGATCGTGTTCAGTTTCATAAAATGACCCTCATTTTGTATTTAGCTGTGCCCTTAAACGATCTAATGTCACATTGACCTCTCTTTCTTCTCCTCAGGATGCAAAGTACCTGTTCCGTCTGTACATGGCGCTGCAGCAGTACAGGGAGGCCGCACGCACCGCCATCATCATCGCCAGAGAAGAGCAGAGTACAGGTACAAAAATACCTTTAAAAAAAAATAAAGCCGCAGTAGTTTTCCACACTATTTCCATTTGTTTAAATTTCTTCTTGTTGCTCCCACAGGGAACTACCGTAACGCCCATGACGTGCTCTTCAGCATGTACACGGAGCTGCAGTCCCAGAAGATTAAAATCCCCGCTGAGATGGCAACAAACCTGATGATCCTGCACTCCTACCTGCTGGCCAAGGTGAGATCAGCTCAAATGAATTAATGCACATACATGTGTATGAATAATGTCCAGGAAATGAGGAGTATTTGATACTCTAACCCAGAGCTTTCTGTAGAGATGACACTGAGGAGAGGGTGGAAAATCTTTGTCATGACATGTTGTCCAGATATTACCCAACTCCTCCCCCACCCACAGCTATTTGGAAACCCTCTTGAAATGCTTTGAAGGTGTTTGTTTTCCCCAAAAACTTTTCAACCACACTTGTGAAGAAGGAGGCTTACACACAAACATGTGCTCATTTTCCACTCAGTTTGGAGAACCAACATATAAAGGCTGTGGTCATCATTAAAAAAGTCAGAGACGGAATCCACAATCAGACGCTTTATGAAACATCTGATGTAACGTGTTCATATAATGAGTTTGTTATGATCAAGAACAAAGGCCTCAGTTATATTCAAAGTGCTCGTCAGACGGACAAACAGCAACAGAAAACTCCTCAAATATATTCGTCTGAGGCCTCATCATATATTAATGTATATGTTTATAATGAGGCCTTAAGATAAACTGGATGTAATGTGTATGTGAGTGACTCTGTACATGATGTGTCCTTCTCTGTAGGTCCATGTGAAGCGGGTAGATCACCTGAAAGGAGCGCGCATGCTCATTCGTGTCAGCAACAATATCAGCAAATTTCCTGCACGTGAGTTCACACAGAATAAACCTTTTCACACTTAAAAACAACAACATCAAAAATATGCTTTAATGTAGCTGAAATCTGAATACTTTTGACCTTTGATTTTGTGTGTGTGTGTAGATGTTGTTCCCATTCTGACGTCCACAGTCATCGAATGTCATCGTGCCGGCCTGAAGAACTCGGCCTTCAGCTTTGCCGCCATGCTGATGAGACCAGAGTACAGAAACGACATCGACCCAAAGTACAGGAAGAAGATCGAGGCGATGGTTCGGTGAGAGGAATGCTCATCACTTTTCTTTACCTCATGCTGAAAGACATTAAACTCCCTCTACACATATGTACTTCACCTCCTCCAATATATCACCTCTTTCCTTTTTACTGATCTCTTGCTCTACATCTCATCTTCTCGTCCACTGCACCACAGACGTCCGGATACTTCCGAGCTGGAAGAGGAAACTACCCCGTGTCCCTTCTGTGGTTTCCAGCTGCCACAGAACGATCTGCTGTGCATCTCCTGCAAGAACAACCTGCCGTACTGCATCGCCACGGTACAAACACACACATTCACTAACCCAGTCATAAACTCGTGCTGTTTTTCCTTTTCAACAAAATAGTTCACCCCTCTTCTCGGACCACATTCTCATCATCTGTGTCTTTTTTTCAGGGTCGTCATATGCTGAAGGAGGACTGGTGTGTGTGTCCACACTGTGAATTTCCTGCTCTCTACTCACAGTTCATTCTGTAAGTCAACTTTACTAATAAACCAAACCTTCAGCACCTCCACTTTTCAGATAGTTACATGAACTGATCACATATTCCTAATCATTTACTTTTAGACCCACAGCAGCAGAGTCATCATGGTTAAGAATCACAACAGAAATGTGACAAATCTTGACTTAAGACTTTAACTTTAAAAAACGATCATCTAAATGACGGTCTACTCAACAGCAGTTTCTGAATATAAAGTAGATCTTAGTATTTGCAGGTCAAGATTACTTTTACCCTTCATAAGTTTGATGTTTGGGATACTTATCTTGTACATCTTAACGGCTCAGTTTCAGAGAGGATTTAATACCCAGCAGTGATGTTGATGTAGTCCGTCTACGGGACACAGAGGTCGTTACTTTAAGAGGCTCCCTGTGATAAAGGAAGGTGTCCCAAATATAGTTTTTGTTTCTTGAGGGATGGTCGCGTTGAACTCATGTTTGTTGTTGGTATGGTTTTATTTAACAGATAAATTCACAAATGTTCAAAATGTATCTGAAATTCAGAATTTGTAAAGTTTATAAGACTGTCACGCTTTCATGACATACTGCACACACACACATACTGCACACACACACACATGCAAACTGCACACACACATGCAAACAGCTGAGGTTCTGTATGAAAATGTGTTTAAATACTGTACCAGCAAATAGTTGACACCACCCTGACTATACTAAGAACACATTTAAAAAGTTCTTATAAAAACGAGGTCTGGACCTTACTGACATCATCTTCATGTTTCTCTGCCTGATTGTTTGTTTCAGACTTCATCAGTTTACTGTGCGTAGCAACATCACTGCCAAACTAGCTCGCTTTTTACTCCATTTTTTTCTGTTTTTTTGTAACATGTTCATTTCAAAGAATCTTTGTGCTAAGCTAAATGTCTCCTTCTCATCTGACTCTCCTACTAGAGAGTGAATAAGTGTATCCCTTGAAGTTCCCTCTCACTCACTGTCCTCAGTCTTCACTGAACTGTTTGTGTGTGCAGGTTGTTGGAAACCGAGTCGGTGTGCCCCATGTGCTCCGAGACTCTGAGTGCCAAACAGCTGAAGAAGATCTCCGATTGTTCCAGTTACCTGCAGGCTGAAGAAGTGGATCAGTGAATAAAACCAAACCAAACAATATCATTTATATTCATCTTCAAATAAAAGATTAGTTTACAGACTTCAGATCTATATTCAGGACAAAATGTGTGCAGAATTTAGTTTTTTAATGTGAAAATAAAAGAATGAACTGAATATGAAATACTTTTCAGAAAGAATCAAATAAAGCTTTTTATATTTAGCTGTTTGCTCAGGTTTCTTACGTCATCTTTTATAATATAGTGAGAACGGTTGAAGAAGCTTTAAACGAGTACAGACACTTCTGTACTCGGGATCATCTGCCTGTGAAAAGTCAAACTGGACACGAGAATATGTACAAATGCTTGAATGAATAGTTACCTGAAGTTTCCTTTGATATGGTTTGTCCTCTTTTTCTGTCGTTCATCTTTTAAATATTTCTGTTTTCCCAGACTGTGTAAGTGGCCCTCGACACTTTACACACCGTTCCCTGTGAGTTTATTGTGCTCACATTTCTGTTCAGCTCTAAAAAAAGAGACTGAATCTTTTTTTAATTAACCATCTAAGTTAACACTTGTTTCAGGATTCTTTGTCTTGTTTAATCTCCTGTACTGTTCAAGTAGCTTTAGGTGACTCTTTAACATTTCAACATCCATATTTTTTCCTTCTCTGTTTGCCTTTTTTTTGGGGGGCACTCACTTCCACTGAAAGACGTGCAGGACTTTTCTGAGGGGGTCACTGAGGGAGTTTTGTATTTGAACACTTTGAGGCATCTCCAGTGTGGTGATTGAGTGTGCTGGTTAAGATCAGGGATCTCATTTATGAAGGTCACAGAGGCTCAAAAATCAAAGAAACTCATGAGCCAAACAGGTTTGTTTACTCCTCATGAAATTTATACAAAATTGCAATATACAGGAACATCAGTGCTAACCGATACAGATCTAAAGCATTTCTGTGTAGTAGTTGTAGCAAAAGGTAACAGTCTTAGACATCAGTCCCATTATTTACAATCTGATGATGGAACAAACGCAGGTCATTCCTGTGGACACTGGTGTTACTGCAGGAGGCGTGTGGACATGATAGTGGAGGTCACAAAGCAGATAGTATGCATCACTTGTTCAGTCTAGAAACGCTCCGATGGAAACATGACCGGAGGTTTCAAAAGACGTTTCTCAGCAGTTTGGGGAGGTTTAAGTGCTTGGATCAGTTACCTGCAGTATTTAAGACCAGACTCACTCATCTGTGACGCTCGCTAAAGGATCGTTGTAAGAGAAAGTCAGAAAGAAAAAAAAAAAAAAAAAGACAGTCTGTGAGGGTAGAAGAAGGCAGACAGGGACAGTTAGCTTTCCTCCTCTGGTCGTCTTGTTATTTCTTTGCCTTGCCTTTCCCCTTGCCTTTGCCCTTCCCAGAATCATCCTTATTCGTCTCCTTCTTCGTCACCTTGGTAGCTTTAGCCTTCTTCTGCTGCAGGAAGGTTTAAAAAAAAAAAAACAACAGACCATCATGAAAAGACAGCCTTTAAGCATTGTTGTCTAAAAACTTGAGTTATCCCTCTTTAAATTCTCTTACTTTGATCATGGCGTCCAGTTTGACGCCCTCCCCCTCGTCCTCAGACTCCTGCACCTCGTTGTCCCCGTTGTCTCCTCCAAACTCTGACTCTCCCCCGCCGCCGCCGCCGCCACCACGACCTTTCTTCACTACTTGCAGGGAGTACGGTGTGAGGTGGACCTCTTTGTTGTAGGCTCGTGTGAATGCTGCTTTCACCTGGGAGGGAACAACCAGACAAGAGAGGGAACATTTATTTATTTATTTATTATCTAAAGTTGGAGAAACGCAAAAATCTGTGGGAAAAGCCCGCTAACCCAAACCCCGCCCCGTCTCGTCTCCGCCTCCTGCTCACCTTGGGGTCCAGTTTGGAGTAGGGATCAGCTTGTCCGCCCCACACGCTGATCTCCATGATGCTGTCCACGTCCTCTCTGATGAGCTGGTAGTCGTCCAGCAGCTGCACGGCCTCACTGGCGCCATCTGCTCCTTTCTTCTGAAGTGGGCTCAGCAGCGCCTGCCGCAGGTAGTGCAGGTAGTCCAGATTCACCGCCTGTCTGCTGCTCAGCGTCCTGCAGAAGAAGAAACAAAAGAGTCAGCTGTTGTTTTTATGTTTTTGATAACTTGTGAGTAGTTAAATGACCGTCTGCTCACTTGAGACCCATGTGCGAGGACAGCTCCTGGACGATGCGGGAATGTTTACTGGTGGACGAGTACTTGCCGAGCCAGCTGGGGAAAGTGGGGAACTGACTCATGTAGCCTCTCATGAGCTCACCTGGTAGCACGCTGGCATAGACGGCCTACAAGGACACACACAGAGGAACACACACGTTCATGCACAAGGTTCTTGTTAGTTAAGTCAGGTCAGATTTTATAAAACAAAAAATGAATGTTCTGGCTGCTCATCGGTCTACATGGGTGGGTTGTTGGGGCTGTTAGGAGCCATGTGGTAGAGTAAGGAGAAAAGTCACTTCCTGGATTGCTTGTATGAAGTGAACATGAGTCTAATGAAGATGGCAATGCTGTTTGAGTTATGGTGGCCACTAAGGGCCATGTGGTAGGTTATGTAATGTAACAGAAGGGCAGCAGAGGGATTCATTCAGGCACAAGTATCTTGTGTTTGTTTCAAAAAGATATGAACCTTTTATACATACAGAAGAAAAAAGAAAGTCCACATGTGACAAGGCAGGGTTGGAAATTTCCTCCAGAAACACTTTTTAAGATTTTGGTTGAAATTGTCTTTAGGTCCTGACAGACATTAATATAACTCATGTACTCTGAAAAAGGAACAAAGAAAATCCTTCATCTGTAGCAGTTTGTAAGCCTTTAAAAACTTCGACCAATGTCTGCCACGAGGTACCAATCTGATGAACCAATCACACGCCTCCCTGTCTCCCTGCTCATTCTCTACCCCATGCATGCACGAGCACACACTCCAAGCGTGAGCTGAGCTCTGCTTCTGGACCAACGGCGCTTGTGTATGTAAGTGAGGGGGCGTGGCTTTTGAGGGAGCACAGAGGGGAGGGGGTGGGTGGAGACGGAGCAAAATCATGCCGGTTTTTGGAAAATGACCAACCCTGACTTTAAGTCAGATTTACTATCCTGCATTAAACCAGTGATACAAACACCTGGGAGCCTTTTCAAATAGAGATAACAAAGAGAGTTTAAGGGTCAAACCCAACCAATTGTTTTGTCTCTTTTCTAAGCTGAAATATTTTCTGTTAAAATCCCATGACACACTTGTTCTTACCAGAAGACCTTAGCATCAACTATCCAGTGAGCCAGAGTTTCATCATGTTTTCAGTTCAAATGTGATAACCAGACACAGCCTTTACACCAACAATTGCCAGTGTGAACCCCAACCTACAGGCACGATTCAACCTTCTCGTAAGTGTGATGTTGAGTATGAGTTTGTTACCTGGGTGGGCAACAGGGACCAGTTCTGCGCCGAGCGGATCCGTCTGTCCACCAGATCTCCGTCTGAGATGGAGTCAGCCGTCTTACTGAGCAACACCAGGTGAGACTTCAGATCGCCACTGAGAGGAAAGAAAGACAAAAAAAAAAAAGCAGAAACATTCAAAACCCCGTTCAGAAGATCTCCTTTATGTTTTGTTTTCTCGTGGAGGATTAATAGAAGTTTGACACCACTCTCATGTGTTTACTTTAATAAAGACAGAAGCAGGAGGCAGTTATCTTATTTCAGCACACAGAAACAGTTAGCCTCTCTCACCCGGCAGCTTTGGGCCGAACATGCAGGTAGTTCTCTTGGACAAAGAGCGGCGCGAGCGAGTAGTCGTGAAAGAAGAGATCCGACTTGTCGATGAGGCTCATGTGGGCAGTCTCCTCGCCCGCGGCAAACACCTTCCGACAGACGTCAAACGGACCCATCTTCATGTCCTTGCGGGCTCTTGCTGCGTCCGACTTGCACTGGTCGTACGTCATCACCTTGTCTCTGGCTGACCACATGCTCAGGTTGTGGATCACCTGCACAGAAAACAGGCAACAAACATGAGGCGGGGGAAAAAAAAAAACAGGAGTATGATTGAATGTAATGACACTCTTTATTAACGTCCTTACCTGTCGGACATCCTGATTGGAGGCCAAAATCATTTCATTCAGAGCTGGGGGCGGGATCTTGATTCCCTCCTTGAAAGCGAGGGACATCATAGCGCCCTGAAAAACACAAAAACAAGAGTGAAGGAGCGAAGAAACTAAACATTCAGTGGATTTATTCAAATGGTAAAAGAAGATAACAGACAGGAAGGAGTTTTATTATAACCTTAAAAATCAATTCATGCATATCTTAAACTTTCTTATGATGACATGAATATTAAAAGTGTTTGTCTATTTTCAGCTTCAAATCAAATCCCGCCAACCTGACACCGACATGAACCAGCTGGACTCAGTTTCAGTTTGTGTTTAGCGTCCTGGAGTTTTGACAGATGTTGGACAGGATGTGTGTGCGTACCTTGATCTGCTCCACCTTCGGCCTCTGGAAGCGCAGGTCAAAGCAGTAGTTGGCCAGCGACCGGATCTTTTGGTGGTTACGATCGTTACACATGCAGATGATGGGGATCTTTGAATTTTTGATCAGGCCGATCATCTCCTACAGGAGGTCAAAGATCAGAGGTCAGAATCAGATGAAGACGGATTTTCTAATGTTACAGTTCAGAAGGCTGAACACCTCTTACATCCCGATCACATCACAAAATCAGAGACATGGGACAAACATCAACTCTCGCTCTTCACAGAAATGTGTGGGTGTTTTTTTTTTTTCACCTGGATTCCTCCACGGTCCTCGTTACCAGCCATACCATCGACCTCATCCATGATCAGGACGTGTTGACTTGTCACAGTCTGAGACGTACCTGAACGATAAAAACACACTCATACAGTTACATTTAGCAGACAGCATGCATTCACACTTTGAGGCTAAAAACATTTAGCAGCTATACAGGCAATCTCCCAGGCCGCCAGTCATTGAGTGTGTGTGTGTGTGTTGTTGTTGATTTTGCTTCTTTGAACACAGACAACATTAAGTTCCAGTGAAACCATATTCAGAGAAATGTAAGTGAAGGTCTCACCTTTGTAGAAGCCCTCGATGCTGGTGTTGTTCAGTGACTCCGCTACGACTTCCTTCAGGTTTCTTTTGCTGCGGGTACAGCTGGCGTTCATCTCTACGTAGCTGAAACCCAGCTCCTGCACGGCAAAGAGGTTCAGTTAAAAAAACAGATAGTGAGCAAAGCATAATGATCAGATGTCATATATGATGTTTTCATACATGCACTCGTGAAAACATCCAAGAATTTCAGGACCGCCTGCCTTAAAATTAGTTATTACCACATGTCCCTCACAGTGAGAAGTTTTCACTGTTAGAGGGGGGGGGCAAATCCAACATTAGGAGTTTTAACCCTTCATATGAATGCTACATGTTACTGCACTCTTTGCTCTCTCTGCGAGCAGAAAAGAGTAGGAAGCAGCTTTGTTACATGCCTGATAATCAAACGGGGGCTCACTGGTTGTGTGACATTAATGCCCCTCGCTCAGGGGAGATTATACTGAATATTTCCCGCTGCTTTCATACATCGGATCACCCCGACTTTACGCTGTAATTTAACCACATCCAGATCAAATCAGTATGCTGCATACGACCGTTTGCATTAACACATGCAGTTCATTTGCACATTTGGGGACCTTTTCAGGGGTTTGGTGCATGTGTGAAAACACTCCTTGGGTCTGGTGTCAACACAAAGAAGCGTCACACACAGTAACGTGTCTGTGTTTTCACACTGACCTCACAGACCAGGGCGGCTGTGGTGGTCTTCCCCACACCTGGAGGTCCAGAGAGCAGAGCCGCTTTGGATCCCGATCCATCGTCTCTCCCTCCTCCAAACTTACCAAACCTCGCCGCTGCACGACAAGAAACCACACAACACACACGTGCTCTTTAAACACAGACACATTTTTCCCCCTCAGTGAAACAAGTTGATTTATGGGATTTATTTGATGACATAAAGATCTCTGCTGCTCACTAATCACGATACAAACAGAGTTAAACTACCTGCTGGTTTGGCAGAGCCCCCGCCGTGGTGTTTGTACCAGTTCTTCAGCCAGCGGAGCAGCTTGTTGGCACAGCTCTGGTCTCCCTGCTGGCCAATCACAGTCTTCAGAGAGCGTGGCCGGTACTTGTCCACCCACAGCAGACTGGCCCCCTCCCCAGTGGAAGACTCTGAAGACGAGGAGGTGGACAGGCCCAGCTCCCTCCTGGCGGTGTGACCCGATCCTCTCCCAGATGGCGTGCCAACATCTTTGTTCCTGGAAACGTGTCCCTGTGCCAGGCCGGTCTTCGACGGGCTCGGGGTGTGAGGGGACCGGGAGTTACCCTTAGAGGGGGAGATCTTCTGGGCTTTGGGGGTGTTCTTTGTGCTGTTGCCCGGGGGAGTCCTGGTCTTTGAGGCTTTACTCTAAAAAAAAATTTAAAATCAAAGAATAAGATCATCCAGAGATAAAGCTATAACGTTAAAGCTCCTATAAGAGTTTTTAATGAACTGGAATTCATTCTGAAGACTTTTCATGACCTACAAAAGCAAACAAGACCTTCAGCGGCAAGATAGATTTTCCTCTATTGTTCTTTTTAATGCCTGTTGCCGTGCAGGATTCAGACGAGGCGAGAAACAGCACGCTGCATAAACAGTCTTTTTTTTTTTTTATTCCCAAGTGTAAGACTCATTTAGGGTTAAACCTTAGACGTTTAAATTAAAGCAGAAAGAGATTCTTTGTCAGAAAACACTTCTTATACATCTACAGGTCAAGTTCATTTAAGAGATCGATTGTCCCCCCCTGCAAGAAGAGGGCGGAAGTTCCTCACAGGAGCTTTAAACGTGGTTTATCACAATTTGAATTCAGTAGGAAAAAAGACTTTGAACCTCCATATAAATATATAAATTACCTTTCAGGCTAATATCTTCTTATTAACAAGACAGACCTGCACGTTGTTGGTTAAATAAGAAGCATTTCTGATGTCTCCAGAGACTATTATTTGTCATTACAACGAAAAGGAATTAAAACAACACATTGAATAATGTTTGTAAAGATGAACTGGACAGAAGAAAAAGAGGTTTTGACAACTTATTTAAAAATCATACATCACTAATGCAGGAGCTTGAATAAGAAAACGTAAATGTAACAGAAGTGAGCGCTGACCTCAGACTCTGCAGCGATCTCATACTTGGACTTCTTTCCTGGTTTGGTTCTGATCAGCTCCAACAGACCATCCTCATCCAGGATTTTAGTGCCCAAACTCTCCGCCTGATGGTAAAGAGAAGTGCACAAAAAAAAAAAGACGGTTTTATTTTACTGATGGATACAGAAACAGTGCAGAGAATAGAGGCAGAAAGGGAAATACAGAAATGAACCATCGTGTCTCATATTAGTGAGTACAGCTGCTTGAATCCTTCTTATTCTCTTGAGACTACATCAGCAGTCTGGAGGGTCTGGATCATGTTGGTCTCACCTTCTCGATCTTGGACACTCCGCTGTCTCTGCCCTGCACCATGTAGGTGGTCCTCTTGCTGACGTTGCCCGTCACCTTCCCTCCGTAGCGTTCGATGAGGGTTTTGGCATCGTCCCTCTCCATGGACTCCATGACCCCCGTCAGCACAAACACGCAGCCCTCCAAACAGTTCTCAGCACCCTGAAACACACACACACGATAAACACACAGTGATCAGATACGAGAGATGGTTGGACTTCTCTAACGCCATTTAAACGGGTGAAACTCAAGCTTCCCTTCATCGCCGTCATTTGATTCAAAACGCCGCAGCTTGACTTACCAGTGAAGAAAAAGACACATCATCCTAATCCTGACCTCCCTGCATTAGCTGCCCGTCTATTTCCATGTTGATTTTAAAATTGTATTAATTTTTAAAGCTCTACATGACCCGTCCCCTCGGTATCATCACTGACCATCTGACCCCCCGTGTGACCAGGCGCCCTCTCAGATCAGCCAATAGGAGTTTGCTGTTGTACCCAGAGCCTGTTTGAGGACTAAGGGCTCTCAGGTTTTTGCAATCTGGGTTCCCAAAGTCTGGAATAACCAACCTGCTAACACCCTCTAATTTTCCATCTGTTCTGAAAACATTCTTTTTCCCTTATCTCTGTTTCAATTGTTATTCTTCTGTTCTCATAATGTATTCAAAAATAACATTTCAATAAGATCTTCTGTCCTGTGCTTTAGGCTGTCAGCTGTCTGAAGCACCTTGTAACTTTGTTAAGAAAAGTTCTTCATATGAGATGGTGCTCAGATGAACAGCGGGATAAGTCATAATCTGAGGTGTGTGTGTGTTACCTGTGGGATTTCCTTTGAGCCCAGAGCTCGCGGTCCATCTCTGTTGAGGAAGTTCCTGAAAGCGGCGGCGTTGCCCTTTTTCTTCTCGGGGTCATCAGGACTTGTAGTTGTGCTCTGATTAGATCCAGAGACATGAAGAGGAAAAAATTAAATTAATCGTATGCAAAACATTTTTTTAAACAACCCAGGGTTTGTACTGGGCTTCAGATCTTAGCTGACAGATCAATTAAAGGGGACAAATTATATAAAACCACTTGTACAGTGTTTTTGAACATATATTTGTGTAACCTGAGTGTCTACTGACCCACAAAATGTGAAATAAACCCATCCAGTCCTTTGTTTGTGGTCTGCATAAGTCTTACAACACAGAGAAAAATTCTCCGTTTCAAATCTTCTCAGTTTGTGACATCACAGTGGGATTCTGGTGTAAAAAAAAAAAATCCCCTCCCCTCCCCTCCCCTGGTATCTCCACCCCCAGCCTAGAACAAAACTTTTGCGCAGGTCGACCATTTTTATTCTCGCTACAGAGGAGTGATGTCTACGGGGAAAACTCAGGGGGGGGGTCATTACATTTAAAGAGACACACACACCAAAACGGAGCGTTCTGAGAGAGCTGGTTTATACAGGATCACAAACCTCCTCTGGTGCTTGATTCATGTTATATTTTGACCAAAGCTCAACACAGATGTTTCATTTAAGACCACAGGGGACTGTTTGAAAAGGTGGAGAGGGGGGTATAATATGTCTTCTTTAAAAAGGTCTTCCTCACCTCTGGTTTCTTGGGAGAAGTTTTAATCGAGGTGGGCGTGGTTCCTGCTTTGGGTGTGAACTTCATGTTCGAGCTGCACGAGGCGATGGGCTCCTTCTTGGGAGAGATTTTTATTTTCGAGGGTGAAATTAGTGTTTTGCCCTTTGAAGCTTCCCCTCTCTCTTCAGCCTTTTTCTTCATCATGGCCAGTTTGGAGCTGGCTTTGGCAGGCGAGGGCTTCTTCTCTGGAGTCGGACTGATCACATCCTCACACACACTTCCCTTTAGTTTGGCCTTTGACGGGCTGGGAGTAGTTGCTGTTTTCTCATCAGAGGCTTTGCGAGCCTGAACGAGGACCCACATGAAACAAATCATTTAACGACTGCCAACATCAAAAGTGAATCTGCCTTTGAATTGTTTTTTTTTTTGTTTTTTTTAATCACCTTCTTAGCTTGAGGCTCCTCGTCCAGCATGGCCAGCGTTCTGGCAAACTCCTCGTCCTCATGGACCTGCTTTTCCAGCTGAGTGATGCACAAATGAGGACACAGAAGCACAAGATTGGAAAAACAAATTACTCCCTCAACCATGTTTAGCATGAGCATAAAAAAAAACATTTTTTATTAACTAAGCCCCCCCTTTTTTTAACTTCTTTATTTTAACACCTAATATTCAATCAATCATTGCCTTTAGGAATTTCTTACTTACAAAGGATTTCTCGTAGTTTTCTAGACCCCAATTTTTTTTAATGTCAGGCTTTGGACTCAAACTTTTAAAGTTGAATTATCCTTTTTTTTAAGTTTCCTTTTTGGCCTTTTTTGGGCGTTTTTTTTTTTTTTTTTTAGAGACAGGACTGTGGATAGAATCAGAAATTGGGGAGAGAGAGAGAGTGGGGAATGACATGCGGGAAAGGAGCCACAGTTCGGATTCTAACCTGGGTCACCCACTTTGAGGACTGAATCCTCTGTACATGGAGCGTGTGCATTAACCACTAGGCTACCGACGCCCCTATTGAATGCTTTTTGATGTAAACCCAAGTATATATGATGCTACATGCAAGTTAAATATGAAACACATTAAATAACACTTTTTTCATTATCATTGAAACTACAAGATAGATTCTCAGATTGAGAAATGTTTTCATCTTTTAAATGTTAAAAAACTGAAGATGCTTTTTTTTTTTTACTATAACACAAAGCTCACGATCAGATAGAGAAGGAAAACTTAACTTTTCTCACTTTTTCAGGGATTTTTTTTACTCATTAAATGTCTGTGAGGAATGATTGATAATCAACAACTTGTTTGTCGTTACTGAAGTAAAAAGAGCAGCTGATACGTGGAGCAGCTTACCTCCATGTCCTCGTCCATCTGCAGCTCTCTGGCGATTTGCTCGTCAGTCAGCAGATCTTCAGAGTCCTGAGTGGGCTGAGGGGAAGGTCAGTTTACAGTCAAATTAGTGTTAAAGGATCCTCATTCGATACTTTGATATAAAAGCAGGAAAAAAACGTTCACTATGCAAGGACGTTTTTCTGAATATCATGATCTTGTCATTTTGGCTGAGAGGGTTTGAAGTGACAAAGCTCAAACAGAGGAGCATTCATCTCATACTCACAGCCTTTCGTTTGGTACTGGCCACAAGCTTCTTTTCCGAGCGCTGAACAGTCCCACTGCCGAAGAAGTCGAGGACTGAGGTGGGGGTGCGTTTGGGTGGAGGAGGCGGGGCTGACTTGGGGGTGACGGGCACAGCAACAGACTTCACAGCAGTTTTCCCCCGAGTGGAGGAAGACCTGACAGGAGACTTCAGCCCCGGTTTGGATCCTGGACTGGAACTGTCGGACTTTGTTTGTTTAGATGAGCCATTCTGCTTGGCTTTCGAGACCTTCTTCAACGACTGAAAGTTGTCGCTGTCCGAGTCTACAAGCGGAAAGAGAGAAGATCCAGTCAAACGCTAAATTAACCCAACATCATCTTAAAGCTGGAACTATTTTCTCTTGAAGTGATCAACTGCTCGTGTGAAGACAGAAGACAGAAAAATCATAAGAAAATGTGACAATTAACCACAAAAATAATTCACAGATCTTGCTGCAAAGCTCAAAGATGTATCTCTGCAACAAGATGATAAAGTCCTTTTACCTGACTCAGAGACATACTGCACAGGATCCTTTTTGGGAGGGGGAGTTGTCTTGGTTGACGACTTTTTCTCCTTAGGGGATTTGCTCGACTTCCTCACTGGCGGGTCTGAGTCTGAGTCTAAGGACAAACATGTAAACAAAATGTGGCAATAAGAAAACACACAAGAGAGAGGATGGAAAGTCAAATGTCAAGCCGGCAATCACAGCTCCAAACAAACTCCCCAGTTTGTGCTTCTCACATAGACTCATGTTGTTCTGAGAAACCTGGATATGATGTATATCCTTCCTACCCGTGCTCTTTATATTTACTTATTTGTCTTCTTGTTTTCATACTGGACTCTGTGTGTGTCAGGGTATCAGATTACACACAGGTGCTGTGCATTGCAAAGATGGTATATGCAAACAAGGAGTCTCACTCGTGTTAAAAAAAATAAAATCACAAACCCAACTCTCACTTGCTAATAATTAGAAACAAAATCAAGATCAGATCAGATCATTATTAATTTGGTTAAGATTGTGCTTAAAACACTTAAAGGGATACTTCACCCGTTGAAACATGAATCTGTGTTGACATCGGGTCATACATGTAGAAATGTGATATAAATTTTGAACTTGGTGCCTTCTTGGCCGAGAAAAGGCAGAAAGTGTCTTTTTGGCTCATGTGGATGAAAGACACCAAATCCCAGAATGCACAGCACCGCAGACCACTCCCACTACGGTCCTCGATTTCAGAATCAGAATCAGAATCAGAAATACTTTATTAATCCCAGAGGGAAATTTGATCGTTACAGTTTCTCCAAAATATACGACAGAGCAGTAGAAATATATTAATAAAAACATTTACAGACATGTTTACTTCTACACATACGGCCGTTTCCTCAACTGATTCAGAGATTTCTTCCAGAATTGATCTTGGAAATTCCTGGCAGAAAACAGACTCTACGTCTGTGTCCATAGACAAACAGTGAGAGCAGCGACACTATCGGTCTCAGGGGAAAATGAGGGCGGGATGCGCGACCATTCAAAAATACTACCAGGTTTCTAATGATACAGAAGATTTTAATGCAAACGGGTGAAGAATCCCTTTAACTGTATGGGACATGAATCATCTCTCCAAGCACCATCACCTCTAATTATTATTTAATATTCAGTCCCCTCATGTCCTGGTTACAGCGAGGCCTAACATACGAGGTACCTGTTGTCAGGGGAGACGGGGGATCAGGCCCCCACCCGTTGAAGTGAAGCACTGAACTCTGAGACTATGATGTATAAATAAACACATGCTAAAAGTCACACACACCTGATTCTATGACGGCGTGCTTCTTTCTTTTCTTCTCGCTGTCTTTGCGTTTCTCCTCTTGTTTGGAGCTTTTGACCTGATAAGATATAAAACATCAAATAAAAGGTTGAGGAATAAAACAGAATTCATTACAAGACAAAGGGAGGAAGATGATAGTAGTGTCCTCGCCTTGGCTGTCTCCTTCTTTTTCTTTTTCCCTTCTTCATCAGGAGAGGACAGGCTCTTCTTCTCCTCCTCTGTTTTGTTGTTTCCTTTTGGTTTGTTCACCACAGACGGTGCAAAGAACCGCCTGATGTCCTGAGTGCGCACAAACATGTTAACCTCATTACAACACAATGGAGGGAGACTGCACACACAGAAGGGAGTTTACAGATTACAGCCTGGACTGATATCGAATTGCTCATTTGCACATCAGGAATTTCACTTTTTATCATCCTTATTTTGTTTTTTTTTAGCAAGTGCATGATTTAAACTTTGTTAACAAACAAATGTCAACACTTAAGGCAGAGGTGATCGTACTCTGTTCTTCACATTACTTTTATCCACTAAATGTTATTCATATGTGTCCTAGTTTAACATGTTCCCTGCAGCTAACTGTGCGCACTTGTCTTTCCTTTCAGAGCAGGTTTTACGTGATTACAGGATTACCTTCGACTTCTTAAACCAAGTTGTTTGCGCAGAAAGCTTGCAGTGGGAGCGAAAGAAATAATAGAAATCTGCAACATACCATATTAAAGTTTTTCTGGTTGTTTACAGTCGGGTTTAGATGTCAGGAAAGTAGAGAAATCCTTCAACCGGTTGGCGCGAAGCTGGACTCTGTCGTCGCCCGGAGATGACGCACGACCGGTAGTTGTTTTTGGCGTGCGTCGTGCGTCATTACGCGTACGTTCTTTATATTTTTAAATTAAATACAATAACAATTTACACAGAACAACAAAAAAAACTCAACAATTATGACATGTAAAGTAAATGTAAAGAGTAAACGAAGAAGAAGACTAGGGAAGGAAAAGGAGTATGGAAAAAGTAAATACTTTGTTTTAGTGAGGTGGGGAGAGCGAGGAGAGGAGAGGAGAGGAGGGGAGAGGAGAGGAGAGGAGAGGAGGGGAGGGGAGAAGAGAGGAGAGGAGGAGAGGAGAGGAGGGGAGAGGAGAGGAGAGGAGAGCAGAGGAGAGGAGGGGAGAGGAGAGGAGAGGAGGGGAGGGGAGAAGAGAGGAGAGGAGAGGAGGGGAGAGGAGAGGAGATGAGGGGAGAGCAGAGGAGAGGAGAGGAGATGAGGGGAGAGGGGAGGAGAGGAGGAGAGGAGGGGAGAGGAGGAGGGGAGGGGAGGAGAGGAGAGTAGAGTAGAGGAGACTGCACTTCTTAACTTCATTAAATGATTTTCTATCTCACTCACTCTGTTGTATCTTGATGTTTTTTGTAGTACCTACACGCCGACGAGGAGAAGGAAAACTGTGATGTTTACATCCCAGAGCATGATGAGAAGGATGGATGACTACAGGACCAGCTGGAGAGCGGGGTCGCCTTTCTTTTAATCGTTAAAGTAATCGCCTCACTGAGACTACAGTAGCAGCAGCAGTAGTACAGGAAATGCTGATTGTAAATATACGAGTTATGTTTATCATTGAAGGCAAATATAATTTCAAATCCACCAGCAATGCAAAGGTTAAAAAGTTCTGTTCACTCTTATTCACAATTTGTTTTTCTGCCTCACAGGGCAGGAGTCCTCTGTGTTTGTCCACGATCCTGGAGCAGCTGACAGTAAAACCTAAATCCACTGAAATCCCAACTCCACCCCAGCGCCCTTAAGTGTTTAATCCAAGGAACAATCGAAGCCTCGGTTCAACACATCCAGGCGGGTCATTTTACCTTTAGAACAAACATCAACTTTCAGAAATATTTTAATATTTGTATCCTGATCTGTATGTGGAGAAGTGTTACTGATGTCACCTGGAAAGCTCCCTAACAGATAGTAGTCCACATTTGATTAATGTGACCACTGCACCACGAGAAGTAACGCTAAACAACGTGCTGATGCCAGCCTTCTCTTTTTTACATTTTTCCTTTAAGTGGAGGACGATCATGTAAGTTTCCATCTTTCTTTTCTCAGAGCATCAAGAAATCTGAAACTGATCCTGGATATTTTTTAATGGCAATTTTAAGACAATGAAAATGTCGAAGTAGCCAAAGATATGATAGTACTTTTTTTTTTGTCAAAAAGACAATCCACAACTTGAGCCAAATCTTCCCGAGAAACATAAACCCTGGAGAAAGAGTTTAATTGATGTTGTAAAAGATGTGTAAATTAACTCCAGCACCTGAGCAGCGAGTACAAAAAAACAAAACAGAAGCAGAGCGCTGAATTGGAAAAGTTGGTATCTTTATTGGTCATTAACAGGACATGGTGGATATTATTCAACATCTTGCTCCACTACTGTGGTCTTCTCGCTGATGTAGATGCCATCCAGGAACTTCCTGATGTCCTTCTTTCTGACCGTTGTGGCCTGTTGGATCAAGGCCGCTGAAAAAAAAAAAGGAAATATAAAAAGAACAGAGGGTGATTAAATGCAACAGCTCGGTGCTTTAATGATAAGATTTCATTCCCACAACATGTTAGAAAGAGAGTGAACGAGAAGAGAACTGGTGAAGGAAAAGAAAAGTGAAACATTTATTTAAGTCTGTGTAGTTAAAGGAATGATAATATCATAAATTCATTATATTATTCTAACAATTAAAACAATAAACAACAAAGAATAGGTTGCATTACTCATCTTTAAAAACGCTGTTACTATCCTTAATCATGTTTTTTATTTAGCAGATTCTGATGTTTCAAACAAAGAAAATCATAATCAAACGTTGTAAGACCATCTCACAGGAGATATATGTAACCCACTCGTAGCGTTTTAAAGAAACAATCAAAGAGAAGAAAGGATCCATCGTCTTTGCATGCATCAAGACGTCAGACAGTGAGAAGAACATGCAGAGGGAGAAATAAAGAACAAAGGAGACGACAGAGGCGGCTTTTTTTTTCGACGGCATCGGCTAACCTCCACGAGCGCTGTTGAAACTTTTACTGACTGGATTCCACTACTGTTCCCTTCTCAGACACGTAAATACCGTCCAAGAACTTTCTGATATCCTTATTTTTGACTGTGGTGGCCTGTTGGATCAGAGCAGCTGGAACAGAGAAAGGTTGGGATGATGAGCAGCGTGTCACACACAGGATCACAATAATCACAGACGAGAACATCAGGGATCACGCCAGGACGGAGACAATGTGACCTTTGACTCTGAACACAAAACGAAAACGTTTGATAGAGGAGTGTACCAGACCCTATATGATACAAGTGAAGTCAGTCATTTTCAAACTTTGAGGCCACATGGGAGAGGAATCAGAGTCATGGAGAGATCATGAACATCATTATAATAAGCTGAATTCTATTTGAGATATTTGTAGTTTGGCCTCTTTATCTGGTCTAAAGGATTCAAGTTACTGTTTTTAATAATTAGATTTCTGACGGGGGGTCATTACCGAGTTGTGGCCTTCAAAAGTGCAACATGCTAACGTCGTTCCTGTAGTCTCTGGAGCAGGTAGAGGTCCAGCCCATCCTGTCTCAGAGGCGTGTTTTTAAAACAACAGCCGACAAAACACACTGCATCACTAAATTCATCTGTCAGCCAATTCTGAACGGACAATAAAAACAACATCCATCATTTGTTTCATTTAAAAGATCTGCAACTGTAATGTGTCATCAACATTTATAGCTTCAGATTTATAATAAGAGTCATTTTCACTGACGAGTTTCTGATAAATACTGAGTTAGCCGAATTAAGAGCACACATTTAATTATAAGTATTTTTTAAATTTAGCATAAATAAACGTCTTCCTCAGTGTATTTTCACTATTTTAATCACATCTAAAAAGCAGCTTTATATTAAACACTTTAGTGTGCTTTTTAATGTAAACAATATTTTGCAGCTTCTTAGCCTGAAGCAGACTGAGTCGATTCTGAAGAAACACCTCTTAGTAACAAATCAGGAATACGTTGACGATCAAAAATACATTTTGGATCAAATCACAAGCTCAAGAGTCAAAATCAAATTGAAGTGTGAGATATTAAAAGAGACACTAAACGTAATACTAAACACATTCCCCAAAACCACATATGCTGGAGTTTTGGACATCCCCATGTCAGTGCCCTACACATGGGAATAAAGAGCATTACATCCTGTGACAGGAGGAGTCATCTCTCCTGTTACAGCAGAATATAATGTTCAAAGTTTAGGGGAATGCAAGAGGAGTGCTAAACATAAGACAGGATATGAAGGGATGAACTACAACACTATGACAGGTTTAAAACTAGCAGATCAGCGAGTAGTTTTGGGAGGGAGGTACCAGCCAATCTGCTGATCACATGTCACCATGTTTCCTCATCTGCTTCGGTCCCTTATAACCGTGAATTAGCATTTCAAAGTATCTTTACATCGAGCGTGATGAACTGAAACCTCGGGAACAACCTGCAACGCCTCAGCAGCAGAGAGCCGAGAGGCCGAGTGAACGGGCTCAAACAAAGAGAGCGACCTGAGCAGAAGTCAAGTTGTGATGTTTGAGACACGTTGAAAAGCTGTAAGGAGACGAGGCACGCGAGCGTACCTGAGTTTGAAACCAGCTCAATGTCGTTACCCTCCAGGATCAGCTCGTCCTTCTGGGCAGCTGAGACGGCACAGTTCACACCTAAGAGAGAAAGGAGAACACAATCAGTGTCATTGGTGTGGATTTAAAAAAAAAAAGATTACAGTTTGAACACCATCAAATAAGAGGGCTGCACTTCTTTTCAAAACAAGGACAAACACAGGCTCATCTCATTCACACACACACTGATGGATTAGAAGCTCTTTTGTGAGTCGGGGGCTTTTAGGGACCTCAGCATTAAAACCCTACAATTCAAACACCTGAACTGTCCCACAGAACTGTAACTGGATTATTTCCTGGTTCCAATCTGTAGTTTTCAGCACTACAGAAGCCTCCACAAATAACTGGGAATTTCTTCATTTAACCAACATTCATCATTTATTAATGCAGCGTGAACTACAAGCTGAGACTTCTGATGAACAGCTGATGTTTCAGTCAGTAAATAAAGAAACTTTAAAGCTACAGCTGTGAGGTTAATCACAGTTTGAGGTTAAATCTAAATTCTGTTGTGGTAAATGAACAAGCTTTATTTCTTGTCATTTTGGTAAAGAACGAAAAACAGATTCATCCAGCTCCATCAGTGACAGTCTGTTGTATTTGACAGGATCTGATTATTTGTGCCTAAACTGAATTTTCCCCCCATAGTATAATTACTAACATTAAAGATCCATCATACTCCAGCTCATCTAAGGAAGCTTTAATTCACTTCTGCCTCACATAAGAACACATGTCTCATTAAATCACTTCCATCACTAGCCGCAGACTCACCAGCCCTCATTCGGACACGGCGGATGTATTTCTCCCCGAGGAAGTTCCTGATCTCCACCATGGTTCCACTCTCCTGAATGACGACGTTAATGGGGAAATGGGCGTACACAGAACGCATTTTGTAGCGGAAACCCTTCAGTCAGAAAGAAATGAGAGAGGCAGTTAGTCAAACTATGAAGTCAGATTAAAGGATTCAGAGCTTTTCTTTATTTAATGTTTGTTCTCTTACCAAAGTGACTCCCTTGATCATGTTCTGGACATGGCTGCAGATGGTGCGAACTGTGGCCAACTCCTTCCTGTTTCCCCACCATTTGTCCACACGAAGCTGAAGACAGCAAGCGGAGCGACTTAGAAAACTTTTATCAATCAGTGAAAAACTGAAATAATTTGTTAAATCTTTCAGGAAGTATTGTCTCCAATAAACAACTTTCAATGTTGTTTCATTCAATTTAAACTTAATTCTTGAGAGACCGACTTATGGTCAGTAAAATAAACAAGAAATGTGACATGTAGATAAATAATACAGTTTTAAAATCTACTTAAAACATCTTTAAGGAGCCTCCAGATTAACAATGAAGTTTGATGACACAGAATATCCAAACACTGTAACGTCACATTTAAGTTCAATACACAGCAGCGCCTGCAGATTACGTACACAACCTTAAACATCAACTAAAGATTGAGCTGAGGCAAATAATTATTACCCTCAAGTTCTGTCTCTGCTCTTTTCAGATGTGAGTGAGTGCATGAAGACAGAGGCTAAAAAATCTTTTCATCTTTGGGATGACACCAGAAACGATGTTCATTCAAAACTAAATCATACAAATGGAAAAATGTGCGAAATCAAGATAAAGACTAAATGATCTTGCATAACTGTACATCATCTTGTTCCCTGCTTTGTGAATCAGTTTAAACGTGTCATCAGGGATTATTACAGATGCACTTAAACCTTATAACACAAATTTAAAACTACAAAAGCACGTAAACATCTTTTATATATATATAAAATGGATTTAGACTGAAGTGATAAAGCCTCGCTCGTCCTCACCTTCTTCTGTTTCTTGCCCAGCAGGCTGAGCTCCAGGTTGATGTGGTTGAACTGCCTGATCAGTTTGCCACGGGGTCCCTTGACAATTACTGTCCGGCCCTTCAACCTCACCTCGACTGTGCCACCACACGAAGAGAAAAGAAGACATCACACACACACACAGAAAAGAAAAGAAGACATCACACACACAAGAAAAGGAAAAAGAGTAAGAAGCAGCACTCTATGGGTTACATGTCAAATATGTTACACACATGTATAATCACAATTCTGACATGCAGATTCTTACCATTGTCGGGGATGTCGACAGTCTGACTGCTGAGAATGGTCTTCATTCTGCATAAGAAGAAACAATAATAATAAAGTGAGTTTAATGAATATCTGATGATATATTGCAGCTTTAACTCATCACATTAACAACACATGTTACAGGGTGAGGTTATCATGTCATGTCTTTGCATGTTTCTACTGTAAGAAGTCTCAGGAACAACGTGAATCCTCCAGTTAAAGACACGTTTCAGACTTCAGTGTGACTGGAGTTGAGTCTCCAGCCAACACAGATAAACTGAGTTTCTTCAACTAGCTTCGTGCTAATGCTAATGATGAGTTTAACTGAGAAGATAGCAGCGTTATCATTCTGTTTAAAGACATAAAGAGAATTTAGTAAGTAAATTAGTTCGCGGGATTTCCAGTGTAAATATAAAGACACGTTTTCAGTAAATATAGTCCACGCCGCTGCGGCCATGAGAAAACACGGCGCAGAAACAGCAAGGCCTCAGAAACAAACACAACCATCATATTTCTAACAAACATCACGAAAAATACAAAAATACAGACTGTGGAAGGAAACTCAATCCTGCTCAAGTCTGACAGTTTAAAATAAAGTTAATAACATGTTTAATGTACACAGATGGAGTTAGATGAACCCGGACGGTAATATTTCAGATATCCTCACCTCGCCGGTAGCAGAGGAAAGGAGGAAGGAAGGACGTCACGACGCAAATGTAGACGCGGCGTCACCAGGCATTACGAGACGATCACTGAACTTCAATGGATGATGATTTTAAACATGTTTTTGAAATGTTATGTTGGACTGAAATTAATTTAGGGGAAAAAATCAATATGCTCTGTTATGGAAAAAAATGTGTTTTATTATTTTAAATGTATTTAACCAGGAGAAACCTCATTAAGATTAAGAATCTGATTTACATGAGTGTCCTGGTCAAGAGGGGCAGCACAACAAAAAGTTACAGACATAAAACACAGAATAATTATAAACACAGAACAACAAAAGTCCTGAGTCACATTGAAAATTTGACACACAAAATGATATGGACAGAAATATAGATTTTTTTTAAACCTCATTTTTTAACTGTATTGTTTATAAACATTTGTGTATATTACATAAAGATAAAGTTAAACTTTATTGAATTTTTGCATTACAGCAGCTCAAGAAAACAGGAATATAATTATTAAAAATAACAAGAAGTTAAAAATCAAACATTTACATCAGTTAAATAAAGGGAGAAAAACTACAATAATAGAATAAAACAAGGTATTTACACTTCCACTTGTGGATATATTGGCATGTTTAGTATTTAGTATATTTTATTTATTTAAGCTATTCAAAGGAGTTTTTAATAATATCTGACTTGTTAAAAAATAGTTTTCTCATTAGAGCCCCCGTTTTTAGGTTTTTGTTTTACATTTTTACCTTTCCCCCTTGAACTTTTATTATTTTGTCTCAGGTGGGGCTCGGACTCGCAGGGGTTTATCTTGTTAAATACAGACTGAATTAAAAAAAAAAAAACTCTTAATACTGAAGAAATCAAATATATATATTTATACATATTAAATATATTTATACATGTTAAATATATGTATACATGTTAAATATATGTATACATATTAAATATATGTATACATATTAAACTAGTGCCGGGATGATCCGTGAACGTCTCATCTCTGGAAAATCCCACTCCGCCGACATCACTCGAATGCAACACCAGACCAAAGCAGCCGCACGTCGATGTTTGTTGCCAATGACAGTCGCCTGCTCGCTAAAGTCATGGCGTTGCTCAAACAAAGTTGCTGTGTCGCCGGTCGTTTCTCCACAAACCATCTGTGGCTGAGTACCAGAAGCAGCCCACACGTGAGTAAATAAAATAAAATAAACATCTTACACTTTACAAACACTGACGTTATGAGTAATCTGTTACCGTCGATGGTTAGCCTTCTCTCAGGCCTGGAGATGCAATCTTGCAGTGACGTAACTCAACGTGACGTTTTTGTGTGATCAGCTGTGGTGGCTTCACACTTCATAGTTTGCGTGGTACGACAAAGACTCTCAGAAAGACGGATTGTGATTGTGTTAAGAGTCTCAGTGAAGCTGTGGGTCCCTGAACTAACCATCAGTCCCTCCTCTGCAGGTTTACAGCAGCAGTCTGTCCACTGTGGCCAAATCCTCCCCAGACAGAGCTGACAGGAAGAAGGAGCTCCTGGGTGACGACGGGCCTGACCTGCAAGACTTTATTTCAGGGGATCTGTCAGAGAAAAGCAAGTGGGACGAATATAAAGGCAACCTGAAGAGAGAGAAGGGAGAGAGGTAAGACAGCATGGAAGGTAAAGTGTTATCAGAAGCAGGTCCAAAGACCAGATCTGACCCGAACCTTATCAACAGGCCTGTGTTCAGATGAATCAACAGGATGTCTCTTTGTGTTTCCTCTGAGGGAAATGAAGTGGTTGCATGCTACGGAGAAACTCTCTGACTGACATTGCTTCTGTCTGCAGTTGCTCCTCTGCTTTTTTTTCATCAAGTTTTTTCCAAATGTATATCCTTTAGAAAGCCATTTTAAAGTGAAATCCTGCTTTTAAAAACCGCAGGACACCCTACGTGTACATCAAATCACTTCTGTTGCATAAACTTTGATACACTTACAGTGTATGTGGATGTAAGAGGGAGTGCTTTTTTCTGAGAGAAGTGTTTTTATTTCCCCCCCCACTGATTGACTTTTAACAACTTAAAAATTGGTGACAAACTCCTGCACACAAATACATCGACAACGTGTCGGTATTTGTGCAATTTAGACAAGTCTCTCTCTGTCTTTTGATTAAAAATATGACTGAAGTACCGCACGTGGAGAAAATCCAGTACGGCATGATGGTCAACCTCAACAAACTTTTCAGCATCCGGCAGCCTTTGTTTTGGATTATCTTGCCCGATTGGACAGAGCTCCCGGACAGTGACGGAGTCTCTCTTTAAACGTTTGTGTTAAGAAATATTCTGCTAGTGATGCAATGCAAGCCCTGTTTTGTTTGTTGTTTGTTTTTCTGTCTGACTTTATTCTTTATACTCTATAAAAAAAAATCTGAAAATCTTAATAAAACATGGTTTAAAAAAAATATATATATAAGATCTGAAAAGTTGTTTTAAAGCTTTGATACTACAGTGTTTATTCAAATAATAAAGATTGTGTCATTGTGAAACACGTGTACCAAAAAGCAGTGAAGTCTTTTACTGAAGCGCTCTGCTGTCGTTCTCGTGACAGGCTGCGTCTTCCTCCGTGGCTGAAGACGGAGATCCCCATCGGGAAAAACTACAACAAGCTGAAGAACACACTGAGAGACCTCAACCTGCACACGGTGAGTCGCACGGACGACAAGTCACTCTTTTAAATCCGGTATCCAAATCCTTTAAATCCCTTTTTAAACGGTGTGTGTGTGTGTGTGTGTGTGTGTGTGTGTGTGTGTGTGTGTGTGTGTGTGTGTGTGTGTGTGTGTGTGTGTGTGTGTGTGTGTGTGTGTGTGTGTGTGTGTGTGTGTGTGTGTGTGTGTGTGTGTGTGTGTGTGTGTGTGTGTGTGTGTGTGTGTGTGTGTGTGTGTGTGTGTGTGTGTGTGTGTGTGTGTGTGTGTGTGTGTGTGTGTGTGTGTGTGTGTGTGTGTGTGTGTGTGTGTGTGTGTGTGTGTGTGTGTGTGTGTGTGTGTGTGTGTGTGTGTGTGTGTGTGTGTGTGTGTGCGCTCTTCATCAGGTGTGTGAGGAGGCCAGGTGTCCTAACATTGGAGAATGCTGGGGGGGAGGAGAGTACGCCACAGCAACCGCCACCATCATGGTGAGTCTCCTCCTGGCATCTGAATCCTGCATCAGTTACGCTGAATAAGCAGACGACGCTTGACTCTCACTCTCTTGTGTTCACGCACACAGCTCATGGGGGACACGTGTACCCGTGGGTGCAGGTTCTGCTCCGTGAAGACAGCCCGTCGCCCCCCACCGCTGGACCCAGACGAGCCGTACAACACAGCCAAGGCCATCGCAGCCTGGGGTCTGGACTACGTGGTCCTCACCTCGGTGGACAGAGACGGTAATGTGTTCAGTGCATCTGTTTCTAACTCTGCTCAAGTCGGACTTCACGTCAAAGCTCGCGATGAAACTCTGGAAGTCACTAAACAGTGCTGACCAGAAGATCTATATTTTTCCTCTGCATGTTTTTCAGGATATTTAAATGTCCTCTAAATCACGTCCACTTCATCCACTTTCTGTCTTCTTCTGTGCAGATATTTCAGACGGAGGAGCAGAGCACTTTGCCAAGACCGTCTCCAATCTGAAGGAAAGGTATCATCATCCATCCCGCTTAGATTTATTCAATGTTTGTGCGTCTTAACATCGCAGCAAAAAATAAATGAATCCGCACTTCTGTCCTCCTCCTTAAGGAACTCTCAGATATTGGTTGAGTGTCTGACCCCAGATTTCCGCGGCGACCTGTCTGCAGTGGAGAAGATCGCCCTGTCAGGGTTAGACGTCTACGCCCACAATGTGGAGACGGTGCGAGAGCTGCAAAGGTGCCGACTGACACTACAAATCTGATCTTTGTATTCGATCGATTTATTTGTTCTTCCGGTGTTATTAAAGACTTCTGATAAGATGACATGTTCTTAAAGTCAGAGGCAGAAAGTCTGAACGCCCTGAGTCCACGACGTGCTCTCCAGTTTGATTTGAGTGAAATCTGATCAGCACAAAAAAAGGAGGAAAATGACAGACAACAAAATGTTTTTATTTCTTTGCAATTAAGACAAAAGGAAAAATGATGAGAATGATAAACAAGAGCACTGTAGCATGTTTCATTCTGCGCTGTTATCTGGTATTAAGCCTCGAGGAACACAAATCCACTACAGCCCTCTTAAGTCTACTATCTTCAGTCCAAATTCCAAACACTCATACTTTAGGTTTTATCAACGTTTATGATAAATTTTCAGTCTTTCTTCTCCCTTTTTGGAAACGTTTCTGGCCTGTGTAAAAAAAAAAAAAAAAAGCACACGCTGGCTGTAATAATAAATATTTAACTATTTATTTAAATTAAGTTTAGTAATACACACTTTTACCAGCAGGGGGAACAAGAGAGCCATTCCCCTCCTTAAAGTTTATATACAGGGATTAACATCTCTTCATGGTGTCTGGATCCATTTTGTTTGTTAAATTGTCTCTGAGTTATGTTACAGACTGTCCTGTGAGGTGTTGTGTACATTAGTTTGATGTCTTTTTGTTAGTAGCTGCTTTAGGACTCCGGATTAAATTGATCTTTTGTGCTAATTCTGGCATATTCACATAGATGTGTTTTGCTGAAATGATTAATGTGCACTGTCCTAATTCAATAAATAGATTAGATTATTGATCATCTTCCCCCTCTGTTTCCAGGCATGTCCGTGACCCCCGAGCGAACATTGACCAGTCCCTGAGCGTCCTGAAGCACGCTAAAAAAGTCAACCCCACTGGGCTCACCAAGACGTCGATCATGCTGGGACTCGGGGAGACCGACCAGCAGATACTCGACACACTGACCGGTATGTACACGTGCTGCCACGCACAGTCACACCTCAAAGGTTTCTGACCTAAAGTCAAGACAACGTCCTGCTCACTGTGGAGTGTGTGATGATGTTTCAGAGCTGAGAGAGGCAGGCGTGGACTGTCTGACTCTGGGCCAGTACATGCAACCCACCAAACGGCACCTTAAGGTCAGTACTCCACAAACACAAAAAGCTTTAAAAGAAACACGTTTGTTTTAATGATTTAAGCGCTGTGACAATGTCTGTAATGGTTTAGGTGGAGGAATACGTCACTCCAGAGAGGTTTGCACACTGGGAGAAAGTTGGCAATGAGATGGGCTTCATTTACACAGCCAGCGGGCCACTGGTGAGATCCTCCTACAAAGCAGGTGAGTCACTGACTACAGTTGGACTTGTTCCAGTGACACGCGTGATTGTAATGTTTAATTGCTGTAGTAGTTGTAGTTCTGTGTGTCACACGGCAAAAGATGTGCCCAGCCCACATGGACGAGAGAAGAAGAACAAACGCACGACACTAACCAAATATTAACACTTGTTAAGTAGCTGCTTTAATCTTCATAAACCAAACATAAAGTGTCCTCCTGCGGTGTTGGAGGACATTAAACACAAACTGAGCGAGCTGACACTCTTTGTATGTTAACAGGTTCTGAAGTCAGTCTTCATCAGACATATAAAAAAAAACATACCTGGAACATCTTCAGACATTTCAGAGAAAATCTGACGTCTAAGAGTGTGATTATAAGTTTTTATTAAACAGAATATCATACATGGTAAAGCAGAAATCCTTTACTATCGAGTTAAAGGGCCAGTTCACAAAAATTAGAAACCTTTTTTTTCCAACTTCCTCTGATGGTATTTAGACATGCAGATAGTTTATGGTTAGGTTTCTTTCCGACACACCGGCTACCACAATATAGTGAATAGAGTTCACGCTGAGACTGTACATTCGACAATTCAGCTGCGGTACCGTCTTGTGAGAAGATGTCCCAGATACCCCGATTATCTACAGACCACACTTCACACAGACTTCTTCTTCAGTAGAGAAGAAAACTGTTCCGTTTATAGAAACAGTGACATTGATTCTGCAAGGACGTTATGTTGTGAATATTTTAAATACCGTTTGCATGTTTTTTCACTGCCACATATAAACATAGAAACATAAATACCGATGATTCCTGGAGATATGATACCACGAGACACATGTTGTCATTTTTCTGTTTTAAAAGGTATTTTTTTGTAATTTGGGAAGAGTGAATATTTAAAATTCCTGTGCAGGGATCAAGGTTTTAGTTTTCTCACAGTACTCCCCTCGAGCACATGGCGACCATGTGAAACAGTAAACAATATAAGCAGCTTAAGTTTGACCTGCAGTGGGTCTTCATCAGAGTAACGACTGACATGAACAGCTCTTAACAGACCATCGAGACGCTGGTCACACAGCTGATCTGCTAATGTATCGAAAAAATCGGTCATTTCATAGAATTCATTTAGCAGACGCTTTTATCCAAAGCGACGAACATCAGAGAGTAAGTCCAACACGAGCACGGATCTATAGGAGGAGGAAACGACTTCAAACAAACATCTTTAAATCTGATCAGACACGCAGGTAATGACAGGCGGTGCACAGAAGCAGAGCGCAACGTCGACAGCTGAGTTCTTCATCAAAACCATCCTGAACATCATCATGGTCATTATCAAACAAAACCACCAGCATCATCCGTACCATTAAGTCGTGTTGTAGTCAAGACCACACTAATCGAGACCAAGACATACCTGAGACCAGAGTGCTCAGAGGCCGAGGCGGGATCAAGACCCAGTCGAGACCAAGACCAAGGCAGGACGAGACTGAGACCATAAATATAAATTAAAAATCATCATCTTGTGTCCAGCGGGCGTCCCACTCACCGGGAAGGTTGTGGCCGTAACCGGGGGATAAAAATCAAACTACAAATGAATTGAAGCGATTCCTTCTTTTAGAAAGAGGAGTTTTCCTTCTTATCACAGTGACCGGTCTTGAATTTAAAATCTGGAGTCCGACCAGTCTGAGACCGAGACAAGGCCGAGTAAAAATGCTTTTGATTCCGAGACCGAGACAGAGACCGAGACCTATCAAAAGTGGTCTCGAGGCCGGTTTTAAGACCAATTCCGAGTACCACAACACCTTTCATTAAGTGCGTAGGTGTTCATGAAAGAGCTGAGGTTTTCTTTCTTAAAGGTGCAAGGGCACTCTGCAGATCGAATTGAGTCACATTTGTCGGATAACATTTTTTTAAACATGCCCCTCCTCTTTCTTCACAGGCGAGTTCTTCCTGAAGAATCTACTGAACAAGAGAAAAGTAGAAGCAACAACAGCAGAATGAGAAGCACCAAAGCAGCAGCTTCTAGAGGCTCTCTTCTTTTTAATGTAGCTGCCAGCAATAACTATACACACGCACAACTTCAGCTCTACGTTAGTGCATCACTGTTAGCTTGAAAATAGATTCATCACATATGACAAACAGGACTCATGAGAAGTACAGGGACCAATCGTTTGCACTGTTTCAACCATGACGGCCCCAGAGAGAGGAGTTTAAGAGACAGGAGATCAAAGAGGGCGAGCAGAAGTTTAGAGCCTGCAGATATGAAGATCACCTGGGAGCACACTCACTTTGTGACACCCTGACTGAAGGAAATACAACTTAGGGTTAACCGCCGCTGTAATTTGCCATCTCTGCACCTCAAGGAGGGGTGGGGCCCTAAATCTGTTCTACCATGAACTCCCTCCCCTCAGGGGCCCCGGGCTTCAGGTGAAGAGCCGCTGACCTGTGACATCGAGCTCTGCGGGAGCTCTTTGATGTCCGCTGCTGCAGGACTGACGATTTAATGAAGCAGAAGTTTTTTTTTTTTTTTTGGTCTGAGAGTTCTTGTCCCCACAAAAACGTGAAATTATGAATGATACTCAAATGTATGGTTGTCAGAGAGCTTAAACACGGTGTCACGGCATTTTTGAATTTGTATAACATGAGAGAAAGTGCAGTTTGATCTTAATTGGCCTTTAATCGTTTCCTGAAATTTAAGAGGTTCTGTTTCTTTAAAAGGACTTTGTCTCTCTGTGACTGATGAAAAGCCTGTTTAGCCTCAAACTGTTCATTTCTTAATGTAATAAAATATATATTTTAAACTTAAAGAAAGACATCTGTTTCTTTGCAAACTTCACATATCTCACAAAGTACACTGTACAATGTTGACAGAACACTGAAGTGTCCCTAGTCCGTCTACAAACCCCCCAATCATGAGAAAAGTCCATCCTCTCCGTCTTTTGCCTGCTCCACTTTCCAGAAAATGTGCTCAAACAGGCCGTTTGGAGATTTTCCCCTCATGACATCACAAAGGGCAGTAGCCCCTCCCCCAGGTGGGTGACCCTCCCACAGCTAGGTGTTTGTTCTGCCTTCTGAGTCTGCCTTCTCACCGTAAACAACAGGACATGGAGCGAGAAAGCCTGAGACACCCGAGCCCTTCCAGAGAGGGGGCGTGGTCAGACACAGCTCATTTACATATTTAAAGGTACAGACACAGAAACAGCCTGTTCTGAGCAGGGCTGAAATAGAGGGGTTTATAGACATGATCAAATACAGGATCAGAGTGGATTTAGAACAAGAAACTTCACAGACATGTTTTGGGGATCTCTGAGACTTATTTAAAATTATTGAGAAGGAGTGTAATATGTGACCTTAGGACAAAAAATAAACATGCTATCTTTTCATAAAAGAATGAATCTGCCAGTTTAATTTGTCACTTTTGGGTTTGATGAATAAGAAACAGGCACACATTAAAATACATCTTTTATTGCATTGGCATTTTAAGTAAACGGCCATTAATACAGATGACATACTGATTAACATACAGTAATATGATTTATAAAAATATTTTAAAAATAGTATAAAATTTAGTAATAATACTTGATTATACAGGACGTACTGATGGAGAGTAGACTCACATTAATAATGGACTAAAACACAGCGTTTATGTAAACCTGCACTTGAAATGCTACAGACATCAAATGTATAAAATGATTTGTTCCTATTTGTTGAAAAGTTCATTCAAAGATTCACAGTCACGCTTATTTTGATCTGACGGCTCACATAGCCCTCTCCCCCCCCCCCGACCCCCTGCAGGGAGCGTCTGGTCAACCTGTCTCCACAATAAGGCGAGAACCGAACAGCAGAGCGGTCAGGCCTGAATGAAATAGTTCACCAGCGATAAAAAACAAACCAAAAAAAAAAAAAAAAAGGTGGGGGAGAGGAACGTGTAGCTTGTCATGTGAGTTGGACAGAAGATGTTTAGACTTTGGCTTTCTTGGGGGGAGGTTCGATGACAGCGTTGCGAGGACCGACGCCAGCCGGAGTGTAGGGGATTCTTGTTATCGTCACTTTCTTACCGATGGTCTCGATCTGCGGAGAGAGAGCAGGCGGCAATGTGATACACGACCTCCTCAAAATGGCGTTTTCCAAATGCACAATGGTCATTTTGAATGTACACAAAGTGGGTAGAATATGTGTGGCGTGTTCGCTTTGTGCTCACCTGGAAGCCGATGTTCTGCAGGTCGGCGTGGAGGTGGTCCAGCACCCTGCGACCATCGAATAGGAAGGCCGGCTTCAGCATCTTCTTGTAAATCTTCTCATAGTCCAGCTCCTGTAGTGGATTTAAGGGTTGTGGGATGACTTTAAGTTTGCTTTCTTAAGATATAGAAATGTAAAGTATGTCTGAAATAAAATTTAAGAAAAGCAGAATTGTGACCTTAAACATGTCCCACTCGGTGCAGATGACCAAAGCATGCGCTCCCTGGCAGGCCTCATAAGGGTCAGTGGTCACAGTAACCAGCTCAGACACTATAAATAAAAATAAAAAAAGACAAACGTCAACACAGAGTCATAATGACTCATCACATCTAGTGATCACCACAACATTAGAAACAAACATTCAGCAGATTGTCTGATGAGACATTTAAAAAAGCAAGAATTTAATGTAGGACACTGAGAAATACTGGGTTTGTATTGGTTACAGCTTTTTGGACATTCCCCTCAAAATGTGGCAGCAATGACTAAAAACTACAGACTATACATTTGAAATAAAAGAAGCTAACTGTTGGCTTCGTCACTGAATAGTTAAAGTTCAGTGACTTGACGTAGCTGACTTGATGCGTAGCAGACGGCTCGCAGTGATCACTGATCTGACGCAAATCTAACAAATTCAAACTGGATCACTCTGTGAAAGCTCAAACATTTTACAGTTGTTATTAAAAAGGGAAACCAGCTTTAGAATTAGAGACCAAGTTGTACCAGGCTGTAAATGTGTTTTTAGGCATTTTAGTACCTGACTCACCTTTGGAGCCAGCCCTGGTGGCCATTTGAGGAACTGCAGTTTATTTTGTATTAGCTTCACGATTCAGCCCCCTAAAGGTTGAAGCTTAATCACAACCGAAGAAACTAATTGTTTAATGTGACTAACTTCAATCCAATGCTGCACACAACTTATTTTAATTAGTAATACACCTGAAGGTTATTATTTTATTTTTGTTTGTTTTCTCAGATACCAGAAAACGAGCTGTAACGACAAAAGCTGCTGCGCTATCTGTGCGAGCTCAAACAATCAGCAGCGAGTAAAGTCAGCACTTTGACATCTTTCCTAAAAAACGACTTACTGGTCTCTTTGTGCATGGTACTGAAAAAATAATCAAATATGTGCCTTAATAAATAAATCACTTTAAAATAAAATGCATTTGACACACACACACCTCTTTCTGGGTTGTCCTCTGAGATGTTGGGCTGGGAGAGGTCGTGAATGATTTGTTCTTTAAGCACTTTGGGGTCGTAGATAAACAGCTTGGCGCCTTCATCCATCAGATACTTGGAGATGTAGATACTGGACGACTCCCTGGAGTTGCGACACAAACACACAGTTCAAAGTCAACTTTGATCGGAGCCCATAGTTCAGCCGAGACGGGTTGGCAGGTGTGGAGGGAAAGTGTGATCAACAATGACACGGCGGTTTTATATGTGTGGAGCTATAAAAGGGTTGTTCATACACACACAATACCCCGGTTATTGATTAACACAAAAAGAAAATACTGGGAGGAGAAGAAGGTCTACAAAGGTGTGAGAGGAGAATGTAGAAAGAGAAAGACGTGGAGTGGGACGCACCTTGTGTCACCCGTGTCTTTTTTGAAGGAGAAGCCCAGCAGAGCGATCTTTTTACCAGTGACCGTGTTGAAGAGGCAGTCAATAATCCTGCAGGCGAACCGCCGCCGCTGGTACTCATTCATGTCTATCACCTGACAGAATCACAAACACAGGTTGAGAGGAATGTGAACACGGTGAGCGAATACTTTCAGAGAGAGAGCCACGCTGTGTGTGTGTGTGTGTGTGTGTGTGTGTCTCACCTGCTGCCAGTAAGAGGCTACCTCAGGCAGGTTGAGGGCCTCGCACAGGTACACCAAGTTCAGCACGTCCTTCTGGAAACAGCTTCCACCAAAACCTGACAAGTGGAGAAGGACATTAAAAAAAAAAGGGACAGAAGGCCGCACTAAACACTCTGATGGACTGTATCAAAATCAACACACAAGCTCACGTCAGTCACGGTTTCTTACCCACGCTGGCCTTGAGAAACTTGCTGCCTATTCTCTGGTCCATGCCGATGGCCTTAGCGACCTCCTCCACGTCGGCGCCGGTGGCCTCGCACAGAGCGCTGATGCTGTTGATGCTGCTGATGCGCTGGGCCAGAAATGCATTGGCTGCCTACAGAAGCAAATGCCATGTTTATATTATAACATAACACACACACACACACGCAGAGGTGTGGAAACTATTAGTGATCCATAAGTCAAAAGCAATTTATTCAACAGCTATTATGAACATTTCAGTGTGAGCCATGGATTTTAATATTGTTTAAATGGACTTTAAAAGTGTATCAATAACAAAATAGATGCAGGAGTCTTCAGTTCATTTACCCCTCGAGCTGTTTTCTGAACTATTGATCGCATTAAACAAGCTAAATGAATATAGGATTGTTTGAATTTGTCAGGTATTTTGTAGGCAAAGAAAAGATGATTTTGGGCAGTAATCATTAAAATTAACAGAAACCTAAAAATATTCTAACACAGAGTTGTTGCAGCAGCCGTCACACTCACCAGTTTGGACAGCTCCGAGGACCACGTGTTGGTGGTGATGATCCGTGCCTTTGGGACCCAGTGCTCATAGACGGCACACAGCGCCCTGATCGCCCTCTGACCCTCTGCCGTTTCGTCTCCGCCGATCAGGACGCGGTCCGGCTCCTTCAGGTCGCGCACCGCTGTTCCTTCCGCGAGGAACTCCGGGTTGGAGAGCACCTGAAGCAGTCGTGCAATTAATTAAACTCATGAAACAACAAATTCAAGTTTGTTTCTCATACTGGAAAAAAAACAAACAAAAAGAAAACAAGGCTCAGTAATGTCACCCATTAGTTTCTGAAGGGACCCAGGTTGTAATTATTTTTTATTTCTGCTGTAAAAACGGGTATTTTAACATGGCTGTTAGTGGGACTTTAGGAGCCAGCCTCAAGTGGACACTCAAGGAACTGCAGACAATGCCACAATGCGTTGATTTTATAAATACCAGAGGTTGTCGATTGACCAAAAAACACACCTGTAGGTTGAGGCTGGGTTTAGTGTTGGCATCAAATATCCGTCTGATACTCTCTGCAGCTCGGACGGGGACTGTGCTCTTCTCTGTCACGATCTTGTAGCCGTCAGACACCTCCACGATCCGCCGAGCGCACGCCTCGATGAACTTAAGATCGGCTGCACGACCCTTCCCCATCCCGTAGGTCTTTGTGGGTGTGTTTACCTGGGGAGGAATAACAGCCATAGCATTGCTTTAATGTAGCTGCCATGTATGTCCGATGTATTTTGTTAAGCAGGTCAAACAGCAGAAACTGTGTGTCAGTGTGTTTGTGCATCGGGGGGACGCGGGGGGGAGGGGGACTCACAGAGATAAAGACGAGGTCTGCATCCCTGATGGCTGAGTCTATGTCTGTGGAGAAAAACAAATTCCTCCCTCGGCATGATTCAACCACCTCTTTCAGTCCCGGCTGCAGCGAGAGGAAGTGGGGAAAATGAGACAGTGAGGGTGTGTCGGTGAAATGCGTAAAAACAAAACACAACTCCAACAGTTACAAAATGTAATACGAGTTCTCCATGACTGGTCATCTACGCTCGTCACGATGATGTAATACCCTGTGGTTGCTGTTGCGACACCGCGCAGCCTGGAACTCATTTATGTTTCATTCAGCCCATGACGGAGGAGAAACAAAGGCTAACACTGTTGCCTGGATACGTGATATCTAACTGATATTTAAAAAAAGGTTGTTAATGAACCGGACCACTCCTTCACGGTTTCTGACCCTCTGATAAGAATGTTATGGAAAACACACATCAGTGAAAACGGTTTCTTTAACAACGCAGCGTAACGAGATGATACCTCGTATATGGGCAGGGTGTCGGAGTTCCAGGCTTTGATGCGCGACTCGTTGACATCCACAACGGTCACGGTGATCTCTGGACACATGTGGGCGATCACACTACATGTTGGGCCTCCGACATACCCAGCTCCGATGCAGCAGATCCTCTTTATCTGAAACATCTGCAAACATACAAAGAAGGAACTCAGATGACTTAAGAAATATACTTTAGATTTAGATTTATTATTGTGGTTTTTATGCCTTTATTGTAGAGATGGGACAGCGGAAATTAGGGACAGAGAGAGCGAGAGAGAGAGAGAGAGAGGGGAATGACATGCGGGAAAGAAGCCACAGGTTGCATTTGGAAACGGGCCGCCCTCTTCGAGGACTACAGCCTCTGTACATGGAGCGCACGCCCTAACCACACGGCCACCTTCACCCGAGTAATGTACTTTCTGCAACACCATCTTAAAAAGAGGTTTTACATTCTTGTTTTCAGGAAACATACTTTTTATTTTCAACGTAAATCTTACTACATCATGGCATTTCTTCAACTTCTTTCTGTTCAATATATCAATTAACTTAAACACACATCCCTCTTTAATAAATGATTTTTACACGACATCAGGGTGCCTCAGACTTTCAGTTTACACTCTCCACACTTTGCTTGTCATCAGGACAGTCAAACTTTCTTTTATTAGATATTTAACTTATACACAAATATGATAAATCAGCAACATGTTACTCTAAGCAAACGTATCAGCCTGACTGATTTATCTATCTACAACCATCCTGAATAAAAGGGCCCTTCCCTGTAGAATAACTTTTCTTTCATCCATTACATTTTTTAATTAAAAGTTTCTCACTTTTACTTCCATGGACTGAATCTCGCTCTATCATAAAAGCCAGTTTGTTCATTTTAAATAAACCCTTTGTGTTTCATTTAGGACATTCCTGCTCCAACCTTATATATATATATATATATATATGTATATAAATAAATCACAGATTCACTTGCTAAGACTTTGAAGCTTTACGAACTGGTCTGTTAATAATTCACCCCCATGACAAACACATAATTGGAACCTTTTTTGATAATCAAATCATGGTTTGATTTATTTCTGAGCCAACCATGTTAAATATTTAGTAACCCCCCCCCCCCCTCTTAACTGTGAGGATTTTTAACTTTACTGTTACTTCTGTAAGATTGAACTCAACTCTTTTAAGTCATCATTTATTTTTACCACTGGGACAATATCTGATAACACTAAAACAGTGCATTAACATTAGATATGTTACTGTGCCTAAAACCTACACAGGCTGATCTACAGTGGAGTAGACTTTAATTAAATCCCCCCCCCCTGCTGTCTTCACATGTAATGGTTTCCACCGTTATAACCTGGGAGAGAAAATAAAGAAACCTTTCATAGCGACCAGCCACGTCCAACCTGCATGAAAAACAAAAAGGACCTTTTATCCCAGATATCTTTCCTTCCAGCTAGTTGATGTTAGCTGTGCTACAGAGGGTAACATTACACATCCACAGCATCGTAACTGAGATAGTTTGTGTTTTCTCTCACACAGACGAGACACTCAAATGAATGGACGTCTGTGTGCCTCTAAGCTAGCAGCCGATAGCTAACGTTGCCTTACCTTTGCCAACTCGACAGTGGACTGTGTGGATTATTTCAGCTCCTCTTTTAAAAAAAAAAAAAAAAAATGCGTCTTGTAGAAACAGCAGCTGTCGCTTCCGGAGTCGCTGCTAAGCTGTAAAAAAAATATGTGAAAAGTATTTAACTCGAGTAAACCAGAAAAATCACAGCATCAGAGCTCCTCCGATAACTTTATCAGCACTACCTCTGAACTGAGGCAGTTTTGCCAAGGTACACCAAGTCATTTATGACACCCCCCCCCTCCTCCCAGCAGCAGCAGCTCAAGAGACACTTCCGGCGCTGAACTTTCAGAGTAAAAGCACATGATCATCGCTGTTCTGCTGCTGCCCTTTTAAATGTGTTACTTTTAATTATGGAATTAAATTATCGTGGATGATGCATTCATGTTATAACATGTTATTAGGTAAAGTGAATTTTCAGCTTTTAGACATTTTTAAACATTATTATACTAAAAGGCAGGGTTGGTAATTTTCTCTAGATACACTATTAAAGATGTTCAGAATCAGAAATACTTTATTAATGATTTAATTAATGAGTTGATTTAAATTGTCTTTAGGTCCTGACAGAAATTAATAATTCCTGTGCTCTGAAAAGGGAAAGAAGATAATTAATCATTTGTAGCAGTTGTAAGCCTGTAAAAACTTTGACCAATGTCTGCCACGAGGTACCAACTTGATGAACCAATCATGAACCTCCCTGCTCGTTCTCTACCCCTGAGCTGAGGTCCACTTCTGGAGCGACAGCGCTGGTGCATGTAAGTGAGAAAGACTAAGCAGAATCTGTTGTGGTAATTTCATGTACAGACTTTAGCACTGAGTGGACAAACAAAACTTGATGAATAGACAAACAGATGTGTTCATCTTTATGTGTAAAGAGCAGCAACCATCTTTGTCTCATGTCATGTGCAAACTTTTAAATTATTATTTTTTTTTATTTCATTTGGAAGACATCTTGTGACCCCCCTCTTGGTGGCTGGCGAGCCCCCTGGGGGTCCCAACCCCCACTTTAGGAACCACTAAGATCCATGTGATAAGGAGATAAGAGGTAACAGAGTAAAACATTTAGTAAAACAATCTAAATGTTGTTGGAAAATCAATTTTTATGTTTTTGCTTAAAGGGTAATTTGCAAAAATGTAGGCAATTAAAAAAATACGTTTGTATTCTCATAAATCTCTAAACAGCTTAACTATTTAAAAAACAACCTTATGATGTCATCTCTGAATGCAGTGCCGTGTTAAGGCTTAGGTTTACCAACCACACATTCTTAACAAACACTTGACACACCTGGATAAAGTATCCACTTCACAGAAAATGATCTTGAAGAAAGAAGTCATACACTCATAGCTTTAGAAACACATCTTCAGGAGAAACAAGCAGCTTCAGAATCTGAGTCCCTTTTGGGAAAGTTTTTTATTGGACTTCAGAGTAAGAGCACAGACCTAATAATGGGCTATAAACACAGACATTAACAGCAGTCTCTAATTAAGACAATTAGTTTACGCTGTCTACGCTGTAAATCCAAATTGCTTCCCTCTGTAGAAACTTGTTTCAAGCGTTCCTCTCATGCAGGCGAGGAGGAATCAGCCCATTATGTCATCGCAGCACTGAAGACTTTCTTAAAGACTACAGTTTGAATGAATTGACCAGCGTTGATAAATTAATCTGAGCACACAAATACTGTAAAAAACGTTTTACCGCAAGTTAATTAACCCATCTGTTACATAATTACACTTCATTTTCATGAGTTTCTCCGCATGTTTGCACTACCCACCTCTGCACTATTGTCTCATTTAGCCTTGTAAATATTAGTTTTTGCTTATTTTGTGTTTATTGTTAATATGTAATGTTGTACTTTTTTTTTTTTACATAGAGAGCACAGTTCACTGAAGTCAAATTCCTCATGTGTGTATGCATACCTGGCCAATAAAGCTGATTCTGAAGTTATTTTATGTCCCTGTCATTCCTGCCACAGAGGAAGGTGTCAGGTGAAAAGTAACACCACGCTGCAAACCGCCTTCATTAAATATTTCCCCGTCAAAGATTTTTTTAGTTGCATTAAATTTCAGATCAAGGATGAGATTTGGAGTCGGACAACTTTACTTTAACACAATCAGCCCAAGATCAGCTTAGTGATGTACTGTCCTGCTTTGTCCACAGGGGGGCGCCAAAATCAGCACAAGCCAAAAGTTCTTAACAGGAGCTTTAAACAATACATTAAAGCAGTTAAGTCAAACAATAAGTGTTTGCAAAGTTTCACAAAGTTTGTTGCTCAGAAACTTATTTTAATCTAAAGACAAAATAACCTTAACTCTGAAATCAAACCCTAAACCTGAGTCGAATAATCTGCATTTTACATGTTAAAAATAAAACAATTTTATAGTTGCAACTTGCAACTAATCACTCGTTTTCCTTTTATATTTTTCAATCCTTCTGAATACAAACATTTCCCCAAATAACATATAAAAGTACAAACTCCTCCGCCTTCATCTTCTGACTTAAACAAAGAATATAAAATATAAAAGCTAATATCAACTATGTTTAAAACCAACTATGCACACAGCAATTCAGTAAATGTAACATACGACCCACAGTTTCTGTATCGGTGGTATGTTACATTTCCGATGTTATTTTCTGAACGGTATGGTTTTATTAGGAGGGCTCCACGGTGGAGGGGGACTGTCCCTGAGTATCGCCTGAATCCGTCTCTCTTCTTTTCGTCTCTTCTGTTCCAGCTCTTTTCTTATCTGTTCCAAAAAGACAACAAAAAGAAACGAACCCTCTGAAAACTGACTCTTATGGAAGAAATAAAATACAAATGCTGGTAAAAACAAACAAACACAACTTTCAGGTGTCATGAGCGTTTCTACTTACCAGCCAGTTTTCATACATCTCTAACGCCATCTTATCTCTCTCCTCTTTCATGTAGCGCTCCTCCTCTGCTTTAGTTAGGACTTCTTTACGCTCCGTTGAAACTTTCTCATGGAGAACGTCCTTCTTCTTTTCATGCCTTAAACATTTTCAGAAAAATAAATGAAAACATTTTAAATGGGAGTGAGTACACTGCACACTTTGATGCCTGTGTGCTGAGATACAGGGAACAAGATATGGATAAACATTTAGTTCTTGCTGCCATCTAGTGGCTGATTCATTGTCTGAAGGAACAGCCTGTTCATAATAGTTGAACCTAACTGTTGACCACTGCATGCAGCCATTTCAAATAGTCCACTATGTTAAGATGGCTTGAAGTTTTTCTTTTAAGAAAACGTTTTGATTAGTCAAGTAGAGCAAGCCTTTTTCACACATGCACTCCTGAAAATGCCTGGACAGACTGACTTGAAATCTTCCTGAGTCACCTGTTCACACAGAAAAGCTCAGTGGCAGAGTCTGTTAACTCTCAATCGGAAGGGTCGAAGCGCTTTGAGAAGTCAGAAGACTAGAAAAGCACTATAAAGATCCAAGTGCAGGGGGGAGATGGGGGACATGGCGTTAAAGGGACAATGCTGAAATGACTGATGAAGAAACATCATCCAGTGCTTTCATGGTACTCTTTGCCTAAACATCAATATCACATCATTAATTAAAAGTATGAGCAGCTTCTCTGCATACACAAAGATCGTACGGGTCACCCCCGGAGTTATACAAACGCCACCCCCCCCCCCCCCCCCCCCTGCCTGCTTGGTGTAAATTTCCTTGAATATATCCTGCTTCGTTCACACATTGGCTCACCCTGACATCACTGGAAATTTTAAAAGGGTACTGGCAGAAAATATTTCAGGTAAAGTCGGGGTGAAAATTTCTGCTGTTTGCGTTCACACATGCAGCTCACCCTGAACATGTTCAGGAGTGTTATGTGTGAAAGAACCATAACAGTACAGCAACGGTTTTGACTCGTTCTTTCATAAATTAGACAATATTTGCTTCATACTGTCCAGGCAGCTTTGGCATAACACATAAACTTTCTATCACTAGATGACAGTGTACAAACAACGGTCATGTTAAATCACTTTAAAATAAATGCAATGCAAAACAGAAGATTAGAAACTGAAAGATTTCCTCACCAGTTTGTAAAAGCAGATTTGCTATCTTTCTGTCGCTCTTCCTCCTTTTCTTGTTTCTTGAACTTTTGTTTATCTTCAGCTTCTCTTTCTTTTCGGTACTTTTCTTTCAGAAGACGATCGTGCTCTTGTTTCCATTTTTCAAACACCTGTAGCATTAATCACTGATCAGCATCACATCTTTCCACACAGTGTTTTTATTTTACAGAATAACAATCATACCTGTTTGGCTGATTGTTTTTTCTCCTCTTTCTCTTCAATCGCTCGTTGCTCTTTTCTCATCTTGTCCTGCTCTTCTTTGGCTTTTGTTTTGAGACTCTCTGCTTTCTTTTCTTTCCAAGCCTCATATGATGCAACAGCATCTCCCTTTTTAGCTTCTTCATCCTGTTTGTGTTTTTAACAATGGAAAGCTTAATGGTAAAATAAACCAGTGTGTTGTTTTGTATTTAAGATTCACTAAAGCGATGACTCACCCTTTTCTTTTTGTCTTTCAGGGTTTCCTCTGTCTTCTTCAGTTTCATGTTCTCTTTTGACTTTTCCTTTTTCTTTCTAAGCCATTCCTGTGAACACAACATGTTGACTGAAGCGATGTAGTTTAAAGATGTCACAATACTAGGAGTTTAATCTTACATAAGATACGAGTAAAAATCAAACCATACCTATCTGTCTTGATACCACAGCGACAAAGAAAAAGTCCTAGGCACCCAGTATTAAGTAATTTTTAGTTTTTAATAACCACAAATAGGAGGAAAACTCCCCAAACACTGCCCAAAGAAATTGTGTCATTTTAAAACACGTTTCAAGACGTATCCAAACGAAAACGTCGACAACTTTAATGGCTTTTTTTTGTTCTTTTATCGGAGAGACAGGAAAGTGGAAAGAGTTGCAAATTGGAGAAAGTAGGGAATGAAATGCGGGAAAGTAGAAACAGGTGGGATTTAAACAAGAGACGCCCACTTAGAAGACTACAGCCTCTGCACTTGGGGCTCACAAACAAACCACTCGGCCACCGGCGCCCCCTTAATGTAGATTTCTTAAGGTTTATTTTTGGGCTTTGGGCTTTTTGACGCCTGCCCAGAGGACCACAGCCTCCATACATGGGGCGCACACACCAACCACCGGCGCTCCCGATTAATGTAGATTTTTAAAGGTGAGTTTCCAGGTTACACATAAAGTTTAGATCCTACATGACAGACTCTATCAGTAGCTCAGCGCTGTAGGGACTTGGGTTGGGAAGGGTTACCAGTTCAAGTCCCAGAACAGGCCAGGAATGGTTCCTTGGGAATGGTTCCTGGAGGGGATCCAGTCTACTTCCCAAGTACTGCAGGGATTCCCTTGTGAAAAGAACCCCAAAGTGCTCAGGGCGATAGTCTCTGTAGAGTCCTCTCACTCTGACATCTTTCCATAAATACATGTCTATAGGTTATTTATGCTTTTGGGACTATGTGTGTGTGAAGCGTGTCTCACAATAACAGAGTGAAAAGTTGCATTTCCCTCTGGTTTCATTAGGTATATGTACATAAAAAATATAAAAGCACTGACCTGGTAAATGACAGCTCTGAGTGAATCTCCTGCCTGAGGCTGAGACTCTTGGAGTGAAACTTTGCGATCCAGTACTTTGAGACTTCCTAAATACTTTGACTCCACGTTCCTGGAGCAAACACTCTGAGATCTGGGGGTGGTCTTGGATTGAGAACCGGATGTCCTGATCAAAATGAAACAACAGTCGGTTAACTTACTATCCTGTTGTACTTTTGGAGCTGCAGGGTTTATATTGTTGCACATGGGGTACGTACCTGCTATCAAAAGATTCTCCCTGATCATGAGAGAGCTGATTTGTGTGATCACATGACTCCTCCTAAAACAAAACAATAAACACAACTGAGATTGAGAAGAAGAAAAAAAAATGAGGCAAAGCGTCTTTAACACAAACTAAAAAGAGATAACACAAGAAGGCATCACATTCACACAGCTGAAAACGAAAGACTTACATTAAACTCTTCAAATGATGTGGAGTACTTCCTCTCCTCCTCTTTGCTGTCATCAGAGAAAAAGCTTTCTAAAAATACACAAAATAAAAAAAAGTTATAAATGTTATAAAACAAAAAACATGTCGGCTATGTTGATGAACGTGTCGGGTATTACTTCTGGATCCAGAATCGACCGTGGACTTGGTCATGAGCTGTGACAGGTCACTCTTACTTGACGAGGATTTACTGAGACTACGTGAAGCTGCGTGATCTTCTCCTGTCCACTACACCAAAAAACAACAACAAACAACAACAACAAACATTTGATCCAGTTATAAAATGTGTCTCTTGTTATTAGCAGCTTCAAAAACGTGAAGATGAGTGCCATGTGTGTACTTCAGGTCCTTACAGTTGTGTTGCTGTCTGTGCCAGTGGTGGAGAGGGGGATTGATGCGGAGGAAGTCTGAGGCCTGCTGAGGTCCTGAGATTCAGCATCTTCAACTTTCTTCTGTGCAGCTTGAAGGATCAGTCCCAGAGTCCTTTGCCTTGGTTTTGGCCTGGGTGGCTCCCTCTCAGCAACACTGTCTACATAAGGACAGTTTGGGAACATCAATTTAAAATCTGGATGAATATTTATGAAGGTAACATGTTATGTGGCCTCTGATGAATGAAACACAGACCTGCTGATGACACATGTTTGAGGTTTGATGCTGGTAGCTGTGGAGTCTGTGGAGCGCTGCTCTTCCCCTCTGGAGTCTCTGCCACACTGTTGTCAGATGGTAAAGGCAAAGGCATGTCCAGCAGAGAATCTCCTGAGGTCTGCCATGACAGAGACTTACTCGAGTTCTGTCTTGTGATTTGATGATCGGCGGACTCCACGTCGCTGCTTTTATATCTGTCATTATCTTCACTGACGTTTGCAGAGTGTTGTGAGGAAAACGAGTTATTGTAGTCATTGTTGTGACTGACAGAGTAATCGAGCGGCTCCTTTTCATGTGACTCTGACGCCGTTGTGTCCCCCGAGGGAGAGCTAATTCTTTGGGTTTTCAGAAACGAAACTCTCTTTGTCCGGCTGGGTTTGCTTTCATCGTCAGAGATCTCAAAGTCGTTGATTTTAGACTTGCTCTTCTCAGCCTTGAAAGCACCGGCGCGCTTTTTTCTGGATTTGAGGAGTTCATTCAAAAAATCTGTGAAATACAGAATATTAAAGATCAACCTGTGAACAAATACTCACACCAACCCACACTTCAAGTTACTGGAAAAAAAGTTGTTATTTATAAAAGCATTCATCTCAAAAACAGAATGACAAACTAATAACAGTATCATTAATCAACAGTCTGGAAACACCAGAGACAGAATTAAAAATAGTTTATAACTCTAACTTGGTTTGTACCCACAAATGTGCCTGGATGTAAAACTTACTTATTTATTTGACATAAAACTTAGTTAAATAACAGATTAAAAAGAAATTTAAGACAGAATCATCCGTTTGTTTTATTTTATTTATGTTTAAGTTAAGTTTATTTGTCAGGGCATCTGAGCATATGTATTTATGTATCTATGTATGTACAACGGCAGCCCATGACATCAATAACAGTCCGTCCTTGACACAAAACTTCACCCCCATAAAACACTACCCACATGACCTGCTTCAATCAATTTCAATCAATCAACTTTTATTTGTATAGCGTCAACTCATAACAAGTGTTATCTCGAGACACTTTACAAAAAGCAGGTAAAATACCTTACTCTTTGTTATGTTACAAAAAGCAGGTAAAAGACCTTACTCATTGTTATGTTACAAAGAGCAGGTGAAAGACCTTACTTGTTGCTATATTACAAAGATCCGGCCTATCCATCATGAGCACTTTAGCAAAGCAGCAAAAGTTACAGTGGTAAGAAAAAACTGCCTTATTAAAAGGCAGAAATCTTCGGTCGGATCCCCGGAGCCTCCTCCTTCATTATTATTATCATTACTAACATTGTATTATTATTATTATTATTATCATTTAGCATCAATATATATATATATATACATATATACTGTACATTCTATATATTTTATTATATTATTATATTAGTCTATATTATATAACATTTTATTATATTACACTATATTCTTCATATTGCACTATATTATATTATATTATATAACTGCACTCTGCATTACTGTGGTACAACACTGCCTCTCTTCTCTGCTGTTTACATTACTTATCATACTAAGTCACTTTAATCATCACTTGTCACTTTATCTTGTCATTCTCTGCACATACTGTCTGAACTCCCTGCAGAGTTAACTTCATCATTCATTTTGTACTGTATATCTTATCTATTCTGTTTAATGTGCCTATCCTATCCTATCAAGAACTGTCTTCTCTACATATTTTTGATGCCATCTTACCGTCTTCATCCTCATCGAAGTCATCAGAGTATGAATACTGGTCTGTTTTAGTCTTGCTCGCTCTGGCAGAAACAGCAGCCTGAAGTTCATCCTACAAAACGACATAAATTCAACATTTAATATACAATAAAAGTTATATTTCGGTTTAACTAAAACCTCCATCTCTTAGTCAATATTTCACCTGAAACGTTGTCCTTCTTGAAGTTTTCGGGCTTTTCGTGTAAGCCAGTGTGGTGAAGTCCTGACTCGTCATTTTGAAAACTGTAAACAGTTCCTCTCATTGATATTAGCATGCTAGCTAATGCTAACCATGTTAACTGTGAACGGTAGCCAGCTGGTGAGCTTCATAGCTACCTTTACGTCTTAATTAGTATAATACTAAGTTCACATTTCGCATGATTCATTTAGGGTTCCACAAATATTATAAAGACTCTCGTAAATGTTCAAATCTAAAAGGCATGCGGGCATAGCAATTAGCGAACAGACTTGTTGACGGTAACCCTGGGAGACGTGGTGGAGACTTCCCGTTCTGTACTGCGCATGCTCAAAGGATTACACGAAATAAACATGGTTCTGCACTGAATCGATTTAATTAGCATTTAACATGAAATCGTTTCCACTTATTCCACATGTAATGATACAAATTGTGTGCTCATGTCAACCTATTTATTTTATTATCAAAATCTAAAATCATATTCACAAGGCCAACGTCCTTAAGCTTTTTTAAATATATTTTTTTAAATGCTATTTAATCTCTATCAATAATTCCAATGTATTAACTCAGTCTGTCAATGAAATCATAATTATTATAATTTAATTTTTTTGAGTATTTTCCTTGTATTTATGTCCTTTTGTAAGCTGGTAAGTCTGACTCTTTGCACATTTTGGTATTTCAATACATTTCTTAAAAGATAATGTTTTCTGTAGACTCGTATCAGTGGTATTATCACAAAAAAACAAGGGTAATGAATCAAACTAGTACTTAATTAGCTCTGACTATACCGTCTATAGTTGTCAAGTAAATTGAGTTAAGTAAAAAATATTTTCCTCATAAAGAGTTGACTTATTCTTTAACATACATTACATTGGAAAACTGTTCTTGAGGTAGTCTTTGTTATATTCCACTTATTTTTTCTGTCTTTATTTCAGCTGCATTTCTGACATGAAATCTGTGAAACACCAACCTTACAAAGCAGGAATGATTGTAGGTGTATGTGTTAACCATCTTTTCCTCAGAGTTCATCAACAAAACACAGCCAGGTAAGTTACACTGTTTTTTTTATTTGTTTTTTTTTTGTTGTTGTAGTAAAAGTGCATAGTTGAAGCCCTTTTTCTCACAGACAGTAACAGTTTCAATCATGGTCTTCTCACTGTTCATCTCAACAATCTAGTATGGCTTCCCCTTAATTCTACACAGCTACTTGTTTCATCTTTTTGTCTCGTCCCTGCCATCTTCAAAGCAAATCTTCTGAGATGTAATAAAAGTATCAGGGGACATGAGTTGATATGGAAATGAAGAGCAGCCATTCAAGACTTTTGGGATGAACTGAGCCCACACGTGTTACAGAGCATGTCCCCTTTCTGAACGTTTAAACAATGCATTTAATAAAGACCCTTCTTTCATTTCTGATGTCACCATGAAGCACGACCAAAGTCCTAGAACAACTTGAATAGAATTGTTTTCATGGTAGGTACATGATTAAGATCCCCAAGTGACTGAAAGCAGAAAACCTACTTTCACGTACTGCAACCCATCGCAAAAAAAGGAATGAAAAACTATTATGATTGTTGGCACAGCTCTTGACTGAGGCGCTAAACAACTGGTCATGGAAAAAAATGACCTTGCACTGTTAACCACAGAAATGAGAAAACATGATACAATAGTACATTTCAGATCCTCCTATCACAACATTAGAATTAAATTACTTCATATATTGCTGTTCATTCACAAGACGTCCTCCACATGAGCAGAGAATCAGTACTACAGAAACACATTGGCACTGGTTTAAACTGCACTTATGTTTGCTCCTTTCCATTCCATTGATGCAACAAATGGCCAAACAGAAGTTGTGAAGTAGAAACCTTGGTTTGCTCCGATGAGTGAAAGATTGCCGTTGTTTAAAGTAAGAAAGGACCAAGCGCTCGTCTCCACTTGAACATCGTTTAGAGAGCTGAGTTTACACCACACACCTTAAAAAAAAAAAAAAAAAAAAGAACCAACATACGACATAAAGGTGCTATTAAAGTATGAATCTAGGCTACTCTTAAGTCAGTTCACAATAATCACTTTCATCATTAAACACAAAACATTACAGTATAAAGAATGATTTCAATAGGAGTAAAACATATGTTTCCTGCACTGAGTATATTTTGTTCCACAATGAAATGAAATCTCTCTGCTGGTTTGAACTGACTATTAAAACATTATGTGGTGCGACATCATTATTGGTGCTGTTTAGAGTCGTATTTAGTTGAAAGAGAGAAACGAGAAACCCACAACCCCTCATTACTCAAAAAGCACACAAACATTATTTTGATCTCCTTAAAGATCTCCCTGCTTCCCCCTCCCTCCTCTCCAAAACCAGGAAACACATTCTTTCATTTCAAGTTTCTGCGGGTCAGTCAGCCCCAAAGCTGGGATCAGGAACTTACTCTGAATAATGCAAAAAAATATCTGATTAAAATGTAGTGAACACCCGGCTGATATATGAACATGCTGACATTACTGGCTAATAATATAATGTCTGGAGAATACAGAGCATGTCCTGTTTTGTTATATTGATTAAAGTTATGTGTTTGGGAAAGAGGTGTTTATATTCTTATTATGTTTTTAAATGACTCATTCTGTATATTTGTCAAAAATGACCAAAACAAAATGAGCACACACACTTGACAAAACTGTTTTTGTGGCAGGTTTTGATACATTAAAAAAAAATCTATTTTGACCTTCAAACCATCAGATTTATGTGTCTGTATTCCACCTCATCAATCCAGCTCGATTTGGGCCCTCATAATAGGAATCATTGACTGATTCACCCCGAAACACCATGAGGAAAAGAAAGAAAAGAAAGAGATATTTGGATAAAGCTGGGCAGGGAGATGGTCACTGGCCACAGTAACGCCGTCACGGTGCAGCTCCAGGTGTCTGAGTGCTCCTAGTCTGGCTCCGCTGCTAATCAACGGGGGGTGCTGGAGGTTCTCTTCTGTCCCTCTGTGAACCAAAGCAAGAAAACTTATAAGTATGAACTTAAATGAAAAGTATTCATGATGCAAGGGTCTAATTTACTGTAAAGATAAAGCTGCAGATCAGAGTGAAAAGAGATAAGATTCAGTTTCTGCTTTTTCATTCTTGAGAAACTTAAGATTTAAAGATATTCACCAAACCTCCTTCAAACAGACAGAAAATGTATAAATTATTCATGTATTTGATCAAACAGCCGCTTCATTTAAACTGAACAGGCTAAACTCATTTGAAATTACACAATTACAATTGTTCTACACATCCAGTGTGAGCTGAATATCAGCATGAAACAAATGGTATGACATTGCAATGTTTCAGCTCAGTAAAGGGATTCAGCAACAGTAAAACCAGAAGTTGCTCAATAACAAACAAACATGGATGACAGCTGCAGGGACAGTGAGGTGATATACTTCATAAGTATTCAGGGTGATATTCTGTACAGGTAAAACATAAGGGGTCGTATCGTTACCGACCTGTGTTTGAAAGCATATCGTGCTGCTATGACCAGTTCACACAGGAGTCTGATACCGGTCACATTTAAAAAGTAATGTGGACACCCACACAAAAACAAAAAAGATCTGAGCAATAAATCAGACTTGTGAATTAAGGCTTGCAGTCTGAACGTAATCTTAGCCACTTACAGAAGGTAATTTGTAATTTAAATACTTTTATTTTGCTAATTTCTGAGAAATCGGAAATAAACAATAACTTCTTCTTCTTTCTTTTGGTAAATACTTTCTAACTTTTAATTCAGGGTAAAGCTCTGATCAGACGGTGACCTGTAAACCTTTTCTTGTGCAGTATCATGCAACATGTGTATATGTATCCATATCTTAACGTTGGCCGTGTTATAGAGGTGGGATGGGGGGGGGGGGTCAATACTGACATTGTGGGGTCCAGTAGGTTTGTCTGTTTGTCTGGAACCTCTGAGACTGGACGGGCGCAGCAGGAAGAGGACCAGAGCCAGAACCATCCATCCCATAACCATCATGGGGAGGGTCAGTTCTCCACCACCGCCGACCGACCCACTAGGACCCGGCACTGAAAAAAAACCAACAACAACAAACCCTAAGCTTCTCAGAAACTGAAGTCAACACTAATAAGAACATGGTGGTACAGCCATGCTTCCACATGATACAGAAACATTCATTATCACATGTTTGATATGAATATCTAGACTATAATCTTAACATTAACATGTTAATAACATTAAAACAGCTGTATAATGGTCATACATACATTCCTGAGGACATTCTGTGTCTGTGCAGTAGGACTGAGAGTGCCTGAGCTGTAAGAGAAATCACAGAAGTAAAGAAACTTTTAGGCCTATTGAAAAAATGTGACATGAACTGAAAGAGGACCTTTAACACCAGACAAACATGTTTCCCCATCACAGCTGATTTTACAGTTGTCAGCAGATTTGGTGCGTATTAACCATCTGAGCGCAGCCTGCTTCTAATCAAGCCCTGTTCATTTCTGACAGTCTTTTTTTAAAGTCTTTAGCCAGTTAGACTACACCCTTTCCTCCTGTAAGCAAATCAGAAATCCCCTGGGGCAGCTACGGCCTCTGAGCCAACTGCAGCTCGCCATGCAAGTTACACCTGTGCACAAACAGCCAATCAAATCACCTGGAAACTAACAAAACAATTACAACATGTTTTCTTTCTTTAACGCCGTTTCTCTGAATAGTCTTGACCTCATATTTGACGTAATACTCCATAAGGATGAGATGCACAACACAATGCAAACCTGGTTGCAATAAAACACACCCCTGCATGGCAGAAGTAATAAGGGCTGAAGACAAACACTGAACAGGAACCAGGATATGGTGGCTCAGTGACAGCTTTTTTTTTTTTTACCTTCCCTGTACCGGGTGGTTTTTAACGCTAATCTCTTCGCTTCTCTCTCAACTTCAGCAGGCGATATTCCTTTTTTTTTTAACTCCATACTTATCATCTGCTCCCTGTTATCATCAAGTATGACAATATACAGTTTTTAATGACTTACCAGGTTGATGAGGCGTCTCATAGCATACTCATGGCTGCAGATGCACTCACAAGGGTCGAAGCCTCCCTCTGCCATGTCTCACCAGATGATGTCCACCTTGGCACAAACAAAAGTTCCTGTAAGGAACTAGGACTAACAAGAACAAGTGAGAGAAACCTAATGCTGTGCCGTATTGTTGTTTCACAGGCGCACACAGATAAGAGGGAGGAGACTGCTAAGTTAAAGAAAGACGGACTCTGCCACGCAATCTAGCTTTTTGTGAACAGCAGAGGCTGGTGAAAATGTCTTCGTTCAAGGTCACCATTAATAAATACATTTTTAGCCTGCAGCAATGTAAAATAGTGAACATTTGAACTTGTGACTTTTTGAAATGTTTTAAAAATGGTCTCTCTCTCTCTCTCTCTATATATATATATATATATATCTTAGCTACACTAGTTAAGCCTTTATTCAAAATAATAATATTCTCCATGTATTTATTCTAGTGCTAACCATGTACTTTCAAAATATTAAGCCTGAAGTTTTCATTTATCTAATACCACTAATATAGACTCCTACATGAACCTTTCAATTCAATTGAAATTTGAATTTCTCCGCGGGGGGCAATTCAAAGGCACATAGAGCAGTCGTATGAAAAGAAAAAAATGAGAAGCAGAAAAACAAAAAGACAAAAAAGTATAAACTAACAATATAAAATATAACATTAAATACAAAATAGATCAAGTAGAACAGAGATACAACAGATGTAAACATAACTATATGACAAATGTTAACAGAACTATATCAAGTCAGTGAATTGGTCCTAAAAACAAGAATTTAACTAATTAGCTGTTGACAACAATTTATAAACATGATACTCCCCAGAGATAGGGTGACGTAAAGCAGAATTTCCTCAAGGAAAAAGGAGACAGACAGGCAGTTTTGCATAAACAAAAACAAGCAAAAATGATGCAAATGATTCTACACTCGTCTTGTCATCTACATGTTATCTAGGTCAATAACATTATACCAAAAAAACAGGTGTTTGGGGAGATATTGATACTCTGTTATCTGATATTTGTTCTATTTATTCAATTGCTTTTGTTTACAGAAACATGAGCAGCAGTTTACATAACAAATCCATATTACTTTAGAGAAAATAGAGTCAGTCATTTTTGAGTGGGGAAATAAACCTCATGTTAAACTGTGTGCATCATGGTTTCTACATTAACAGATAAACATGTGACATGTTGGTTCTGCAATTCAAACACTGGCCTACCACCCACATACATCCTATTACATGTTATTACACTGAAACATCCGACATATCGATCTGATCATAAATCTATACATGCATATATCACAGTGGAAAGTCACACGGTTTTAAGTGACCCACAAAGGATGCATCATACTAGATGTAAGATGCAACGATTGCTCTGCTCGACTGCAAAATGATAGTTTAAGATGGGGGGAAAAAACCTGCCAAATCATGAAAATACAACACTGATACATAAAATCGCAGCATTTCCACTCAGTTACAACCTGTTTTAAGACTATTTATGTGGAAAATATGAAGCCTACATTTTAGATTTTCCACGGATGCCTGAATATTTCTAAAGGGAATAATAAATACAGAGGCCATGTCATCTCGACCCTGCTGAAAACTGAAGCCTGCTGAGTTGTGCACACACATAACACTGAATACTATGCCAACGTTGAACTAGCTTCTTGCTAACCTAGATTTCAAACCGAGAGGAAACTCACAGCTGTTTTTGTCCGCCTGTTAATGGACTTATGATTACAGACAGATGTGACATTAACACGGAAGCGAAACACGACTTACTTTGTTGCTTTATGGATGTAAACACGAAGCCAGGTGTCTCCAAAGGGCATTAGCTGCGCTGCTGTTTCACTGCTGCCCTCCACAAAACCCGTAAATCTGCAGGAATATCAACCTTTTGTCTGTGTTTTGTTTGATACACGTGAGACAGCCGCCTAGCTATTCTTCATGACAGACATCCGGGAGGGCGAGGGGCGTGGCCTACACGCTCAAGGGGCGTTGTCAACGTTTGTTATTGGTGAAACGCTTTGATTGGCGGGCCTTTGAGCCAATCAGGGGACGATAAGACCATTGTGGTCTGGATTGTAAACAAACAGTGGAGCTGCCTATCACCTTTACAGAAGCACAATAACCGAATTGCAACAGCTGTACAGTTGTGTAACCAAATAAACATGTGTGGTATGTAACTGATAACGTTTATACAATTATTGTGCTTAAACAAAGACGTAACCTTTAAATTATAGTCGAGAGGTAGAGGAAAAATCGTACTTTATCTACACTGTAAGAGCTGACTTGCTGTAGCTCCTGATTCAGATATATATTTTTCGCACCATCAAGACATCAATTTCAAACAAAGGATGCACTAGTATCCGTAAATATATCAAATTAATAATAACATCATCTACAGAGTGCACAGAAATAACAATAGGCTAATCATTTTATATAAATATTAAACTAAAGGGGCCCATTCTGCTGCAGTATTTATACTTCAACTTTGACTTTATCTCGGGTGTGAATGGAGGTCTTCAGCTTTCATTCTAATATTGTTACATATCTGTTCTGGATATTTCTTCCACCATTAGTAAAGTCACGCATAATACACGAATACTTACTGAAAGCATATGAATTAAACTGCCTATTTCTTCAATTTCAATAGTCAAAATACTTTAGGAAATACACCTAACAAAACAATAAGAGGTCATGTGTAAGTATCATCATATATTGTGAACTTTATATTTAATTATCTTAATTGTATCTACTCACTTATAAAGACATTCGGTGAGAGATGGAAGCCCAAATAATAAGTTAACATCTTGACCATGAAAGCAGCTTTACTGTGAAAGAAAAGGGATGATATTGAAAGGTTCAATTTAAGTTTGAAGCTCTGAAGAGATGAAGTGTGTGCGCTGCATGTTGTTAAGTGTCAGTTCATATAAGTTAAGTAAAAAGTAAAAGTAGAACCTGGCAGCTACCTTAACACTGGCCAGTTAAAAAAAACAAAAAACTATGAATAGTTCTGTTGTTCCATTATTCACCTTATTAACTTATCATTTAGTATTTAGCCTACTTGCACAAAGCTTAACAACCGTTTCAGAAATACCTTTGTTCCCTTGTCCATCAAAGCCCTCAACAGTACCTAAGCTGTAATGTGTGTGTATGTGTGTGCATGTATGAGGTGGTGTGAGTGTGTGTGAGTGTGTGTGTGTGTGTGAAGATGTGTAGATGTACCTGCACTGTTTATCACCTTTCTTAACTATTACATATTTATGATTTTAGTAATTCACTTGTATGGAATTTAATGATTATTTAACTGACATGTTTTACCGACCAATGAAAGTATTTTGTTATTTTTTGCGACTGCATCAGAGCTCTGTGAAGTCCAAGACAAATTTCCCACTGGGACAATAAAGTTAATCTTAATCTTAGCTCTGTATATATATATATTTATATATATTTATTAGTAGCTCTGTGTATATATATATATATTTATTTCTCGTTTACTGCACATAGTTCTGTTTACATCTGGTCACTACTGCACATAGTTCTGTTTACATCTGGTCACTACTGCACATAGTTCTGTTTACATCTGTTAGTCCGATCACTGTCCACTTATATCTACTCCTTTATATTTTGTATTTTTAAGTTGCATTTAAATTGACACTTTATATTTAGGTTAAAATGTTTATTATATAAATGCTTTTTAACACACTGTTGTTAATTTACTGCTCCGTGTGCCTTTGAATTGAATTGAATTGAATTGAATTTACTGTAAAAGAAAAGGGATGATATTGAAAGGTTCAATTTAAGTTTGAAGCTCTGAAGAGATGAAGTGTGTGCCCTGCATGTTGTTAAGTGTCAGTTCATATAAGTTAAGTAAAAAGTAAAAGTAGAACCTGGCAGCTACCTTAACACTGGCCAGTTAAAAAATAAAAATAAACAACTATGAATTGAGCATTTACAACCAGATCTAAAATGTATGCAAATGGCTGTGCTAGAATTCCGACGTGCTGAGAAATGTCCTGAAGGTGTGTCACAAAAAAAGCACATTAACTCATAGAGCTCATTAATGAAAGTTCCAGTTTGCTCTTGGTGTAGCTGCATTGTGTGTGTGTGTGTGTGTGCGTGTGCTCTGTATGTTCTGGACTCACTGGCTGTGCTCTGGCTGGTGGGCAGGCAGGCAGGCAGGCAGGGGAAGCAGGCAGGCAGGCAGGGGAAGCAGGCAGGCAACACTGAGCTGCCTCTGTGGTGAAGATAAGCGGCGGACGGTGGAAGTGAAAGGACGGCTTCGTGAAATCATCCCTCCACACAGACGGGACTACACAGGGACACAGAGGCCCCGGGTCGAACTTGGAAGGCAGGGATCGTCTCAGCAGACTCAGCCATGGCGAACATCGCGGTCCAAAGAATCAAGCGGGAGTTCAAAGAAGTTGTCAAAAGCGAAGAGGTGTTGTATTGTTTTTTTTTTGTTGTTGTTAAAACTCTTCTCTGTGTTTTCTGCGGGAACTACATTGGCCGTCACGACACAGACTAAATTTACCTCTGCTAACGTCAGGTCTTTACAGTCCTTGTGTTGCAGTACAGGTCAGGCCTTAACAGGAGAACTTCAGCTAGCTTTAAAACCCCCCCACCCCTCCTCCCCAAACCTGTTCTGTTATGTCAGGTGGGTGTGTTCAGGAAACACCGGGGATTCCGCTGTCTCCACTTTACAGGCCCAAATGTTTTTAACACACAAGAACGCAATACTTCTGCGTTATTGTCAACTACAATTAACCGACCACGTATGGGGTTGTTGTACAATCCTCATCCATCTGTTTTGCAGCGGAAATGAGTTCCTGACGATTTGTAAAGCAGCTTTGAAACGTCATGTATCGTCCTCGGCTACCATTAGCCTAGCATCAAGCTGTGTTGTTATGCTTCAGCGTACGTCACCGAATCACATGTTTTAAACCTTAATTCATTGTAATGTCAATGTTTTTTTAAAATCTGTAAATATCTTAGCCCTTTAAGGTCAGTATTTTGTGATCTTACCACCGTTTTCAAGCTGTTTTTTTTTATTATGGGGTTTCTGTTGCTAAGGTAACCTCATGAAGAGCTCTGAAAACATGGTGTTAATGTTTCTGTGGAAGGAAAAATGTCAGTCTGGGTCTGTTTGTTTTTAAAAGTGTGGCTTGATACTTGAAAGAGAGACATGTCCAGACACAGTGTGTGTGTGGGTGTGTGTGTGTGTGTGTGTGTGTGTGTCAGGGTGGTTATTTACAGCGTCCCTCTCATTTTGTCCCATCTCACAGACAAGTAAAAACCAGATAAAAGTCGACATGGTGGATGAGAACTTCACAGAACTGAGGGGGGAGATAGCAGGTCCTCCAGATACACCATATGAAGGTACTGACCAGCAGTTTTGTTTTTGTTTTTTACTTATTTTTTATTTAGTACACAGATAAAACATTCATTTACACTTGTCCATTTTCTCATGAAATCCATTTTACATGTCATTTTACCAAACAACTACACATCCATATCCATACACGTACACACACACCCTTTCCTTCATACCTACATTAGATAGACGTAGACTTACTTGCACACATATGGCAGCCTTCACATCGTTTTTAAATCCTGTTTCCTCGACTTCTGCAAACATATAGGTAAATTGCTATACAATAGATAAGTGCATTTAAAGTAAAATAAATCAATCAATTAAATTAGGCTGAGGTGACTAGAGCCCAGGCATTACCTGCATCACTGGGGCCCATATTACATCAAATCCATTTGTTTTCAGCTGTAATCTGGCTGTGATCTTTTTTTTTCCATGATGAAAACATTTTTTTTAATCTTTGTCTCCACTGAGTTATCAACAGCTGCATTTTAACCACATGACAATTACATATGCTTCAAAAAAGTTTTCTGATGCCTAAATACTGGTTTGTTTGTTTTCATCTGCAAGGTGGCAAATATCAGCTTGAAATAAAAATCCCAGAAACCTATCCTTTTAACCCGCCAAAGGTATGTGCCTCAGTGTTACACATCAGTTTCTTATTTGTATGTTTTATGCCTTTCCTTACTTGCATGCTGTGATTCTGGTTAGCACTACGGTTTTGGGTAGAACCTGATGATGTGGGGATTTTGAGACAGATACTGAAACCAAACCAGGCCAAAAAAAAAAAAAAAAACAGATTAGTGATATTACGATCAGTATTGTCCCTTGTGTGCAGGAACAAAAATGGATCTATAAACATTGATTGTGCAATAATCTTTTTTTACCCATTGGACTTTGCAAAAGTTGACAAGTGAGAGTATTTAACAGAGGCTTGGTTTACACGTGTCATCGTCAGCATCGTGTCTGAATACTATATTCTGTTACAAAAAGTTCAATACCATCCATACCAAACTATTTAAACCCGTACCAGTGTATAAGCAGTAGACTGGTATAGAGCCCAACTAAACCACAGAGACATGTCAGTCAGGCTTTAGCTTAGCAGTGAATATATTCTGGGTTTGATGATTCCCTGCTGTATGCAATGGAGAATTTATAAAGATGAATGATGCTGTCACAATCTGTGAGCTAAAACAAGTCCAGCACTGACAATACAAAGGGTAAACTGTCTTTTTGCCCATGTCTTTGATTCAAGTGTACCAATGGAAAAGGTGAATTCAACAGAGTGCAGGCAGCCAGAAAATAACTTTGTTTTCCCCAAACTGATGATGTACAGCGAGTCAGTACAAAAATAAGCGATCGAGAGAGCAACAAAAAAAGTTCAGGAATCAAAAAGACGCCATGCACACAGACAAATAAGAAACCCTGGATACAGTCAGACTCGTAGGGAGATGAATCCTGATGTAAACGTTACAAGGACATGAGTCACATACGACCATCTATCTGTTTAACCTTATAGTGAGAAGTGTATTAAAAACCAGATGAGAAATAGAAAGGCTTTTCTTATTTTGACTTTGACTACAGAGGTGAACACATGATATATAAATATCAGGCATTTTAGTTTATGGCTCTGTAATACTGCACAGAGTTCATGTCACAGTGACAACTTTCACTTTTGAACCCGTATAAAAATCTGAGATGGTTTACAGCCTTGTGTTATCTTAATTATTATTTTTTTTTTTATCATACTGCCTTCTACATATAAAAGTCTAACCCACACTTGCCTCCCATTTCTCTGTAACCATGCCCTTGTTTGTCCCTCTGACTCCGTGCTTTCTTAGGTGCGTTTCATCACTAAGATCTGGCATCCTAATATCAGTTCTGTGACAGGAGCGATCTGTCTGGACATTTTAAAAGACCAGTGGTGAGTGAAATGTTCCTGACCTTCGGTCCTCACATTGTTCTTGCGTGTCCCTCCCTACACGGGGCGTCAAACTCGAGTGAAAACACCCTTTTCTGCTCCACCTTTTAAACCTCGCTTCCCCCCACAGGGCGGCTGCTATGACCCTCCGGACGGTGCTGTTGTCTCTACAGGCTCTCCTTGCTGCAGCAGAACCAGATGATCCACAGGATGCTGTCGTAGCAAACCAGGTGAGAAGTTTGTTGTAGTCTTTCTTTTAAACAAAGGAACTTTTGGAGTTATTAAACTTCTTAAAATGTGTTTTCTTTCCTCATTTGTGGTCAGTATTGGCAGTATGTCTCTTTTTTTCCTCTTTGCACCCTCAGTACAAGCAGAACCCAGAAATGTTCAAACAGACTGCGCGGCTGTGGTCTCACGTGTACGCAGGCGCTCCTGTATCCAGTCCAGACTACACTCGCAAAATAGACAAACTCTGTGCCATGGGCTTTGATAAGGTCAGAGACATTTTCTGTTTTGTTGTACTTTGATGTTGAACATGGCTGCATGATGTCTGACGACAGAGTGGGGATGTTTGTTTGTTTGTTTGATGGAAGAGCTAAAACAGCTGATTGCTCAAAAAAACAATACGAGGGCAACACTTTAGTTAGTCAATGAATTGTTTGTTGCTGTCATAATAAATTCACCTGATAGAAAAATACCAGATTCTCTGATTCCAACTTCTGAAATGATAATATTTTCAGTTTTTCTTCATTTTCTGGGATTGTAAACTGAATGTCTTTGAGGCTGTTTTTAATCAGACATTTAGACCTCAGACTCTAGCGACCAGTGATTGGCAGTGTGTGTTTCCCAAATTCAATTAGAAGTTATAATGGAAAGAGTCACAGATAGTTAGTTTTCTGACAGCATGCTTGCCAGAATGTGCTTGGAACCATTTAAAAAAAATAATAATTGGTGAAAGTATTTATTTCTGTGGTGTTTAGGGTTTATCATTTTGTGTTCATTATATTGTACTCATTTCTTAAAATCAATTGTAGCGCTTTAGCTTGATTTTAAACTTGCAATCCAATATTTTTTTAACTCCTTTCCCCTCTCTCTCTCTCTCAGAATGCAGTAATAGCAGCCTTGTCTTCAAAATCCTGGGATGTGGAAACAGCGACAGAGCTGCTGCTCAGCAACTGAATCCCAGCCAGGTGTGAGGATCCTTCATCATAGCATCAGCTCCCCTCGACACCATCCACACCATTGCCTTTTTGTTACGCAGACAAACCCACTCCCCCCCCCTCCCGATTCACCACAGCAGTCTGAGCCTTCTTCTCGAAACAAGTTTGTTTTGCTACAAACTCAAAAACACCGACAGCCCTACAATCTTCAAATAAGCAGCACACCACTCTGTTGCCTGTCTGACCCCATCTGTCCATTAAGAGTCTTTCTCTGCTACTAACTCAAACTGTGTAAAACTTCACCACAAACTCTCAGTCATGCATCTTGTCTTCCATTCCTCTTCAATCATACTTGCTCTGAAGTGTTTTCTCCCTTATCTCTGAAATGTCTGTTTCTCAATAACGCAGAGAATCGGATAACTGCCACTGCCTGTTGGGTTTTCCAGGGTAAAAATGTAAAGGGGCGTCCTGAATACTGGCCTCACATCCAATCACTATTTACTCCCCTCAACAACCAGTTAGATCTGTTATGGACATCAAATACTTGTACGGTCTTGCTGGACTTTATTGACGCGCCTAGAGCAGTGTGTTAGCTCCTGATCAGTTATTAGTCGATGTTTCAGTCCACAGCAGAGGGGTGGTGGTGGATTTAAAGAATCAGAGATCACACATCCTCTTAACAGCTGCGCACATGCACAGAAGGAAAAAGTTATCTGTAAATAGATGCGTGTACATTTGAAAATACAACGGGGATATACTTCTTTTTTTCTTACATTGCATTGTAAAACAAAAGTTATTTTAAATATAAACTATGCCTAGTTTACAAGTAAGACGGAGAAATATCTTTAAATGCGTTTGTGAACCCAGGAGAAATCGCTCCAAATTAAATCTTTTTTCTTTTTGATGCTTTGGTGAAAAGGGGTGGTGGGGGTGGGGGGTTCAGTCCCTAACAACACAGGAGGTGACAGCTAGCTAAGAGGGTCACCACACGCTACCTTTTCTGCTACACCACAATCCAACCTTTTTCTCGTGTCTTTTGTGTCGTCCTTGCATGTTCTACGCTGCCTTTGTTGTATTTGGCCAAATGATGTGGTGATGGGGCGTCTGCTAGATTTAACGTTCCCCCCTTCGGCTCGTGGAGCCCGCAGGACTCTTCTGTGAACCTGTGGAAAGAAAGAGACTCCAGGAATCCTCCGCTTTAAAGCACACCCAGTTTGGCTTCATACTCGTGGGGAACCAAAGCCTTTTTCTGTCGATTTAACGAGCCGTGTTTGCTGGAAAACGTTCTCCTCCGCTCTGCACAGGAGATAACCGACCTCAAGGAAGAAATAAGTGATTCTGAATGCCATTGATTTTTTTTTTGTGATGCTGTGGTTTTGTTTTTAACTCATTTTCAGAACAATCGCTTTCATCCATGTGCGCGCTATTTTCAGCCGCAGATTAAGGATCTGCTGTCCCTCATAATCCTGATGTCGATTATTTAAAAAGTGGGGGCTTCATCACAGACTACTGATCCGATCCAGCAGATCTCAATCAAACCTTTGGCCATATAAAGAGGTGTGTAGGTGATGCCCTATATATCCAGACATGCTTTACTACACAGCCAAAAAAAGATCAATGTGATGCTTGATGAGTTAAAAAAAAAAAAAAAAAAAGGGGCTGGAACTCCTCTGTTGGTCTTTGAAGCCGATAGCAGGCCTCGCTCATTTTGATCTGAGGTACATGGACTGTATAGAAACGCTCTGCATATGGAGAAGTGGGGTTTGGATTCATCCTAACACATGGCCTTTTTTTTTTATTTTTGAAACTCTCTTCCTTTTGCTTTGCCCTCATTACAGTTACTACACAGAGAACGTGCACCTTCTCCACTGGTGGTGAACTGTTTCCAGCCAAAGCCCCAAACCCCCCCCCCCAGACAAAGCTCATAGTTAGGGGTCCACAGTCTCCTTTACTTGTAAATAGTCGGGTTCTTAAAGAACCGTCTCTTTATCACTAGAGCGCACCATTGATGGCTGGATCTATATTTTGTAATAAAAAGAAAGGACAAAAAAAGGAAGAGAAGCCCCCTCCTCCCCGTCTTCCTGGTGTTCTATGTACAATATTGCACGACGACGAAGCATAAAAACAAGGGGCTGTTGCATCTCGGTTTCTCCATTTGGATTGAGACTTTTTTTTTTTTTCTCTTTTGTTTCCTTGGAAGCAAGCATCAGCAGTATAAAAAAAAAGCATGGTTATTTATTGTGACAGTGTCATGTTTCTTTGATTAAAAAAAGTGGAAAATTAAGTCGACCAGAGGTGTCGTTTTTCTTTTTTTTTCTCAAACTGCACTTGATCAAGAAAAATGCACTGCATCGTAACATCTAAAATCATTTTATTTTTCTGGAAAAAAAAAAAAAGAAGTTAAATATGATCAAGAGAAAAGGCAAACTTTTTAACAAAATCAAAAATAATTCATCAATAGAAACCTGAAAGTTTTCCAGTCTCGATTTTTAAAAGCAGACTACGGCCAACCAAAACAAGTACAAAAAATATATATGGTAGAACAAAAACCTGAACATCTACTTCTGTAACAATATATCGTCTAAGCTTTCCAAGGTGAAGATCGGTCTCACACTTCGCCAGTGCTCAACTGGATTTCAGAGTCCCTGACCAGTAAGGAGACTGGATGGTGTCCAGAATAATGTGACGGGAAAAGGAAATAAAAATACTCCAATCACTCGCAGTTCAGGATTCAGATATCACAGAGTTTCTACCTGGCCTTTTAATGTTATTACAAAGCTAACGTACTAAACTTCAGGTGCCAGTATATATTTCATAGATGCACAAATCTTACACTTTGTTTTTCCTTTATTTGATCTATCTGCTGCAACTTTTAATGATCCTGGATATTCAGAAAGGTTTAACTGCAAGGTAGCATAGCATATGGGTATTTACAAATAAATGTGTGACAAAAAAGAAAAGAAAAGAGTGAGAGACACAAGGAGGAAGAGGTCAGGACACGTACAGTAGGATTTTTTCCCAGGGAATTTAATAAGCAACAATCATTACCAGATTAAAACGTTTGTAAAATGTCCATCCTGTTTTTTGTTTTTCTTAAAAATGGCTCCACAAAAGAAGCAAAGAGCAACGAACACAAAGGAAAAAAAATAACATGTTTTTTTTTTTTAAGTAAGACCTACATACAATGAGCTTCAAATCAAGACTAAGGTATTTAAAACCTTCTAGGATATCAGTGGTGTGTGTTTGTTATGTGTGTGTACGTGTGTGTGTGTGTTTTAAGAAAGGTCCATAACGTGTCCAGGAAAGCTTTAAAGGTCGGAGAGAGCATGTGAGCACGGTCGGGAAGGTACGAGGAAGTGTCTGGCCCATTTCATCTACTGTCTTGATTTCCCCTTCACCGGTTTCCTCTTTACCTGAAACGCAAAGTTTGAAATCAGCGTCAGCATCATCACCTGCCTGTTCTGTCACATAGGTGTTAAAAAACAAACACAAGAATCACAGCAAAGCATGTACTCGGAGTAACAATAACGAGGTTGAAGTCGCAAACTAAGCTACATAGGGCCAGATTTACTGAAGGTTTGCGTGTCTTAAAACGTGTGCAAACTTGATACCACCAGCAAAAAATGTGCTATCTGATCTACTAACGGCACGCAGTGAGGATTGCATCTTTCAAATGAGCAAAACAACACACATTGTCCATTTAGTACGTTTGCCTTCATGAATATGCACTATGGGGCGTTTCTGCCCTAACGTGCAAAACACTGGGAGGAAAAAATGCACACAAGTTAAGTTAGTACACGCATCGCGATTTACCAAACCTGGCAATAATTACGGTGATTATGACTGTGTCTGTATTTAACACCTTTGAAAGGAAGGTGTTAACCCAGGAGACCAGCGTTACGCACAACAGGCTGCTGTTACTGTAGTTAGGAGGAGACATAGGCACAACAAAAGAAGGCATAAAGATCGCGTTTTTTTAGTGTTTACATGTTTCAAATGGCAGAAAAATAAATGGCATGCATTTATTTTTTAATTTGATTCAATATTCTAATCGTTAAGGAAGAGAAACAGCATGATTAAACTACAGGCTATTGTTGCCAAAGCCTACAGCCAAAGAAAACTGAACATCCACAGCCTCTGCATTCTATAGAATTTCAACATTGACATTTAAGTCTTCCTATTTCCCTCTTTTCGCCAACATTACTTTTCAAACTGGGGATTTCCTTTTTCTCGGGTCGCGCGTCTCTCCCCCAGCTCGCCCCCTCCGGTGCGCTCCTCTCCATAAGGCGCGCGTCTCCTCCCTCTACAGCCCGCTGCTGCTGCTACTCTGTAGGACGCTTGGATTGGGGGACCTCACCACTGTTTGTACCCCCGTCTTCGATACTTTTTTCCAGGGCATTTATGTCCGATCAGACGCAGCGCTGACCAGCTGTCTGGTGCGCAACAACGGCCTGAGTGTAGAGCGCCCGGTGCCACAGAGGAGACAGCTCGCACCTCCTGCACAATGTATGACACTTCATTCTTAAGATTAAAAGGGAAGAAAAGAGAGGCCCTGTCTAATGCCGAGGTTTTCTTATAACCAAAATTTTCTTTGTAATATTCAGATTTATATCCTATAACTCAACAGTATTGTGCGTTTATTTGCCTCTCCCACTAACACATATTTTGCGCTTGCAGTCATCCTGCTTTCTGTCCAAACTCTCCGTGATGTAAACCAGTAGAACACGCCAAAGCCGAACTTAAATAGTACCGCCTCCACAAGGTTTGCACCTGGTGTCATTCACGCAAATTTTCTTAGTAGATCACCCGCAAAACGCCAACCAACCAAACGTGCAAACTTTTGGAGTGAACATGCAATTTAGTACTCTTTCATTGGGAGCTTAGTAAATCTGGCCCAGAGTCCGCTATTTGTCGCTATGATGCAAAATTTTGCCTTTTCATGAATGCTGCTGAACATTTCAGGGAGTTTTCAGGAGTTTTGTCAAAGTGTGAAAGCACCATATATATCAGAAAGGCTTAACACATTGTGTACCAGGGTGCTATTCCCCTGTAGCAGGAAGGTCCGTTTTTAGACAAATCCAGTTCTTATCCAACTCACTGCCAGCTTGCCCTCCCTGTCACCACTGCTGGGCTCTCCCTGCCTGTCAGAAAGAGCTGCTCTCCTTGTAGACTTCTCTGTATCTCTCTGGGGGGAACGCTCTCTGTCCTTGCTGCCACAGATAACGCCCTCGGGGCTGGACTCCAGCTCTATCTCAGTGTCTCCTTCACTGCCCAGCAGGAGGCCGACTGACCCTACAGCTCTCTCTGTGTCCTCTCCGGGAACACACTTGCTGCTCACTTCTTTAATCTCCCTGCTCACAAATAGCCACCTGAAAAGAAGAAAGTTAACACCTGAGGGATGACCAGAAGAAAAAAGCTAAAAGCATCACTATCAAAAATTATCTCGTAACCGTCTCTTCTATCATTTATCAACCCATGTGTCCGCTTCCTGGGTCTCTCTCCTCTCTCACCTCTGCAAGTCAATCTGTCTCTTTGTCCCTTCGTCGTTCTGCTGTTTTGACAGTTTGGCGTTGATTGACTCTGCAGATGAGTTGGAGCATTGGTCAGCCATTCTCTTCCTTCCTCTGCCCGCCCCGGTTGTTGCTGCCGCCACCGGCGCCGGCGCTCCCTCTTTGTCAGCGGCGACAGGTGCAGCAGGCGGTTTAGGTGGACGGCCGCGTCGTTTGACAGGCACCGCTCCCGTCTCGGCGTCAGGGGTCGTGTTCTGACTGGGCTCCACCTGAGGGCGGCGGTAGAGGAAAGCTCAGATGAGATAACATTTTTAAGAGTGTGTGTTGTTTGATGCACAGCTGCTCGTCCCGTCTGAACCAACCTTCTTGCCCTCGTCATTCTTGATGACGGGGTTCTCGTTGTTTTCCTGCGCCGGGCTCTCTGATGACTCAGTGGCAGAATTGCTGTTTTCACAAGACACATTTCAAAAAAATCACACAATATGAAGAGAGCATTGGTTTGTTTTATGATGATGATGAATTCATGAGTGAGTGTGTCTGTACCTGTTCTTGTTGATGGTGGAGGAGCTTAGCGGGGAGGAGTTGGTGCTGGTGTTACTGGTTGTGTCTGAGGCAGGTGTGGTCTTGGTGAAGATCCTCCTCCCTGGTACTGTCAGAGGCTTGTTCACGGCGCTCAACACGGGGGCAGGTTTAGGCTGCATGAACAGGTAGAGTTGTTTAGCTAGACGGCACTTAGAAGTTAAGATACTTGAGGATAATGTGTATTAAAATACTCAGTGATTGAGCTTCATAAGAGTTGTAACTTCCTGTAAAGCGAGTCCTCCCTCTATGCTTTACCATTTGGCCCATTACTAAACCATATGACTCTTTTAGTGAGAATAAAAAACACTTACATTAAATGCTTCTAACCCATTACACTCCTTCTCAGAGGCATCAATAACATAACGTACACTATGACTGTACACATTCCTCAAACACGTTAACCTAGTAAAGCATTCATCCTCTCCACCCCTCCTTCAAATTAGACCTCGTTACACCTTTAATCGTTGATGTTGATAGTGTGTACTAAGTGTAATGTGTATAATTTGTCTCCATGATGTGAATAGACACGATGGCATCAGGTGTTTTGCATTCACCTTTCCAGTGAGCAGGTTTTGTCTCATCTCCGTCGACAGATACTCCTTATCATTCTTGAAGTCCTGCTGAGAGAAACGTAAACACATGAGCTTTGATATCACAAATATCATACATAAGAGTGTTTGCTTTCATTGTTAAAATGACACTTAACAGAGTGAATTAGTTATTCTTCACATGTCTGAGAGTGCAAACATTTTTTTTTACTCCCAAGAGGAATGAATGAATCTAAGGACACAGCTGCACAGTAAGAATGTCTGTATTGCCTTGTCCTGGACGATGAAGAACTTGGAGGGTAGGATCGGGTCTTTCGGAGAGTCCAGGTGGCAGGCAGTGCTCTTGTTGGCGATGACGAAGAGGGCGACATCACAGACGACATACAGCTTCTGTAAACCATCAGTAAGACCCGCGGTTCAGATTATTTGGTACCTTGCATATTTAACTAAAACTCTACAACTTGCACAACATTCTGTTTTCTTTACAGAGAAACAATCAAATTATGTGCAACAAACTTTATTATCCCCCACATGTGGAACTGTCGACAACGTTCATCCAATCAGATATTTCACAGCCATGCTTGATCAACATCATATCTACAATTCAATTCTACAATTCACTTAGAAGGCGACAATATCTATTGAATATCAGGTTTAGTAGTTTATAGGAAAGTGTCTCTTCGCTTTCAGGGCAGGTTTGAAAAACAGCTTTAACATTGTGTGCGTTTGTGTGTGTGTGTACCTCATTGGCCTTTAGATCATCTGGACACTGAGCATCCTTGGTCTGTTTGATGTTCTCCACCATCTTTCTGAGAAATGCATGACTGTTGTTCTCATTCTTGGTCATCAACACTTCCAGCATAAACCACAAGCACCTGAACACAGAAGCACAACAACACAAACGCTCAGTCAAGGGCTTTTTGTCACAGCCGCATATTCAGACTCAGGTTTTAGTCTCGGACGGTGAACAAGAACACAGCGTCAGCACTCACTCTTTGATGTCTTTGAGCTGTTCATATTCCTGTGGTTTTGTGAAGTCTGGGTCGTGGGCCAGCAGGTGGATCATGTAGGGAACAACATACTCAGGAAGGAGGGAGACTAGTTTTTCTAAGGAGAGACGATAAATCCACTTTTAATGTCAGCAAGTTTTCATCTCTTTAGTTCAGCATGTTTCACTTGCAAACAATTATTTGGACATAGAAGTTTGTATTGCTGAATGTTCTTAAAAAATAAATGAACAAACTTGGGCAAGTTTCCAACACGTAAATATGTAAAATATCAACTTCTGATTGACTGATGGGATCAAATTGCAGCTCAAGAAAACTTTTCGACTGTGTGACCATTTGGAGAGCTCCATAACACAGCCCGGAGTTTAACACTGACCCTGAGCGAGCGGGTTCTGTTTGATGTATTCTCTGCGAACAGAGATGTTTTTGAGGAGGCACTGTCGGGCGTGGGCGCGGCGCTCCTTCACCGGGTCCTTGGCACACAGGGCGAAGACAGCCAGGTACTCGAGGGGCAGCGTCAGTTTGACCAGAGCCAGGTGCAACTTCTGAGCATATATCTGACGGACCTGGTAGCACTCATCCTGTACATGAAGAGCAGTGGACACGGAGGTATTACAGATTGAACTCATAACTCATTGGAATGTTTACTTTCATATATTTTACATTGTGAATGAATTTACTGACATGTCAGCTTTAGTCTTTATGTGCACACACTGTAAATTGAGATAATTACAACAGGCTTTATCGCAGCAGACATTTGGACTTGTGAAAGTAGAAGAAGTCGTATCTAAAATTGTTAGTAACTGCCTCCATTCGGACAGCGATCCAGCACACAAAATACCAGGACCCCAAAGCAGCTAAATGAAATTCAGCCATCAGTAATTATTCTCCAACTATGACAAGTCAAATTGTCTTTTGTGGGAAAGGCTTTTAAAAAAAATGTGAGAAGTGAAGGAGGGACTGACATTTATAACAAGGCCGCAGAGCTGAAATTGTTCGGGTGTGATGATGTCATGGTAACAGGGCTCCTGGGCCAACTTCATGATGGCTCCACCTGCAGCCAGCCGCAGACGAGACATGTCCGACTTACTGCGAGGAGGAAGAAAAAAAAAACCAACACACAGAGGGATTACAAAGAGGAGAAGATTTAGAAAGATTCAACAGGAGAAGTCCTCCTCAAATTATCTAAGTATTTTCAGGAGTGCATATATGAAAGCAGCTTAGGTTAGCTCTTTCTCTGCTGCTTGTCTCTCAGGCTCTACAGTTACCTGATCTTCTTCTGCTCTGTGAGGTCTCCCTCACTAACCAGCATGGCTGACAGCAGGCGCAGGGTTGAGTTTGCTGACTTGGATTGGTTGTTTTTCATTCCTAGTAGCCAACGCACAAGCAGCTTGATGGCCTGCACCTGGGGGGGGCAGAATGACAACGAATCATTAGGAACGATCCCATCAGCTTTACTCGAGGGGGCTATACCACGAAGCAAGTTCAACAGACCCAGAGCATCTTGAAGAAAAATCTGGTTTAACTAATCCTGACAGATGAGATCACAGTCACACGGAGCTGGTTATCACAGTGATAAATCAACACATAGTTTCTCTGAGTGCTATCACACAATAGAGGTGCCGTTAGCTTCATATAAACTATCACGACCCTGAACGAGTCTTCAGTTAGCACTTTACAAACACAGAGAAAACTATGATTTAAAAAAAACATGAAGTTTAAAACACAATCGACTAAATTCAACACAGCTGCAGTGAGAAATTCAGGAAGAAATGGTGGAGGAAAAATATCGCTGACTGAGGGATTGTGCAAATTAAGGCTTATACAGAGTTTTCCACCGTTAGTGCCCGATAGATCTGAACATAACTCAGGCTTCTAGCTAAAACTGTCACACGAGCCAAATATGAAAAGATAATTAATTTGAGACGTAATATTTCAGATGCAGCCGCGACAGTTTACAGAACAGTAGGGTCTTATATTAATGAATAGAAAAACAGGATTAAAAAGACGTATAAAGTCAAATGCCTCAGTGTCTTGTTTAGTCTCTCTTGTAGGATAACTGTGAAGCATCAATACAATCTTTCATCATACAGGAAAGTGTTTGTCGGTCTTTTTCTACATCCTCCCTTCTCAAGACATTTGATTGGTCGGTAGGCAGTGTTTCGTACAGGTTGAGCTCTTATCCCAAAGATCACCTGCTCCAGAGCAGGTTAGGCGTGCGGCACAGGTTACCATGGTGATCTATCCAGGCAGGAAGTGACACATCTTTGTACTACTGAAATCCCATCGATAACATGAACTCCTGCTTCGTAGTATAAGCACCAGATCTCTTCATCAACACTTGATCATGAACGTGTATGCATGAAGTAAAAATGGAATATCACAGGAGACAACAGGTGAAACAAATGCAGTATATGTGTTTGTATCTTACTTTAGCTAGGACCTCCGGGGAAACCTCCTCATCGGCCGACCACAGCTTCCCATTCTTGTTTCCCACTGACTGCAGACAAACAGGGACAAGACAATCTTGATCCTTTCTCGACATAAACACGATTTTATTGAAGACTGTGCATGTTTGATAATAGTAGTAAATAATATAAAAGCATAGGAGTCTTTTAAAGTTCTTTATGTCCACGCACCCTGTCGTTCATGAGCAAGTCCTTGACGATGAAGTTAGCAACAATGGACTTCATTGGTGAAGCGAACTGATCTGGAGCCAGCATGGAGATGTGGCCCAGGGACACGAGGGGAGTGATGAGCTGCTCAGGGACGTCAGCGTTCAGACTACGTGAGAGAGGCTGAGGGATGAAAGAACAAAACATGAGTGCATCCCACTAAAATAAAAGACGTGTTACATAAAGAAAATAAAAACAGACTACTTCTAATACAAAACCGTCCCCTACCTCAAAAATCTGTGCTAGCTGCACTTCCTTGTTGTTGAAGATGGCATGGATACAGTGGACGGCCTGCTTGGCCTGATGAGGTGTGCCCCGCTTGGCTTTCTGATGCAGGACGGGAATCAGAGTCCTGGGAGAAACATGAGTCATGAGACATCACACTTACACAAAATGGATTATTTCTTTCTTTCATTATGTGGACCATTAATACTAATGCCAAAGTTCAAAACCCAGTCTTCCTTTATTGATTTGAGATTAAATTTAAACGGCCAGAAGAGTCATGACGCAACACTTTGAACTCAGAGATGCCCCATAACATTTTACTGTTTAGGAATAATGGCTCTTATGTCATTCCCCTTACGATCTTATCTGTTGTAGCTCTGTTTCAATCTTCTGCCCCGTGTTCCTGAAGATCTGGATGGCTGCCTCTGCCACTTTCTCATCCTCCATCTTTAAACACTGGAGCAGAGACTCGTAGGTTTCTGCAGAGTGGAACGCTGTTGGGTGGGTGAACGACAGGACCTACAAGCAGCAGACACATCGTTCTGTTTATTCATTTAAAGACCGGCTTTACACAATCAGGTCACTATTTGGCATTAAGCCCTTGTTAACAGCTAATCACACATGGTACATTTTGTGATTAGCCTCCAATTATGACATCATAACTGGTCCGAGCTGTGTACCTTGAGTAGCTCCAGACCAGCGCGGATGGCTGTATCGGGGGTCACTCCTTCTTCATCATCATCAGCTGTACCCTCAATGGATTTGTTAAGCAGCTTCACCAGAGCGCTAAAGGAAAAAATATAAATCATCACCACCACTCTGTCATTAAACTCAACAAAGCTTGAGATGATTTAAACAAAGCCAAACACTTTTAGAAGAACATATTCGCCTCTATGAGACGCAACACGAAGGGTTACACTGTGTTATTTTAGCAGGAGAGTCAGTCGCTGTGTGTGTTTCCTCTCTCATGGTGTTTTTCCATAAAGCATAAAGGGTTAAACCTGTTCCTCGCCTCAGGCCTGCAGGAACACCACACCACCACAAGGTGTCTCAGTGAATGAGAAAAGCCTGTTTATGGTGTTACACAATGATATGGAGAGCTTCATGCTCTCTGTACTTCTCTATCAGTGAGGTAGTCAAACACACAGACTGCTGGTCTGTCTCATGACCAGCTGAGTCTGTATCCAATGTGCAAAAGACACAAATCCAATAAAACAGAATCTGCAATCCAATTTTATTTATTCATTTTGTGTCAGGATAGTTGCGTAATCTCTTTTATGCGTTTTCGGCTGACAAACCAATCATGTGCCTAATTTGTGATTTGTTATGATATTGAGCAACGTATGTTTGTGTGTCAGACTGAAGTTTCTGACCTGATGGCCTCGGAGTCGATATGCACGGGGGCGATGCGCTCCAGCAGGAACTTCACCATCTCCAGGAACGGGTTGGTGGGCTGTTTGGGGAATGTTAACTTCCTAGTGATCTCCCTCTGCACAAAAACAAACAAACAGTGCATTATTAATAACAACATCTATACCTGCATTTTAGGGGTGAAAGGGTTCATTGACGCTTTCCAGCTTATTTGTCAATTATCAGTTGGTGACATCATTGCATGCTGTTTCATGCTGTGCACAGACGTATAATCATGTTCCAGAGCTGAGTTACTTTCTTACTTTGTCTGCTGAGAGTAACAAGCAGACAAAGTAGCAAAACAGCTACCGTGAAGCAACAGGTAAACAAAACTTAGAACTGTGATGACCGATACAACACCATCTGTACCTACAACTTATCAGATCCAGGAGCATTTGACCCTCAAGACTGCAAAGAAAATAACTGCCTGCAAGATCTGTAAAGTGAACCTTACTTATCACAGGAGCATGTCGGTCATGTGTGAGCATTTGAGGAGAAAGTGAAGGATGTCTAAAAAAAAAAACATCTTAGACATTCACTAAACCAGTCTGAAGCTTCAGCCACACAAGCTGTTTGACAGTTTTTCCTCTTTTATATTTTCAGCCCTTCACCTTGAACCCTTTCCCCTTAGCACACTTTGTATTTTTATCTTCTTCCTCAACTCCTACCACTGAACACTGAGGCAAACTTTGACTATAATAGTAACAACACTACACATTAAAACAACATCAACCCTCTAACATTAACACTAGTTATGTTCAAGGCCACATAAAAAAAATCCCTTATTTTGACCTTAAAATATTTGTTGAATTTAAAAGCTTTGAGCCATAAAGTAATTGTGCAAGTTACAATTCACAAGTCGATTAACTGTTTCATTTATCAACGACCAGATGACAACAAACACAGCCCTGATACATTTACACACAAGTCGAGATTTTTCACTGCTACAGTTCAGAAGATGGACTCAAAAACAAACTCATAAGGGGGCATCATTTTGTGAGCAACATGTTGACACTTTGGAGTATGTGTTAAAGGGAGACGCAGACTGGCTGTGTGTGTGTGTGTGTGTGTGTGTGCGTGTTCAGTATCTCACCACGCAGATCTCAGCCTGTTTGCAGGAGCAGGTCGGGCTGATGAGCATCTCCAGCTGGACCCTGAGCTTCTCGTCCTCACCAAGAACCTGGTTGAACTTCTTCATGAAGTCCTGAGCCTTTCCTGCATCTGGTAGATTCTCTGGAGGCACAAAGCAAAGAGAATAAGGACGCTTGTCAAATTAACCTTTTTCATTTGGAAGGAAACGATAGGAGATGGAGGGTAAAAAAAAATAAGTTTGTGTGGCTTCAGACTTACTGGCGATACACATCAGCTTCCCCATCATGGCTGTGTTATTGGCCTCACACTAGTGATGGAAAGAGAGTAACATATCAAAGATGCTTGAGTTTAAACACATCACATGAAGATGCTTAAATCTGTGCGCGTCAACTCACCACCGGCAGCTTGTGGAGGTCGAGCAGCTCCTTGACAAGGCCTCTGAGCATGTTCTGACATTTCCACATCTCGTTCAGTGCCCTGAAAGCAAAGATGAGTTACAACAAGAAACAGATGAGACGAGAGGGGGGGGGACACGGGGGACAATCACTATGAAGCCCTTTTTGATAGGATTCTTTTCAGGTCAGGTTTGTTTACTTACTTGACAGCGTTTGTGTCCAGGCAGGCATACAGGTAGTACAGACACTTCATCTTCTCCTCGGTGTCAAGACTGTGAGGGACCATGTACTGAGCAAAGATCTTCTCTACTAATAACCTTCAGAGGAGGAGCAGAGAGCGTTCATTAATAATGTGAAAACAGACATCATGATGTAAGTTAGAGTCCAAATGATTTCATCTCAACGATGAACATAAACAACACTGGACTCTGCTGCTCTCTTTAGTATCTCTTATTATCGTCTACAAGTCAAACTATGAATAACACTCACTTGTCATCGATGCTGTTCTGATAGTAGATGTGCAGCAGTTTGTCTTTGATCCAGCTGATCTTTGCTGCAGACTCTTTGCCCGCCTCGTGGTGCAGACAGTATTTCTTGAAAAGCTGAGCCAGGCCCATCATGGCCTCCTTACGCACACGCCACTAGAGGGGGAGGGAGGACAAGGAAGAGAGACAGAATTTTAACAACATGGAAAAATTAAACAGTTTCAAACACGTGATCACATACACAGTACGCCTCTGTGACCACATTATTTATGATACCCTTAAACTTGTGAAGTGATATCAGTGTGTCCAATAGATTTTCTTTTGGGCCTTTTTTGTCTTTATTAGATTAGTACAGCTGAAGAGAGAAAGGAAATGTTGGGAGGAGAAAATGGGGGATGACATGCAGCAAAGGGCCGAGGTCAGATTCGAAACCAACAGCCACTACGTTGAGGACTACAGCCTCCGTACATGGGGCGTGCAACATAACCGTTAGCCTATCCAGCACCTCGAGAGTGTCTAATTTAAAGCTCTTTTTGATTTTTGTCATTATATTATATTAACATCAATCTAAGTTTTAGAAAAGTAACCCAGGTTAAATTGGGATTCAGAATCTGCGGGGGATCAAAGTGGATGACGTGATTAAAAACTGCTGGAACCAGATTGGATGATTTGTATTATCGTGGTTATTTCAATTAGAATAAATGATATAAAGTATTCAGTAGTGTGTTGTCTCACCCTCTTGTCTAAGGTCCTCTCCCGTACGAAGCCCAACAGCTGGTCATTGACCAAGTTAAGATCTTTCTTCCCGGCGTTGATGATGGTGACAATGACATCATGACGGATGGCTTCCTCTGGGTCATGTGAACGCACCTTCAGAAACTCTGATGGATGACAAGGAGAAGAAGTGTGAATAAACTTCCCAACAGAAGCACTTGAGTGCAGTGAGTGTTCAAGCTCACCTGTCAGGTCCCGGGCCAGGTCGGGGTGGTTCATGAGGCAGTGGCTGGCAAACTTTACGCACTCCAGCCTGACTGGAACGTGGATGTCATTGAACCTAGAAAAAAAAAAATCAGTATCAGCATCTCCAGACTTTAAAAATAAAATGTTTCCAAACAACAACAGGGGGATTCTAGCTCTTGATTTATCAGTTTTCTAACTGTTAATGATGGGATCATTTCGCACACAAAAAAAGCGTATGCATCTTTTTTTGTTGAAGCAGTTCAATGCATCACATGCTCTGTAGAAGTGTTAGCTTGTGGTCTTCTTGTAACTCACCGTCCTAAGAAGCACTGCCACAGTGGTCGGTTCTGTGAGGCCAGCTCTGAGTCCTTGGCCCCAAACAACTTAGCTAGCAGCCGCACTACAGCTAGACGCTCCTCGCCATCGTTGCTCTGCAGACACACAATGCAATATATATATTTTTTTTTTTTACTCTTTCTAAACAGATTTTTATTTTATTCCTCCTCCTTCCACTCTCAAAATGGAAAAAAAGACGAAGCTGTGAAGTGTTTCTCACACTGTGTGAAGCAGCGTTCATGTGCGTATTCCACAAAGCCATATGGCACATTAAATAAATGAACAAACATTTCTAAACTAAAATAATTTTCACTTCCTTTCTGTCGTGGTTAAAAGCACGGGTTGCCATGACAACTAACATGTGGACTGACACCACCGTGAACTCTTGAGAGTAAATATTTGAGTGTGTTCAGGCCTTTGAATCTGGTCGTTTGAATATAATGTAAGACCATAAGAAATATAGAGTTACATCACTCCTATGAATTCTACTCTCTAAAAATATATTTTATTTGAGCAAAGCATCGTCTGGATGTGATCCACTGTGTTCTGAGGTGCGTTGTTCTGCTGTCAGTCCGTGGGGTTACTGTGCGTGAGTTGTGTGTACCTTGAGTTTGAATTCCAGCTGTGGCATGACAGATGTTAGCAACATGGGGTCGATGGCAAACAGTTCCTGGATGAGGTCGAAGACGTGCTCCGATAGGTCGCTGACTGATGACTTTCCCATCACTAAAACCTGATTGAAGAACTGAAAAAGGACACGAAACACTGTGAGACAAACACATTATTCCAGACAATATTTGTAGAGAACTAAAGTGCGTTATGTTGAAAAAGTCTCCGGAACAAAATTAAGAACTGCTCACGTTTGCGATGCATGTCTCTATGGTCTGCACCGTCCTCTTCAGCAGAGTCTTAGCGAGGTCGTACGCCTGCTTGTTCAGATTCTGTTCAAAGAGAAGTTAGAAAACTGTTTCAATAAAACTGATCAGAAACATTAAGATTTCGGTCAGTGTCCAATGCGACTGCATACCACATCTTTAGACACATATATACCGATTGCGCTCATTTACGGAACAGTTTTCTTCAGAGGGGAAACACGTTTTTGCTCTAAAAAAACATTCACGAACATGATAATACAGAGTACCATGGGACTGGTCAGGACAAGTAAGAATGGATCACCATGAAGATGAAACGGTCTTTGATAACAAAGTAGATAATTATATATTTAACCAGTAAACCACAAAGTGTTTGAGTTCACATCACTAAATCCCATACCACATTATGTTACAACAGCACAGTTTTAGCTCATCTTAACCTCGTTTCACAGCTGTTTACATCTCGTTTTTCTTGCCCCCACAATAAACAAGCCTACTTCAAACTCACTGGATTTCTTTTCGTTGATTGATATGATAACAGTTAAATCTCCAGAGTCTGAAATTAGATCCATGTCCATAGCAACGGTCTCATACTAACAGTTTGTTTTTCTTGACATAAGCTGCTATCATGGTATAGCAGATCATTGCTATGCATTATTAGCCAATCAGAATTAAGTATTAAACACTGCCAAGTAATAAACAGTCACCATACATATAAATATGTCTGTGTGTTTGTGTGTGTAAACCTTGTGTGCAGGAATAAGGTTAATGAGGATGGTATCCAGGAGCTCCTGTGTGACTCCGTCCCCCTCCATGATAATGGAACTCATCAGGTCCATCATGTGCATCTGCACCTTCTGGTTATGGCTGTTACTGTGGAAAAAGAGAAACAAGAAGCAATGAGACGGCAGCGTTAAAATCTCAAGTGTCTCACCTCATAGTTCAAAAGGCAAACTTTAAAAACAAACTAAAAATCACAAATCATCGCTGATTGTAGACCCCATTAACATCTAGTGTTAGAAAAGTACCAGTTTAACCTGTGATCATGACGATTAGCTAAAAAGTAAGCTAAACTATTCGAAGTGAGTACAGAGGAGCGAATCTTCATGTGTAAAAAACTTTGAGAGGTGACAGTTAGGGCTTTGACGGTCCTGACATTTTACAGGATCAACTATTTTTTAAACTGTTGTGAGGGGGGAACTGCCCCCTTTCATTCCTTACAGACTGTAGGGGGACTTTTTAAACTTTGTAGGGATTTGGATTTATAAGCTTAAACATACTGCGAAGGTTTTACAAGATCTTTGGACGGGACGGCTGAAGATAGACGGGATATGTGGGGAGAGAGAGCGAGTTGTGACATGCACAAAACAGCATCAGGTTTGGGCGTCCGACCTGCAACCAGTGTTAGGAGGGCAATAGCCTCTGTACATGGCGTGCATGCTCTACCAGTAGAGCTAAACCAGCGCCCTGCCTGTTCATGTACAGGACAAGATCAGCAAAGAGGTAAGATTTGGGTTGCCTGTTTTGAAATCTAATGCAATAGTGGAATTTAACAATTAGGCACTTTGATCACAGTCGGTTCAAACAATCACAACCAGGAGATTTAGTACGAGATGTCCACTTTTATATAAACAGGTCTGATAATTCAGACTGTAGAGAACAAAATGTGAGGTCAATAATATGAAGAGATTTCACAGAGAGTCTTACTTGATGACGGAGAATAGTGTTTTAAAAAGCTGGATGAAAATCTCATTGCAGTCCTCCAACTCAAAACATATGTTGTACGACTTCACCCACGCCAGATTCTAGAGAAACACAAAGGAAACATTAGTTATCAGCATCTGTGTGCATAATCACCAAAACACAAGTTTCACCTCTTATTTTTTTTTCCAGTTAAAAGACGCCTTACCTCCAGCAGGTAGAAGTATCTGTTGAACTGCGGGCTCTTTGTGTCCTCAAGTCCCTTAAGCTGTCTGGTGATGAACAAGAAGATATCCTGGAGACAAGACAAGATGACACTTTAACTTTTGATTTAATTAATAATTTTCATGTAAGTGCAGGTAATCTCAAAAAAGCCTTCCAGGTAAGCTCTCAACAAATAGGATTTGATCTAATATGTCACAAGAGTTGGCAATGTCAGCCAAAACTCAGAGCAGGTTAGAAATCTCTGTAATGTTCTGCTGGATACTTCTACATCTACAAACATATCAAAGTCTCTCTTCCTCCTTAAAATCAAATGTTTACTTCATAACATCGTCAGGATAGGGGAGAATTCACATGTGTTTTGTCTTGTTATGTTCTTGTAAGTGAACAAGTTGTCCATTTAGTCGTAACAAACAGAAGGACATTTTGACTGCTTTTTAGTACTGTTCCCTTCAGGTTAGTGCTTAGTCACCGGCCCAGGGTCTGTTCCCGACCTTGAGTTTGTCGTGGGAGGTGTAGGGGGCCTCGGGAGCATAGATCCTGAAGATATCGGCCAGACAGCAGGCCACCAGTAGCCGTGCGTCTTTGTTGGGGTTCCTGAGGAAGAACTCAGAGGCCAGGTGGAGCGCAAGGGAGAGATACTGCTGCTTCTCCTCCTCAGAGTCCTGATCCATGTCCATGTAGGTTTTCACCACCATCTAGAAAACAGAGCGACAGGGGAGGAGGGTGAGATAGGAAAACATCTTGAGCAGGCCAAAAATAAATCAATCTTAATTGCTTTAGTTTTATGCTTTCCTCGTGGGCTTTGTCTAGGATTATCTGTGTGGTTCTGCTGTGACAGCGGATTTATTTTTGGACTTTTATGCCTTTATTTTAGAGATAAGATAGTGGATAGAGTCAGAAACAGGGGAGAGACAGAGTGGGGAATCACATGCAGGGGAGGAGCAGCAGATGGGATTCAAACCCTGGCCGCCCTCTCTGGAAGACTTAAGGGCTAGGCTACCAGCGCCTCTCCAAGAACCTAACATTCAAGTATTCTTTAATTTTTATTTAATCTAAGCAGGTTGGACCCACTGAGATTAAGAAGCTCTTTTCCAAGGGAGACCTGGCCAAGACAGGCAGCCGTAAGAACACAAAGTTACAGACGTCGTAGACACACAGGGAGACAAAGTACAATTTACAAAAACACTAAGTGTTGCATTAAAAGAGAACCATCTGTGAGTCACATTGGGGAGTCAGTAGTTCAAGCAGTCTAGCTAAAAGCATCGGCATCCTTTGGAATCTGCCTCCAAGTCTTTCATTTTTTATTTGAAAATATTGAAGGACAACAGCTCCTCAAGTTTTACTGCAGAACTTAAATGTAAGCTGGGCAAAATGCCTGAGTGTTGATATAACTGTAAAAGTGTGTTACAACCAGGCATAAAAATACACTGTTAACTTCAGCATAATGGCTACAGCCAGCACTACCCGTCATTGTGTTTCCCATACATAACCAATACAAATGCACAAAATTAATGTTTATTTTTTTTTTTTAGGAACAACACACTTCACAATGATGCTTTACATCATCACAAACATTACAACTCAGTCTGTAAAACATGGTTTACTCAAATGTTGTTCAGATACAATTTTTCAGGAACAAAAAATTAAAGGAAGACTGAAATCTCTGAACTATAACTGACTTGGTGTTATACTCTCACCATTGAGTCTGTCCATTTAGGAAGCACAACTGATTTAGAATTAATTTCACCAGATTTGGCAAAAAATGACAAGTGACAACAGGTGCAAGGGGGGGGGGGGGGGGGGAAGCAAAAGCAAAACAACCCCCAAAAAGGAAATGGTTTTTCATGCATTGAATTGCAATTATTATCGCAACAAGGAAGCTTCAGGTAGCATCACACAACAAGTGATAAGAGTAGCCTACAACATCTGAGAAAACAGTTTAAATTGGTAAAATAAACACAAATCCATTGGGTTTGAAAAGTATGCTGTATATTTTAGAGAATCAAATCATTAAAAAGCCTGGCTCACATCCTTAATTTCTGGTTTCTTGTTGAAAACGGGAGCTAAAATGAATACGGCACACTGATAAGACCCATGTTTAAGATTAACAAGAACAAGAAGAGTTTTCTAGGTTATATTTGAACACCAATGTCTTAAAAGGTTGTAAGCACAGCACTCTTAGACATCTCAGTTTTAATGGATAGGCAGGACACCAAGCTGTAAACTACTTCCTCTGTGAGTAAGATAAGATTGTGTGCGTGTGTGTGTGCGTGAGTGTGTGTGTGTGTGCGTATGACAGGGAGGCAAAGTAGAGCAGTGGAGCTCACGAAACAACCAGGCAGCCGGCGGGGATGGGGGATGGGCCAACAGCTCCAACAGACTGCAGAGCACAGCGCTCACTCCCACACACACAGTTAAACACACTCACCCCAACCCTCCGCTGTTCTTAGCTGAAACAGTCCCAACCGAGCAGATAAAGCCTCTCCACACAGAAAGGAGTGTGTGGGCCTGTGGAGTGTGTCTGTGTATCTCTGCAGCATCGATATATAGTAATTTATTCTCTTAAAATATCTATGACTAATGTCAAATGGCTGCTGATGCAAGGTCGGACACAAGACACAAGTTTCTGCAAGATTTTAAACTTAAATCAAGCCACAATTTATACATTTTATTCAAACATTGTGATAACTTCTAATAACCAGTCAACTATTCAACCAGGTCACCAGTTATTCCTCAAAGGATTGGTCCAAAACTTCTCACCAATCTTCACTTATCACATTTAACCAGGTTAGCGTTTTGGCGGTGTCCGAGAGCCAGCAGTGCAGGAAAATAAAAACCCTGCCCCCTCACCACTCACATCATTGTGACAGGCACTGTGGAGTGGATGAAGCAGCGAGCACTGGTCAACATAGAGTCCAGAAAAAAGAAAAAGAAAAGCTTTGCTCAACTTTTGCAGATGAAAATGTCATGTGATCCAGAAATGCAGCTTGTTAAATACGCTTTATGTACTTCACTGAGAGTTGAACAAGCCGTCATACCTGGTTCAATACTTCAGAAAACAAAAAACAAAAAGGCATGTCTCCTGTATACCTTGTGAAAAGCGCTATTGGAGACAAAATTGGTGTTCTGGTATCTTTCCAGATTTTAAATTAACAATCCAAAATACAAACTCCTGCACAAAGTTTTGGCACCTGACAAACTTTCAAACTCTCAAACTTTATTTGGATAGCGCCAATTCATAACAAATGTTATCTGGAGACCCTTTACAAAAAGACCTTACTCTCTAGTCGTCTGTTTCTCAAGCAGGCCTTCCCTGACTGCCCGTAATTGTCGAAAAGTTTCCAAAAAAGCTTCATACCAAATCTCATTGCACCAGATCTACTGCGTGTTCCCTCACTCATCCCCCAAAGATATTTTTGGCCGTTGTATTCCTTTATCACTACGACAGAGCAGAGTGACAGGAAATACTGCGAGGGGAGAGTGGGGGAAAGACGTGCAGCAAAAGTCGAGGGTCGAACTTGAACCCAGGACAGTCTAAAAAGGACTGTAGGCTCTGCACATGGGGAGAACAATTCAACCGTTGAGCCAAACAGACACCCCTGCTGCTCTTTAAAAAAAAAAAAAAAACACAACACAAGCTCTATTCAAACATTCACAAAAAAAGCTGAGTATTTCACCCTGACTTGTATAGTTGGGGGGAGTTGATGTGAGAACGCAGAATGTTTTAGTCAGGAAAATTAACAGCGAGCAAGTGGGCTGATGACGTTTACATTTTGCAACTGATGTGCAACCAACATGTAACCGACCTGAACGTGCACCATGCTCCACTGGCTCTTCTTCTGGAGTGTGACCGCAGCCATGAGCAGTTGTACAAAACAGGTTTACAAGATCACAGGAGAACTACAAGATCAAGCGGGAAAGTAAAACGTGCAAACAACAATTTGCGGAATATTCGCTGTTTCACTTGGTTCCTGTTTTGAATTAACTGTCAGGAGTCTGTACACTGCGTTTCATTTTGAAATTGACCCGACGCTCTATGTGTTTCCTTGTCTGACTTCCTGTCCCGGTCGATCTATTCTGCCCAGCTTGACGTGTGCTTGTAGCGGGCTCTGTCGAAAATAGACTTTGAGTGTATTTGAAACGGAGAAGAGCATAGTGGTGCTGCTGTATAAACAGGATGTATTGACTAGAGTGGCAGCGACTCAAGGGGATTTTTTGGGGCAGGCTGTCTGAACTTTTCTAGAAAATCTTAGGAGAACATACAGTATGTGAAAAATAGTTATGTTCCCAGCGACTAATTTTCAAGTCTGTGAAGTGGAAATTTAAATTCAGTCTCCCCAACAATTCTTTAGATACTAAAACAATCAGAACATTGGGCACAATTATTTACCACTGTCTGCAGGACAACAATGTAATTTAGTTGCTGAGCGTGGCTAACGTTAGCCTGTGCTAAATGTGGTTACGCATTGCTCCAGAAAATATGACATTTAACATGACACATAATTATCTTGATCAAAATACTACCACATCGCTAGTCCTATGAGATGCTATCAGTTAACTGTGCTTATTTACATCAGGGCAGTAGAGCCAGAGGAGAAGGCGTTACAGTTTGAGGATTTGAGCAGCATTGTAGGCCAACATATAAGAATAGCGAGGGTGACGTCGTTAACTGTTTAGTTGGCTAGTTTGTGAAAAGGGCTACAGAGCAGCAGGAGCTTATGCACCAAGACTGGAAGGAAAAGATACTGTAGTCACATCTTGTTTCTTTTTCCAGAAAGAAAAGGGGGGGAACTAATAACCATTTACATCGGCCATGGCAATTGAAGTCCAACACAAACTAACAATTTGAAACAATATACATTACTAAAACAATGCGAGGAAACCAGGCAAAAAAAGCAAACACAACGTAATGAGAGATGATTAGCATAATGTAGAACTTAACAAAAAGACTGTAATGACAATTTATGTGTGAACAGCTCTGTAATAATAATGCTTATGTACGTCATGGAAGCACGAGAGGCAGGACATATAGACACACACACTCAAGACATGCAGACACACACAGTGCTGTATGACCCCACCGGCAGTCTTACAGTGACCCCATCTCACCCCTGCGGCACCTGTACCACTACCTCAGATGCCGGCACAGAGGTGTGACAACTTGGTCACCCCATTATGCCTTAAATTAGACGTCCATGTTGAAGGTGAACTTGTGTCAGGGGCGTAATTATCACACTTTGAACAGCCAATCTGAATAGTGCTAGGCATTAATTGATCTCCACAGATGTCGTAGTTGGCAGTAGTGTTGAACTGGACTGCTTTATTCTGAAGGGTTTTCATAACAAGAACTGTTATATTAGATTTTACAAGTGGTCCCAAAAGAAGCAGCTGCTGAATGTATTTTCAAAAAGATATTAATATAACTTTCAGAGAGCATGGCAGTGGGTTGCAGTTTTACTTGACTAATGGGGCAAAAACAATGAAAGTGATCAGCTCGCTGCTATCCAGACGTTTTTGGAACATAAACCCTGCAGTGTCAAATGTGTAGAAATGTTTCATCCTACTTACCACAGGAAAGGGGTCAAACTATTTATGACAGCAGCTTACTATAGATGAATTGACTGTATAAATGGGACGTCATCCTCATGTGATAACCTGTCTGCTGCTGACTTGTTGCCCTACTGGCGGTACAACATATGTCACAAAAGTCTTTTATCAGTCAAGTGCCTAGATTACAGGACACACAATTAAGACACGGCATGTTTATTTAAAGCTTATGTGCTTAAAAGTCAAAGTGCTTAACCGTTCTAGGATGTCAGAAAAACCTTTCAGAATGAGTGTCATGGGATCCATAATCATCTCTGGAAACCACTCCAAATTCCCCTTACTTTAAGATCTCTACATGCATGGAAGCCATTCGATTACAATGCTTGTTGGAATTCAACAGAAATTCTTGTAGAGTGCTTTTCTAGTCTTCTGACTAATCACAGCACTTTTACACCGCAGACAACACCTCCCCATTCACACACTGATGGTAGAGGCTGTTATGTAAAGTAACCATCAGTATTAACTAATCCCATTCATACGCCGCTGACAAAGCAGCCGGAGAAACTTGGGGTTTAGAATCTTGCCCAAGAACACATCGAACACGTGGCCCCAGGAGCTGGGGATCAAATCCCGACCTTCCAGTTGAGAGACGACCGACTCTACCACTGAGCCACAGCCGCCCCATCAATGACGTACTAATAGGGTGATCAGCTGAACAGCCATCAAACATACCGAAATGCATGATTTTTTTTTTTTTTACGACAAGAGTGACATAACATCACCCGACAGCAATGTGAAAGACTGGTGAAGAGCAGGCCAAGACACACAGGCTGTTTTCACACATGCACTCCTGAAAATATCTAGATAATCTGAGGAGGACTGCTCTGGAGATTCTCCTGGCCTGGCTGTTCAAATATGCACCTTACAGTGAAAGACCCTCCCTGTCAGACGACTGGAGGGGTGTCTCCTGAATTGAGAAGTGACGCGGAAGCAGCAGACGAAGCAACAGAGACCGCTATAAGACACTACAACAAGGGTATTTGCCTTATATCAATGCTACATGTAGTTCAACGGAATCACAATATCAACACAAGAGCGGAGAACAACATACTGGATAACAGAAAACATATTGCAGCAGTTTATTTATGTGCACAAAACTTCACCAGTCACAAGATATAAATGTCACTACCCTCTGCCACTCGCTCGAGGTGAATTCTCCGTTTAATAACTGCTGCTTTTTCCCAATCAGATCACTCAGACATGCTGCTGAAAATAATAACTAGGGGGCTGGCAGGACTCAGGGGGAACTCCTGGTGAAGTCAGGGGGATAGTTTGGCTGTGACAGTGTAAAAGCCCAAAAACAGATACAGTTAGGGACTAGGTGGTGAACAAAGGAGTGCATTGAGCATCTTATACAACCATGTTATTCTCTCAGGACTTAGTCAAGATTTAAAAAAGATTACAAGTAGGAATGCAGCGATCACGGCCATTACCGATGTCTACCATAACAATTTAGCCGATTGCAGAAACCATGTTTTTTTCATTACATCTTTAAGGTGTTAAGACTCCCACAATGACAACATTTTCTCTCATGTTTGACCACGAAAAACAGAACAGAGTTTGTCCAACAGGTGACTTCTTCTGCCCAATGAAAAACCTCTTCTCTGAATCGGCACTGTTCAGCAGTTAGGTGTAATAGATGCCATCATGAAATTGATAAAACACAACAAATACACATCAGCTACTGACATTGGTTCATGCCACATTACTTGCCAATGTCTGTCAACACGGCCGATCCAGATGCATCGGTACTTCCGTAAAGAGATAAAATACTGGACTCACACTGAACAGGTGACCCAACGCAGGTTAAATGAGTGGTAATGCTGCTAACAAAATGCTTTATGTACACGTTTTTTTTTAAACAAGTTTGTTATGTTGACTTAGAAGACAATAATATGTAAATGTTGTAAATTGTTTCTAAAGGAGGGCTTGATGCAAATATGGGTCACTGTTCTGTAGCTACAGCATGTTTTGTTTGTTTTACTTTAACTGACATTTTGGGATCATCCTATGTTTCCAGCCTTTAGGGTATGAGATGAGCTGCTGTAAAGTTTGGCCACTTATTAATCTGGTGGCGATAACATGCTTGTAAGTCCTTTTTTTTTGTTGCAGAGGCAACGCTCTCAATAAAAAGGGATGTGAGTGGACAAACAATCTCTAGGTTTAATTCCATTCCAGAGGAAGATCGAGTTTGTTTGTTGTGTGAGTTGGGAGAAATTGAAAACGAGATTCACTTTTTGTTTTACTGCTCGATGTATGCTGACATCAGGGATGTTCTTTTTTTAAAAGAATGTCTTTAATTTATGTTGATTTCTTTTGGCTAGACGATTCTGAAAAACTTGGGTTGTGTTTTAAAAAAGGAACCTTTGTTAAAGCAGATTTTGTTTGTAAAGCCTGGGAAAAAAAGACAGAACACGTTGTTTAAGACTGAACTTTGACAGGAGCTGGCAACTTTGTAATGTTATGATTTTTTTGTGAACCACTGCAACTGAATTATTTGGTGTCTTATAAGCCCATGAGGGTTGGGCACTTTGTGTGCATGACACGAAAACAAATTAATCATCATCATCATCTACCCTTAGGCACTCACAGCCTCTTATGAATTAAGATACAGAAGTTCACAAAGTTAGGAAGGTCTGGCATTGTTCTATGCCTCACAGTGCAATATTAACCTTAAAAACAAAAAACAGTGCAATTATATAATGTGAAAAATATGTGTGCAATAACCTCAGGTGCAATAAGAGATAATAAGTGCAATAAGAAAACGTATTTATATTTTCATTTCATTGTACAGTGTTCCCCTTGTTATTTTTCTTTGTATTATATTACAATATATTGTATTGTATAGGGTCCTGATGAGGGTGCGTAAATATGAACACATCACACCCATCCTTCAGTCACTACACTGGCTCCCTATTTCATTCAGGATTCAATACAAAGTCACCCTTCTCACCTACCAGTGCACCCATGGAAATGCCCCCCTCTATCTCAAAGAACTCCTCACCCCACAATCCTCCACACGAAGCCTCCGCTCTAGAAACACCAACCTCCTTCATCCCCCCAGGACTAAACTCCACACCATGGGAGACCGGGCCTTCTGCTGCTCTGCTCCACAGTCTGTGGAACGCTCTCGCCGAGCAGCTGAGGGCTCCACAGTCTGCTGACGCTTTTAAAAGGGCCCTAAAAACCCACCTTTTTAACAAAGCCTTCTGCTTGTTACTGTCTCAATTCTCAATTCCCCCCAGTTAACTTCATCATTCATTTTGTACTTGTATATAGCCCCTGTTTTTATTTTTATTTGTTTGATCTATTCTGTTTAATGTGTATTTTTGAGCTTTCTTGTCTGTGCTGATGTAACGCCCGAATTTCCCCTCTGGGGATCAATAAAGTATTATCCTATCCTATCCTTGTGCTTTTAGTTTCGTTAGTTGCTTAGTTTATTAAATTTGTTTTTATTTCTATTTTTTCTTCCTGTAAAGTGCGTTACAAATTAAATGTATTATATCTTTGCTTTAATACAGTGTATAACTTCTGCACAGTTTAACTGTTACTACAACTTATTTATTTTTTACTTTTTTTGTACTTTTCTACTCTTTTTTTCTTATAAAGCTATTTTATGTATAATTTTAACTTATTTTTTGTAGAAGCTGACTCAGGGAGAAACGCACAAGAATTCCAATGTACCTGTACTGTCCTGTACTGTCCTGTACCTGCACTGTCCTGTACTATCCTGTACCTGTACTGTACTGTACCTGTGCAAATGGCAATAAACATCTATTCTTTTTTTTTTTTAAATGTTCTTCTTTTGTTGTTTTTAGCTGTGGATGCTTGTACGTGTGTGCACTTTAAGGTGAAGCCAAATAATTTCGTTGTACAATTGTATAAAGACAATAAACATCTATTCTATTCTGGGGGGGGGGGGGGCACACCATCAAATACACATCTGGCTGTAAGGTCAGACATACCTTCAACCGCTTGACCACCTCATCGTTGCTGATTTTGTCCGTGATCTCCTTCACTCCGGGCGGATAGGTGATCTTTCCGTCCCCCGCCGGTTTCTGCTGCTGCGGGAACTCCATGCTTGTTGTCGTGCAGTCCACACGGTCTTCTACTGGCCTCTATGGGTCAGAAAACAAAAGTTCAACACAACCATGCTACCGCACTTATCAAAAAACCCTTTTTTCTGCTGTAAGCATCGCTCCCTTCTGCACACCATCCAATGTTACCCCCTCTTCAAAAAGTGACAGCACTGATGCCGCATATCAAACCACATCACATTCTTGAAAACTTTTCTGACATCAAAGCAGGGCTGTGCATTATTATTAGCGTGCATGCTAAAGCACCTCGGCTAAACACCACTTCCATATTTCCCCGCAAATGCCTCGTCTGATACTGTGCAGCTGCTAAAAACAAGCTCAACAGGAGTTCCGGTAACCTTACAGCTCTTTACACCTCAAAGTTGTTGGATGTCCAGCCCGGAAAAAAAGGTGTGAAATACGGCCGGTGTGTGTGTTGGCTACTGTCATACAAGGTCCTGAAATTAGCCAGCTAGCTCGTTGCAATACAAACATGGTGAGCGACTAGCGGGAAGGGGAGGCAGTGTTAGCAGCGAGCGGCTAATGTAGCTTAGCAGTGGTGGCTAAGTGGTTAGCCTAGGCCGCAAACTACTCAGGTACCCATCACATCTCCAGCTACAGACTACCACAGAGGAAGTGAAGTATTATTTTATCCGTTCCCCTAAAACACACACATGATCGTGATCAAATCCGGGTGTTTACAACTAAATTCAACTACTTTGTGAAGTTAAAACACGAAGCTTATTTACTTGTTACTGTTCTTTTTTCCAACTTCAACGCATCGCTCCGTACTGCCGCTAGTTTACAGGCGAAGAAGAAGAAGAAGAAGAAGAAGAAGAAGGGCTGCTACCGTCGCCCCTCTCTCTCTCACTAAACAACTTGCCTCCCTCACGGATGATTTTCAGCAACCACAAGAAAAAATGCCAAATTAATCTATTTTCAAACACACACTTTCAACTACGACCGCGGGATATTTGCCGAGCGTCTTCTTTGTGAGTATTTACCTCTCGAGTGGGCCGTTTTAATTCATTAGTCTGACACAGGTTGGGTTTAGTTTTTCGGCACAAAGCTCTCTGTCCGTTCAGTCAGTCCTGTCTGTGTGTTGAAGGCTGGGGGCACAGCGCCCTCCTTGGTCTCAAGCGGGTACTGCAGCCTCCAGATACATGGCGGGAGTCAGGTCGCACTCTTATTACACTCAACACCCCAAATCCGTTTATCGTGACGACCTGACGCTTTACATTTTAACACAATTTGTGTTTATAATAGCCATATTCCTCTTAGAATTCACACATGTATGGTGATATAATTATATATATTATATCATGGGAAAAAAAGCTATTAGAATAGAATATAATTACTTTAGTGATCCCAAACTGGGAAATTGTGGCGTTACAGCAGCAGGTTGTCCAAACACACAATATGAGCAAAAAACACAATATTAGCTAATTTAAACACAATATAATATTAAATACAAAGTAAATACGCACTAAAAATATCAAAAGTAAGAATGAGAATATATACAACCAGGATTTAACTAAGCATTACTAGTCTTAAATATGAAAGATTAAAATGTAAATGTGCAAAAACAGAGTAGTAAATGGACAGTATTGACATAAGTTAAAGTGCATGAGTGTAGACATGTTATCAGCAGAAACTATTCAATATAACGGTGAGTAGACAGACAATTATTCTTAATAAAACATATAAAACATTTTTAATTAAGTCTAGCAACACTTTTTTGCAATACTTTTATTAAAATTAATATTCTACTGTTTTTTTTTTGTTTTTTTTACAGTGCTACATCACGAGGTCATTGACACATGGTTGTTTAAACCAGGGGACCAGAAATGGGCCATGTGTTCAAGACTGAAATAGGACTATGAAAAAGGAAAGACAAATGTCAAATTATGTACTGAAGCCATGCAGTCTGTTTTATATAGGCTACTCTCTTCTATACTTCTATACAATTTATTAGTATTATTATTATCCAATTATTTATGGGTATTTCAAATTATGTAATGGCTACAGCCTTATGGCCACAAAACTTACTTCAGTGCTGTCATAAAGTACAATTTTAGAGTATTTATACGAAGAATGTTACATCCTATAACTAATAAAAATCTTAACATTTAGAGATACATTAGGATGACAATGTAATGCAGCATTTATATTTCAGATTAAAATCTGAACATTTAACAATGACAGGGAGGTGGAGTTCTTTTACTTCTGATTCTTAACATTTTCATTCATAAACGTTATTTTGCTTGATTAAAACTTTGATCGAAGTATAACTATTTGCAAAAGATTTGTATTGCTAAATCTTCTAATGTTTAAAGAAATCGCCAAATCTTCAACAATTCATCCTATTAAAAGGCTTTTTGGTACGGTAGAGGATTTGTGAGAAATTAATAAAGACACGAAGATTATGTGGTATATGTTCATAACGCTATACACAAACTGTCCTCAGAGGAAAATTTGATCCCTGTAACACAGTCTGAAGATAAAATGCTACACGAGATGTTATGGTAACTCTCCTGGTATCTTTTTTATCTCAGTGTTGAGTGACCCAATTTTTTCCTTTGAATACATTTTGTGTATTTAGTTCAGAAAATATAACGTTTGTTTCACTTCTCCAACTTTTACATTTCACTACCAAATCTACATAGTGCACCTTTAAGTTGACATATTGAGAAACTTTTGAAAATGCCGGGAATTAAGATGAAATACAATTTTGTGAGATTTTGACTTTATTTTCGAAATTGTGATTTTTTTTTTTTAATTTTTCAAGTTTTTTTAATATGTTTATTATATGTTTATTATATGTTTATTATATGTTTATTATATGGCATTTCGAGTTCGGAGCACACTTTTTTTTCAAAGTGCATGAAGGAAAAAAAAAAAAGTCCTCTCCTGTCATAATTTATTCCACATGGCCCTAATCCTCTTCCGTACAATCGGGGGACCATGTTTTAGAGACTTTTATTTTGAAGGTTCCGGCTGCTGTTACACCGGCGTTAAACTTCTGCGGCGGACTTCGGGCGCACTCAGCACAGTTTTGTTGTACCTCTCGTATTTCCGCCACTTGGAGTGCTGTTAGAGTGTCGTAACCTTCAGCTCTCTCACTGTTTTTACTCTACTTGACAAAAACATCGGAATGTCTTCTGATTCAGGACACATTTCTGTGGTTCCTCGGCTACGCAGCTAGCTCAGTGCGGCCGCTAATGAGAGCAGCCGGAGGGCCACAGGATGCCTCGGAGAAAGAAGAACGGCCAGAGCCCGGCCAGAGTTCCCGGCGGGCCGTCGGAGGGAGGGAGCCTCGGCCACAGCACGGGCAGCCGACTACCTCAGGGATTTGACGGCTCAATGGTGAACAACTTCACACCCAGCTCCTCGCTCTCCAGCTCAGGCAAGGAGGGCATCGTGAAAAGCATGCAGGAGATGTTCTCACACCTCGACCCTGAAGTGATTTACATCGTGCTGTCCGAGTGTGATTTTAAAGGTAACCCTTAGCACTGTTGTTATACCTGCTGTGCAACTCCAGGCCATGCTATTTAAAATAACTCTGCAACCCAATTAGCTTCCTAGCACTGCGTTTGTGAGTTTTGTTTTTGCAGTGGTTGGCTATAATATTATAAGTATTACCGGTAATGTAAAAAAAACTGCACCTCGCATTTCTTGCTTTACCACCTGTTGCGTCTGTGTTCAGCCCCCACTCCCACTCCCACTCCTGACTTCTCTCTGTTAGTGCATGTCCATACTGTAGGTTCATGTTTGCGCATGTGTAATTCAGCCTATGTGTGTCTAGCATGTCTCAACAACAGAGTGTAAAATCCAACCATTTAATAAGAATTCACCAATAACACTCATTAAATTTGTCACAAGGTTCCATCACTGCACTTTTATCTGCTCACATTTATTCCCCGTTGGGGGCCAAACAACATTAAACATTTTCTGCAACTGCATTCGTGCCATTAAATAAAATTAGTTGTAACTCAAAGTGTTGAAAGGAGGATAGCTGTGTTTTTTTCCCCCCGCATCCTAAACTCCTGAATCAATCACTGTGTAGCAAAAGAAACTTCCTTGTCATTAGGTATTCTCGGAGGAACTCCCTCCTGGATAGTTCCTCTTCAAAAAAAAGTCCACAGAACTATTTGGTCTGAAAACACCCATTGTGTAAGATTGAAAGGTAGTCATGCGTTGGTTTTGGTGATTGTAGCATTACTATGAGGCTTGATGAGTTTATTTTTGAGTGATTTGATGGAGCATTTGATTTTTAGCACCTTTAAATGTTATTGATTGTTTTTCTCTGTTTTCCTTCTAGTTGAAAATGCGATGGACTCTCTGTTGGAGCTGTCTGTGGCGGCTGAAGTTGCAGCACCCATACCGTCTCCTGTCTCTGGCTTTGAGCTCACTGCTGCAGCCCTGCTCAGCCCGCGTCACCAGCCTACGCCGGACGCGTATTCCTCCCAACGATCGCAGCTGATCTCTTCTCCTCCCTTTCTGACAGAAGAGCTGGACTTGCTGGTCGATCAGGAGCTAGAGACCCTAACCCAACAACAAGACATTAGTGCGGAGCATCAAAGCGGCCAGTATTTGTCGTCTTTCCCTCAGCCATCATTCCCGCAGCAGGACCTCCCGGAGCTGCTTCAGTCCAGCCTGCAGCCTGGATCTAGAGGCTCCTCTGTCCAGCAGCAAGGCCCAGTGGGTGGCCAGGTGGAGAGTATTCCTGGGGCTTCTTCTCCTCTTGACCGGCTCAGCACTTGGGAAGACAAGATCCCCGAGGAGCCGAAGTCCATGGTTAATTTCACACATCTGACGACAGAGTCGTGTGCAGACGCGTCCAAACCTCCGTTGGACCTGGCGGCGTCAGGGCGCCCCTCAGCCTTTCAGGTGTATAAAAAGCAAGACTCTTCACACCCTTCCACAAACACTGCCGGGGCCGTTTCCTCTAACACTGTTGTTGGCGGAGCCAGATCTAAGGTGAACACATTTAACCAGGAGCCGTTTGGCTACATGCCGTCATCCTGGAACCCAGAGGCGCCAGTGTTTTCGCCCCGTTTCCATGGAAACCACAGGCCAACCTTCATTACCCCCGTGGCTCAAGCGCCGTCCAGTTGGCCCAGCCTACCCAGAAATCCCTCTCCCTGGATGGGTCAGGGCCCTGCCAGTCAAGCACCTCTCAAACCCTCTGCAACCATTCCAAAGTCCTGGGCCCTGCTTGCAGCGTCTAATCCTCCGGCCCAGCACAGCAGGCTGCGTCTGGAGGGGAACGTCCTTGTGCTGCTGCGTGGTGCTCCGGGGTCTGGCAAATCAACCCTGGCGAGGTAAGAAGGTTGGGCTACTCGTAATGTGCTAATCTCTCCTGTCTGCTGTTCAGGAGGGCAGTGTGTGCGCTCTGATGGTGTCTTCTGTGAGTGCCAAGGTCAAGACTGAAAACTAAGGGTCATAAAACTCTAGAAAAAGTGTTGTCAAAGAAAGTTTCATCCAAATAATAAGAGACAAAAAAAGAGTTCAGACATTTGTTAATCCCATTGTTTTTTTAGGTTGCAGGTTTATGTAGCACAGCAACTATTGTTCATGTTGAATCTTGTATACATTAAACCTCAGTGTGCAGTGTTGTAGCTGCTGTTTGAATCTGTTTCCAATACAGACAGTGATGTTTGTCTAGAAACAATATCACATTAAAGTTAACAAAGAGAATAAAACGATCAGATTTGTAAGTGCTGAGATAGTTAAATACAAATGTACAAGTAGTATCTTATATGAAAGGCATTCTTGCTCAGGATTCATGGGATTATTCTATAGCTATAAGAATGTGGATTGCCTAATTTGAAGTGTGTGTGTGTGTGTGTGTGTGTGTGTGTGTGTGTGTGTGTGTGTGTGTGTGTGTGTGTGTGTGTGTGTGTGTGTGTGTGTGTGTGTGTGTGTGTGTGTGTGTGTGTGTGTGTGTGTGTGTGTGTGTGTGTGTGTGTGTGTGTGTGTGTGTGTGTGTGTGTGTGTGTGCGCGCGTGCGTGCAGAGCCTTGGTTGAGCACAACCCTGGAGGAGTCACGCTGAGCACTGATGATTTTTTCACAAACCATGGAAGATATCGGTTTGACCCCAGTGCCCTTGGGGAGGCCCATGAGTGGAACCATAAACGAGGTAAACAACACACACTCAGTGTTGATAAGAAGCGTTTCATCACCGGCAAGTCAAACCTCCTTTGTGACTGATAATCCGTTTTTATCTGTGACATTGACTGCCATTGTTCCATCAGAAGTGCTGCATTTTTCAAAACACGAGTACACTGAAGCAACAAACGGTTTCTCTCGTGTGTGTGTGTGTGTGAACTTTATTCCACAGCCAAGGTGGCGTTTGAAAGGTGCGTTAACCCCATCATCATTGACAACACTAACATGCAAGGCTGGGAGATGAAACCCTATGTGGCTCAGGTCAGTCAACGCGATCGAACATTTGTCTCGTCACTTTCACATTCTGCTGAAACACTCATTGCTCTGGAGGATAAGGTCACCATGTAATAAGATATAACATAGCGTAGCCTTTCATAACATGCAATAACATATCAAAGCATATGATTCATGAAACGGTTCATCCATAAGGCTTCAGCTCCTGTTGCTCTACTGTCTGTCCCAGGCACTGAAACATGGATACAAGGTGCTGTTTCGAGAGCCGGACACGTGGTGGAAGCACAAGCCCAGAGAGCTGGAGAGGTGAGAGGGATTCATCTTTTTAAAATGTATGCATGGAGGCTGTCGTCTCAAGCGGGCGGCCCGGGTTCACCTCCCACCTGTGGCCTCTTTCCCGCATGTCATTCCCCACTCTCTCTCTCCCTGATTTCCGACTCTATCCACTGTCCTATCTCTCCATTAAAAAAAGGCCCAAAAAGCCCAAAAATAAATCTTTAAATGTAGAATTTCAGCCTGGATATTTGTGACAAAAAGAGAAAAAAATTGCTTCTGGAAACAGTTTTATGAAAAGTGTTTGTGTTTGTGTTTGTGTGTGTCCAAATGCATATTCAGGCGTTCCAAACATAGTGTGCCATCGGAGAAAATTCGACGCATGCTTGACGGATACGAGCGCTTCGTCTCAGTCCAGTCCATCATGGGTTCACAGATGCCTGACTGCAAAAAACAGCGCAACCTTCAGGAGAACGGAGAGTCACAGTGAGTGCAGCTCATCTGCTTTAGGTTATATACACCTGAGCAATTAAAGAAAAAAAAAATGTAATGTCCTCGTATGGTTTGGTGCAAACACAGTCTCAGGATAATTCTGCTTTGAAAAACATTTAAAAAAAAAAATGTGTTTCAAAACATCTTCAAAGGAATTTTGTAAATCCAAAACTCAATTGGTCATCGAGCGAGCATCATTATTTGTGTTGACTGTTCCATTTATTAATAAGTGTTTTTTTCTCTCTCTCTCTCTCTCTCTCTCTCTCTCTCTCTCTCTCTAGGCCTGAATCCTCTGAACAACCGTGTCCTGACCTGGTGGGGCAGTCTGAATCGACTGGGGGTTATAAGAAATCCCACCCACAGCTGTTCTCTTCCCTCCCTGACGTTTCATCGATCACTCGCTCTACTGAGGTCGGGAGACTGGAAGACGCCGCCGACAAATCTGCAGACAGGGATGATGAGATGGATTTGGGCGAGTTAGATTCTGAGTTAGACGCCCGGTTAGAGCTGAGTCATCCAGGTGATCAGAGTATCCCGGACTGTATCGTGGAATCGGTAATGAACGAAGATCACCGCGCGGAAGAGGTGCCTGTGGCTTTCTCTGAGTCTATTGGACAAAGAGTGAGGAGGGAGAGAACCAGCAGGAGGTCTGGTTTTGACAACTTGGAGCCGGCAGATCTTTTGAAAGACACCAACCAATCAGACGGTGAGGCAAGGGAGACAGAGAAGACGGAAGAGGAGGGAGCAGAACGGGGTGAGGGAACGCAGGAGATGTTGAATTTTGTTGGAGACTGGCCCTCTGAAGGGTCTCTCCAGCAGCGGCAGGTCAGGAGAAGAGAGCGGCAGAAAGAAGGGAATGAAAAGGACGGTGAAGATGTGTCTCGAGAAGCTAACAAACATAAAACAAGAAGGAAGCCAGGGCCCAATGTGGCAGAGTTTCAGAAGCTTCTTGACCTTATTCAGACGGGGGTAGCTACTATGCAGACCAGCTCGTGCTCGTCTTCTGTTTCCTCGAGCTCTGGAGAGGAATCTGCAAAAGAAGAAGAAGAAGAAGAAGAAGAAGAAGAGGAGGAGGAGGAGGAGGCGGGCATGTTAGAGGAATCCAGGAGCGTTAGGTCTAACAGTGAGGAGAGAGAAGACAACATGAACAGGGTTGACAGCAGCAGAGGTGAGTTACCCGACTGTGTGTTAGACTGGAAGGCAGCGGACTCCTGTAGGATCATGGAATCAGGACTTTCCTCTAGAGCGTTTGAAAATCTGTTAGAAATCAGCGGAGAAACTGGGATTGTGGATTTACAATTGTCTGACCAAACAAATCCCCCCTCTGCTGATTTACTGTTAATCCCTGAAACAGTGGAGGTGAGTGTCTGCAAAGACGACAAGGGGAGTCCAAATGTCGAAGGTGACTTTGATACGGAGCCTGGTACTAGTCAGAGTGATAGAAACCAGACTTGCGCAGAGTCTAGAACTGAGGGTGATGGAGGGCATGTCAGCGAGGTGTCTCTGAGTCCCGTGTGCGAGGGCTCCGTGGAAACGGAAAGTAATCCCCTGTGTGGAGGCAGTCAGGAGAGGAAGCAGCGTCAGGGTCGTAGATCGGGTAAACAGTGTAAGCTAGCCCTGACTTTTACTCAGAACTGCCCTGCTTCCTCCCCCGATACTCTGGAGGGGGCTGGAAGTACAAACAACAGCGGTCTAAATATTCTGAAGGCAGGTGTTGAACCGAAGCTTGACCTGCTCACGCTCTCCAAATGTGAGGTACATCTGCAGCCTCCCTCCCCACCTCCTCCTGCGGTCGACACAGGCCGCCCAACACAGACGGAACCCCAAGACTTCGCCCGTCTGTGGCGCCTCAACCGTCTGGACAGCCTGGTCGACGCAGGCGTCGCTCTGCGCAGTGACATCACAGTCCTCTCTGGGGAATCTTCCCGCTTCGTGCCCGAGCTGTCCTCCGCCGTTTCTGCAGCAGTTGCGGTTCACCCGTCCGGCCACAAGGAGGTGCCCTATCACGTGGCTCACGAGAAAGGCACACAGGTGGAGGAGAAAGAGTTCGGGGCCATTCAAGACCGCCTCGAGAGCCTGCGCATCCTCAGTCGCCATTTCAAACTGGTCAGTTTTGATACCTTGGAAGATCTGTACGACAAATGCCACCAGGACCTGGACTGGACCACCAACCTGCTGCTGGACTCTGGAGAGAGGTTCTTCAAAGATGAGGATGGCGAGGAAGAGATGGAGGAGGATGAAGAAGAGCAGGACGCGTCGGGTTTGTGTGCGGCTGTAGGTGAAGCCGTAGAAACGAGGTTATGTGACGGTGTGCTGGACGAGCTCCCCACTGAAGATTTTCCGGCTGCTGTTGAGAAAGGGAGCGAGCAGATAACTTGTAGCGCAGTTCAAAAGTCAGACGTGAGCTCCAGCGATGATAATGACCTTGGTTTTGGCGGTGCAGCTGTTCCAGTTCCAAACGCGGATCATTCGCGTACAACGTCAGAACGATTCCCTGAAACAGAACACGATCCACCTCGTGCACTGAACACAGGAGAGGCCGCATCAGGTGTGGACCTCCAAGGCGCCGCTTGGGGCGTTAGCTTTGACAATGGCGTCATAATTGAGGATTCGAGAGTCGAGATCGAGATCGAGGAAGAGATCGCGAGCATGGACGAGGCCCACCGGCTGCTGCAGGCCGAGCTCGCAGAGATGGAGAGAGAGGGGAAACAGAAGGAGAAGAATGAGAGGAGGAGCCATCACCTGAACATTCAGAGCGTGGAGCTGAAACTGTCCACTGAGGTGGCTCTACAGCTTACTGAGCTCTTTGGTCCTGTTGGAGTAGATCCAGGTAACTAGAACACGTGTGTGTAACGATGGAAACTACACTTCTTAACTTCTTACTTCATGGTGTGGTTATGAATCTGTAATGATTAGTACAATTACAGAACATGCTGCACTCGACTGTTAGACAATCTGTGTGAAACATTCTGACGCATTCAGACATTTTAAAGTATAGTGGTACTCAGATCTGACACACAAGAGTGTTCATCCTCTCCGGTCCTGAATGTTCAGGTACGTGCTCCTCTGATGACTACGCAGTGCAGATGGACCTGAACCTGGCCAAGCTGCTCCACCAGAAGTGGAAGGATACCATTCAGGTGAGCTCCTCATGTGTCCAATATCTTTATCATAACTTTTTTATCATGTGAAAATGTGAAAGTGGTAGCAAGTACTTCTGAACCTACAGATCATCATCCACTGAGTCTGTGTTTTGACTAACACACACACATACGCACACCTGCATTTTTCAGCTCATCAGCGTCTTGTCTTCGTCAGGGAAAAAACAACTAAATTAAAACTACCTCACACCTGTAATTTAGCCCATGGTTTAGCCTTCCAGGTGTTTTGTTTTTACTGTTTCTGCTTTAATCTGGTAATTATTGGCCACAGAAAGCAGCAAAAAAAAAGGTTAGGTGCTCAAGACTAAACAAGAGTACAGACACATTTAGAGGAAAGCTGGTAAACAAAGAGGAGCATTTGGCAGCTCAAGAGTCAGATTATAGAGACCAGAAGAAGAGATAATGGAGAGTGAATGTAGGATTTATATTCCTCAGGGGGGGACACAAACAAGGCTGAAAAGGTTGCTTTGTAATTAATTGGTTGCTTAAACAAATGTGTAATCTGCCCTTAAAGATGACGTTCAGTCAGTGTTGTGTTCAAATCTTGTTTCTACTGCCCCCAAGTGGCCAAAGTCAGATGTTGCAGCAGATTGAGTATTAGGGAAACATATTAAGTCTGTTAGCCTGACGTGTGAACGTTGTTTTACAGGAAAAGCAGAGACAAGCAACTCTGTCCTTTCACCTGCTTCAGGAGAGTAAGTACACACACACACACACACGCACACGCACACACACACACTTAAAATCCCTGAAATCAACAATCATTGTGGCTGTGACAGTGTTGACCTGCGTTGTCCTGTTCAAACATTGAACTACTAGGGTGTGTTTTTAATAATAACAACTCCTTCCACAAGTTGAAGTGTACATACCTTGAATTATTATATTATTGTATTTTTTTCTTCCTTTTATTTAATTGATGTACATATGTTTGATTTTTTAACTTTTTGTTATTTTTGATAATTATATTCCAGTTTCTTCGGCTGTTGTAACAAAAAAAAAATCCCCACATGGGGGATCAATAAACTTTATCTTTAGCTTTAACTTTACTACCCAATATGATCTATCATTCTTAGACATAACATCATCAAGTTTCACTAACACTGAATGTTGACCTCTGAATGGTTAAAGGTTCAGTACACTGGGGTGAGTCACAGGAGGTCAAACCAGGACCGCGAGACCCGACGCAGCAAGCTCGTTTCCTGATCAGTGCGGATGGTTACACGACAGCGGACGGCCAGCCAGAGACCCGGAGTCGCATCCCGTTCATGGACCACTGGAGTGTGTCCCGCCCACACGTCTCTCTCAGAGAAATCATAAAAGAGCAGCAGGCCCTGCAGGAGAACGTGGAAAAGGTCAGTCTCACAAACATCTTGTAATAATATCATCCCGCTATGTTCTTCTCTGGTACCAACATGCTCATCCTTCTTCAAACCCTCCTTCTGTCAGACCAGAGAGAGTCGTGCTGACCTCGACCGGCGGGACGGAGCCACCCTCATGAAAGAAAACCAACTGTTCTCCCTTTTCCCCACTATAGACCGGCACTTTCTCCAAGACATCTTCAGAAACCACAAGTGAGAGAACAGTTTTGACAGAGACTGTGAAGGTCATTATCTGCTTTGTTTGACATCATGTGTTTTGATGTAGTCCTGACTGACATGTGTTTAATCTTCTGTGTAGTTACAGCCTGACGGAGACGGAGCTGTTTCTTCGCTCTCTGCTGGGCGAGGAGCCCGTCAAGACAGTGGTCGCTCCAGAGGCACCTCGGTCTGACCACCACAGAGCAGCCAGCAAGGAGAGAGAGAAGGTACTCACCCACAGGCAGACTGAGGAGCAAAGAAACACGTACTCCTTTTAATCTCTTGACCTCTTTTAATCTTTGTTTTCACAAAGTTTAAGACAGTTTGGATGTACAATATACTGCAGTACTTAAAGATATTAGTGTAATTCAGTGATTCCCAAACTGGAGGGGGGAGTGACCCCTCTGTAGTTATGACAACAGGGTTACGTAAGAGCAACGCATGTAGTTCTACACTGCTAGCAAAACATGGCCGACTTAATGAAAGGACTGCCCACTATTGATGAAATATGACTAGTCATGCCTCGCCCCTAAGCTTCCCCTCTACAAAGTGGAGTAATGAACACAGACTGCAGTGTGTGGTGGCTCATGACAGCATGAAACCCAACAAGTTAAGACGTCACATCCCGCACTCAAAGAGAGGCCTGTTTGATTTCTTTAGAAAGAAACTTCTCAACTGCTGTGTCCAACAGAGAGACTTTACTAAACATGCATGTAAGTGAAGTAGAATCTAACAGAGTAGCCCAGTGTTTTAAAAAAAAAAACCACACACACACTGTAGCTGCTCGACAGGAAAGCCACACTCTTGTTTACCACATCCTACACGTGTGTATTCAAAAGGTTTATCTGCATTTGCCTCGATGTTGATAAAATACAGATCAGAAGCTGGACATTGAAATGATCACAGGACTGACTGGAAGGGTAAATCTAGCATGAGAAATTGAACGAAGTTGTTTATTCCCAGTCAGTTTAAGGAAATCTGTTGCAAGGAATGCACGCTGTCATTATTTAAAAATGGGAAGTTTCATGTTGCAGTGCCTTCTTCTGGAAAAGGGACTTGTAGTCTTTTTAGTTTGATATCCCCCACTGAAGGTGCATTTATGTATTTTTGGCTTCAACTAAATCCTTAATAAACAGGAATTTGTTAGCAGAAGACCTTTCTAACTGTGTTTTAGTGTATATGGATGTCTGTGTATGTGTTGATTTTGTATGATAAGGAGCGGGGGATTTTGAAAACATTTTCCTCTTCCAAAGGGAAAAAAGTTTGTGAATCTCTGATCTAGTTTAAAGATAATTTAAAGAAAAAACGAACTTTACCACTAGGCTGTGCACCTGCAAGATCCAGTATTCAGAAAAAACGAGTCATCCTGAACTTGTCTGTATCGCGTCGTCCCTTTTTTAAATCTGTCAGAAGCAGAAGCCTCTGGACTCCGCTGTTCCAGACTATCAGGATACAGAGGATCCAGAGTACGTGGACTTCAGGGCCGAGGCCAGCCTGCAGAGAGGCCGGCAGCTTGAGAGTTTCGCTAAAGCTGCTGAGGCCTTCAAACAAGGAAGTAAAGACGTGGCTTCGTTTTATGCACAGCAGGTGAGGAGTGAAGCGCTTTGTTGGTTTGTTTTCAAAGTGCAGCTCATCTTCAAGTTAAAAGAAAAATCTCTGATAATTGTAAATGAATTAGCATCATTGTCTTCTGTAGGGACATATGCACGGCAAGCGGATGCGTGAGGCCAATGATCGTGCGGCAGTCCAGATCTTTGAGAGGGTCAACTCATCACTGCTGCCAAGGAACATCCTGGACCTACACGGCCTGCACGTCGATGAGGCCCTGGAGCATCTGGGCCAGGTCTTAGAGGACAAGAGCACAGGTGAAGGACATTACACAGCAGAGTGGGAGAACGGGCGGGAAAAGATTAGCATCTTCGCGCATCTCCTGCTTTAAAGGAATTTATGGGTATTAGGCAAGCGGCAACCTCTGGTCTTAAAAAATGAAGCCAATGCAGAAGTGCAAAATCCTCCAGTTCCTCGAGTGTGGCTCCAGGAACACTGGAAGTCAAACAGCTGTTTTTACATCATAAATAAACCTGTTTACAGCCTGGTTCCAAAAAAAAACCAAATAGGTCTGATTAGTTACTGTCATCACTGGCACACACTGTACATGTGTTTTTTTTTAAACGGCTCTGTTTTGATTTTGAAAACGATACATGTTATACATAGTTAGGAGTGCAGCTGACATGATTGACAGGTGGGGGCGGTGTAACGGTTTGTCAGGAGGCTTAAAAACCCGCCTCAGCTCCAGCTCTCAGCCTGTCGTTAGGTTGACTGAAAGTTAGGCTGAGACAGGATTTCCAGCATGGCGGCTGCTGCTGATGAGCCTCCAGGGCCCCCTGCAGGAACAGATGGCTTCATACATTCATATTTACAGTTTAGGTGGGACAACATCACTACAACAACACAATCATTTGAGGTATCAGAATGTAGAATAACATGTTTGTAGAAGTTTGTGTCTCTTAAAGATTTTGGCTTTCTGCTCCTGTTAACTGTGTGTGTGTGTGTGTGTGTGTGTGTGTGTGTGTGTGTGTGTGTGTGTGTGTGTGTGTGTGTGTGTGTGTGTGTGTGTGTGTGTGTGTGTGTGTGTGTGTGTGTGTGTGTGTGTGTGTGTGTGTGTGTGTGTGTGTGTGTGTCTTCTTTGGCCTCTTTCTGTGCAGAGTGTGAGCAGGGTCTGTGTCAACCCCAGCTCTCTATCATCACAGGAAGAGGAAACCACAGCCAGGGGGGCGTGGCCCGCATCCGTCCCGCCGTTATAGACTACCTCACCAACAAACACTACAGGTACGCACACAGACACACACACACACACACACACACACACACAACTGAACACTCGTGCCTGACATGTTCATTGTCACCCACATTTTCTCCTATCTCTCCATCTGTCAGGTTCACTGAGCCCAACACAGGTACTGTGTTAGTCTCTTTGAAATGAGAAGAACCGGTTTATTGGACTCAAGCTGCTGCTGCGGAGGACAACACACGTACAAACATCTCTCTCTCTCTCTCTCACTACATGTTTAATCAGTATACACAGTATGGTACACTCACAACCTTGTCTGTCTGTTTTTGGGGCTTTTTGTTTTCTCATCCCGCCTCTCTTAAATTTCATAACTTAATGAAACATATCTTTACATGATGTTTTTATTCATCTATAAAGCTTGAATAAATGAACATTTTAACTTTGAAAACATTTTAAACTGGGCATTTGGATTGACGTTTATCTTTGTGCCTTTTAAAAAAAGAATGAGAAGTCTTCCTCTTTTTCGAGGGCTCCATGTCTGATAAGGTTATATTTATATGAAAATTCAACCATTTCCCTTTTTAGAGTCTGGTTGGAAACATAATGGATGGATTTTAAGAATCTTTAATTCTATCACGACGCCACGCTGTCTACCGGGAAGTTGTTTGCACGTTTTTGTAGGACTTGTTTTTAAAGCATTTTGTTTAAAAATGAGCGTACATTTAAAGCATGCCATGTCTATTCAGGGATTGTTGTGTGATAAGGAGTCACCAAACCAAGAGCTTAGAAGTCGCCTTGGCTCAATGTTGTCATGGTAACGAGTGTTTTTGATCACCAGAAGGTGAACCTTTTATCTCTTCAGGTGATCAAAAACCCCATTAAATAGTTTGATCAACTTTTGCTTTGGCAGCAGGAAAGTCTCCTTTGTCTTTGTATCTGCCTCTCTTTTTTTAACTTGATGCCAAACTTAAGTATTGCTGCTTATATATATATATATATATCGATATTCAAACTCAGGTAAAGATTTCAAGGTGTTTCTCATTCTTTCAAGGCGACACTTCTCCGGGTAACTTTTTAACCCCTCGCTCCTAGTTTTGTAGCTTTTTTTTTCTTACTCAGGACGCTGCAATAGTTTAGTAGGTTTGTAGCAGCTTCTGTTTCTTTATCTCTGGGATATTTTTCACAGACGTCGGGCCACCGTATTGAAAGATTTTATTGATTGTACATAATGTTGTGAACACCTGATCTGTAAAGAGAAAATTGTATTTTTGTATCCATTTGTTCAGCTGTTATACAGAGACTCTTGTATTGTGGAATAAAATGACACATTTTTTAATGTTTCAAACTCGTGTGAACATTTCTGTGTGCTGGATAAAACTCTTCAAGACCAATCAGTCATCGTTTTACAGGTTTATTCACACATAAAACATGAAAGTTAGAACAGTAGATTCATCTAGAAATAAGCCGGTGTTACATAAATGAAGGTTGTCAAAACATGTCCATACTGTGATACTTTAGAATGAAGTCTAAAGCTCAGTTCATGTCTTTTTAAAGATATTTTTTGGGCCATTTTAACCTTCATTTGATAAGACCGCTGAAGAGAGACAGGAAACATTGTGAGGAGAGAGAGGGGGGGTGACATGCAGAAAGGGGCAGAGGTTGGATTCGAAGCCACGGCCACCGCAACAAGGACTGTAGCCTCCGTACATTGGGTGGGCTACATAACCGCTAGGCTATCCGACGCCTCTTGCCTGCATTTTTTTTGTAATTAAAAACAATATTTACTCAATATTGGGTGAATAGGACTTCTGTTTTTTGTTGCTGTGGTGTCGATCCAGGTATCAATATTGTTTGAGTTTTACTATCGTATCACATTTTAAAACTTTGATATTGGGATAAAAAATAAAGGTGTGATCTCTCAACTGGTAGGTTGGGGGTTCGACGTGTCCAATGTGTCCTTGGGAAAGACACTTAACCCCAAGTTGCTCCTGGTGGCGTATGAATGTGTAATAAGCTATTAGTTACTTCTGATGGTCACTTTACTTTAAAACATCTACCATCAGTGTGTGAGTGTGTAGGTGTGACCTGCAGCGTAAAAGCACTTTGAGTAGCCAGAAGACCAGAAAATAACTATACAAGCTCAAGTCAATTTACCAATTACCAAAGATAAAAATAAAAGGTGTTCAAAAGGGAAAGAAATCTCATGAGAGCAGAAAAAAAGGTCTACATTACCCACGCAACATTGCGGTTAGATTTTATGATACGTTAAAGCTAACCATTAGCCACTACTAGACAAGAAGATGTAAGTCTACAGAGGTCTGATAAACTTATTTCTATCTTCACATGTCCTGTTTATTTGTATTCTTTAATGGAGTTGAAGCCTCAAGTTGACTCAAATTCCGTCACTAGAGAGAGCCCACCTGATTGGAGGAGCATGAGCATTATTTACAGAAAAAGTCAAACCCCAGCATCTGTAAACAAATGTTTATGAGTAAAACGGTGCCCTTAAATAAAAATAAACAAGTGAAAAACTGCTCAGCAAAGGATTCAAAACTATATTTTGAATGTGGTTTAAACTTAATAAATAAATGAGGCTCCTCTTTTTTTTTTTTTTTTTTGCTTAATTTAATTCTCCATTATTTACATCAAATGTAACCTAAGATATGTTTGAATATTTAATTCGTGCTCGCTTTGCCTGACTCAAAATGTTAGGCCTTACTCTTCATTCACCACAGGAAATAAAACCCTGAAACACAGCTGCTGTGGGGGAGCGAGCAGAAGAAGTCACACCAAAGTATGACGAGCTTTTTACCTTTCTGTTCTGTCGAGACACTTCCGTCGTTTTGCCTCCTTAAGTTTAACCGACCTCGGGGCTGTATGGCAGGTGCTAAACTATACCCTCCTTTTGTCTTTTTCCCCCCCTCTCTGTTAAAGCCTGCGCACACTTTGGCTGGTGAAGTTATTTGTAATCTACAAATAACATTTTCTAAAGATCCGCAGTGAAGTCTTCAAAGGCAGCAGAAATCATCTGAAGGTAATTCACCTCTTTTGTTTAGTCCTCCTTTTACTCTGCCGCCATTATGATGATCACTTTGTGCATACACGCTCATATTCTCCTTTATTATACACTCATTTAATGTAACGTAAATATGAACATTTGGAAAAAACCTGAACATTGAACTTAAATATGTGAGAACTGAAGAGTAGCCTGTATTCTTACTCAAATTTTCGAGATAAAAATATATGTTTGGGTATAATGTAACATTTTGTTGCTATAGCTTCATAAAAGAAGCAACAACAGCAGATTGTAGCAGACAGTTTAACAATTTATTCAGTTCAAGAAGCTTAATTCTTGTTTTTATACTTTATCTATACTTTAGCCCTGACTGTAGGCTTCATTTCCTCAGTAAAATATAAATAAAGACTTCTTTTAAGCATTTTAAGACAGTTAAACAGTGGGGTAAAACACATGTTCCCATGTATGTTTTGAAGATGGAGGTCTTTCCAGCCAAATGATGGTGTGTGTGTGTGTGTGTGTTCGTGTGTGTGTCATGGCAGGTGGTGGTTTTGAGGTCATGATTGTAACGTGTCTTGCTTAAACAAAAATGTCAGACTGTCAGTTCTCATAAGCCATGAGGCACCATCGGCACATTTATCTGATCATGATTTAAAAAAAAAAAAAAAAAAGATCTATTTCCGTTGTTATGATCAGCAAAATCAGCTGATTGTGCGTTATTATGTTAGACAATAAAACAGGGCAACGTCCTCTGGGATTTTTTTTGGGGGGTTTGTCGATTGCAGAATGAACTCTGTCGTCGAGGGAGATTCTTTAGGAGTGAAAGGAAAACAAGGCAAGAACAAGAACAAGTTTCAAATACTGAATTTATGTTAATAATGAGCTGCTTGAAAAGTCTTCACGTTTAAGCCGAGCACTTGTGGTCACGCCCAAACACACACATTCTTACTTCCGTGTTAGCCTAAGCGTTGTCGTCCATTAAAACTTTAAACTTTTCTCCTTAAATATGTTCGTTCCACAGACATAGGCGATGTCATTGGTTGCTTGAAGCAGACTGTTCAGTCAAGTTGTAGTTAAACGAGCAACGCAGACGAACCGTTACAGATTTCTCATGAAGTTAACACATCCTCTCTCCATGCCTCTTCCTCTGTAGATTTCTCGTCTCCCCTTTGAGAGGTTGAGTAACACGGACAGAATGGAGGCCCTCAAAGCCAGTTGAGAGAAGACACAGAGCCGGACCAGAGTGTCTAAAACAAGACCTCCGTATGAAGTGTGTGTAAAGCTCATGACTGACTGGATCCGAAATAAAGAAACGTTTAAGGACTCTGAAAAAAAAAGAAGAAGAAGAGACATCAAGCAGCAAGCGGATGACGACTGAAATCACCAGGAATGGAGTTACAAGGAGACGAGTGCTTCAAACTACTATGAGATCTACAAAGAAGGGTTGTACAGCAAACACCTCGTGAACCCTGTGCCTCTTCATATCAGAAATATCAGAAGAAAAAAAAACTTCATCGACCAGCTCGAGACTATCAGAGGGAACAATGAACGGCGTGGAGGAGATGTCGCTGAAGTGCGTCCTGGTCGGGGATAGCGCCGTGGGAAAGACCGCCCTGCTGGTCCGCTTCACGTCGGAGACCTTCCCCGACTCCTACAAGCCCACCGTGTTTGAGAACACCGGGGTGGAGGTCTACATGGACGGCGTTCAGATCAGTCTGGGCCTGTGGGACACGGCGGGAAACGACAACTTCCGACAGATCCGACCCAGGTCCTACCAGCAGGCCGACGTCGTCCTCCTCTGCTTCTCGGTGGCCAACCCCAACTCCCTGGCCAACGTCCAGCACAAGTGGATCAACGAGGTCCGGGAGTACCTGCCGAGGGTGCCCATTTTGGTCGTGGCCACCCAGACGGATCTGCGGGAAATGGGGTCGCACCGGGGCACCTGCATCACACCCGCAGAGGGGAGGCACGTGGCTCAGGAGGTCCACGCCAAAGGCTACCTGGAGTGCTCGTCCTTGAGCAACCGCGGCGTGCAGCAGGTGTTTGAGTATGCGGTTCGGACGGCTGTGAATCAGGCCAGGAAGCAGGCCCGGCGGCGGCTGTTCAGCATAAACCAGTGTAAGGTCTTTTGACTCTTGACCTTGAATAATCGGGCGACTGCGCCTTCACAAAGGGACTTCAGTGAACTGTCTTGGCGAGCTGTTTGAAGTCGGTGAGGACCTGTAGACGTACAACATCCCAAAGTTGTATTCCTATTCTCTACAGGGAGTTCCTCTCACTAAACGGGACTCCCGTTAACTCGAGCTGAATTTAAAAAACAATAGAGCGTCATGTCAGCTCTACATTAGTGCGATGTAGGGAGGGATGTGCAGAAAACGTCCAATCTGACGGCGAGCAACAGTCAACATCAGACGTGGGGATTTTGTGTTTCAGAAAGCCCCAGGCAGAAACTCTTTTTTTATTAATTGTGTTGCTGTGAAAGACTTTCTTCAGTGTGAGCCTTCAAAGCTTTAAACTGGAAACAACACATCACTTCTCGTGGAGGAAAGTACCTCGCGATCGCATTATGTCGCCTGATGGGGCTGAATTCACGTCCAATGATTTATTGTATAAATGCCCTCGACGCCACAGTAAGTCACACGCAGTATTTTTTTGTACGGCCGCATTGAGCTTTAACGGAGCAGGCCCGGTTCTACGAGGGTTGCAGAAGGTTGCGGTGCACCCTCATTTAAAAGGATCCCCCCCCCCCTCAATTCACAAAAATGAACGATAGTTGTTTTGTGTTTGTACAAAAAGTTATCAAGTGACAACAGTGACTCAGATCGTGTTTATTCTAGCCGTGTTGGTCATGACACGTGCATGTGACCTGTCTGTCGAGCGGGGGACAACATGAGGGTCCCATAGCACCGACGCTGTTTCTCAATGCTGCTGCCGATCACTGTAGCAGCACCCCACCCCCGCCCCCACCCCCCTCTAATCTCAGACATTTTGTTCTACAGTCGGGCCTGCACAGAATGATTTTACATTTCTTTTTAAAACTCAAACAAAAGAATTACTTTGTGTACTATTGTACTGTTAATTGTTTGCTTGCAGAGGAGGATCATTCATGAGACTTGATCAGAAATCGTTTATTATCTCTGACAGACAAACATGTAGGCAACATGACTTTCTAGGTCTACGTCAGTTTAAGATACCATTCTGTTAAATCTGTTCAGGGTCGGGCGATATGGACAATATTTAACTTTGATATCTGTTAGCTGAATGCTGATACATCGTATATTTTTTTCACAGTTAAGAAAAAACAGAAACAGTCACTTCTAAGTCAAATCCGCTCGAGCTAAACGTCACACAGACTCTTTCATGAGCAGCCAGCTGCACAGTGTCAACATGTAGATTACGTCAAATGACTTAAAATATGATCACGTTAAATAAAATGCTCCTTAAATGAAAATGAAATCGATGAAAATGTTCCTTCCCTGCGCAATGGTACTCTTGTTAGACTTAAGAGCCACATTGAAAACCTCTTTCTTTCCTAAAATATGTGTGGGAAACACGGTGACATGACCTGCAAAGAATAATTTCTGCTGACGATGTTTCCCTTTTTTTTTTTTAATAATTGCTTTGGATTGTTTTTTTTTCCAAGTAGGACCTAAAAGAGACACATGTGCCGCCGGTTGAGTATCACTGCCCTTCAGTATATCTGGTGTGAAAATATCTGGATATATCTTAAAAACTCAACTCACTGCCCATCAGCCCTGAATCTGTTAAAAAAAAAACATTTTTAGGATTGTTTGTACGATTCTGTGAGACTTACGTCCCATCAGAATACACTTTCACTAAAACACACAGTCTGCAGTGAAGGAGTTTATTTTATATGAGTACATTAATCAAACTTTTTATAAAGCCTTGGCACATTTTTTTGGGGCTGTTGAAACTTTTTCTTTTTCATATTTTGTATTTATTAAATAACTGCTACCTGTATGTATCTTCAGTCGTCTTTTGTTTTACTAAAAAAAAACAACTTCAATAAATCAATCAGAAGATTCAACACTCAGTATTGTTTTTTTTTTTTTTACGATCTAATATCAGTTATTTTCCCCACAGTGAGTGTACGTGGATCATTAATATGAGGCGGTGCACATATTTGACAGATAATACTTTAATATAAAGTAAATATCCTAATGACCCCTGTGACGTCTTCCTCGTCTGTTCTGCTTCGTTTAAGGAGTTTTGTTTGGATTTAAACATCTGTATGCATTCACATGAAAGCTCCTTTCTGTCCATACTTGACTCACTCCTTGTTAAATTAACTTTATAAGAATTATAAAAAGATAAGGGAGGAGGGCGGCGATAGGAAAACATCTTGATCAGGCCAAAAATACATCAATCTTAATGGCTTTATTTTTATGCTTTCCTCTGGTGCTTTGTCGAGCGTCGTCTGTGGATCTGCTGTGTCAGCCTCTTTTTTTAAAGATTTATTTTGGGGCTTTTTGTGCCTTTCTTGTAGAGAAAGGACAGTGGATAGAGGCTGAAATCAGAAATCAGAAATCAGGGACAGAGAGAGCGGCGAACGACATGCGGGTAAGGAGCCAGTGGTCGGATTTGAACCCGGGCCGCCCGCTTTGAGGACCCAACCCTCTGTGCAGGGGTTGCCAGCCTTAACCACTCGACCACTCGGTCCGACTCAAACAGTTTTTATGTGAACATCTGCTCGACTTTCTTACTTTCTTATCATATAGCACTGATGTAAGGAACACCATTTTCAAAACCTGCGTACCACATCTGTGATACAACACATTTCATCTGATATTATTGCTTTAGATATTTAATTCATACGTTTTTTACGGCTTATAATTCAATTTTATTTATTCAGTGAATTACAGTAACAGTTTTGTTTACAGTGCCGTCAATCAAAGCTTCCAGACATACTGTATGTATCAAGGAGAGTCCCGTACTTAACAGTCAGAGCTAAACAGATGAGAAACACGATGCAAAGCTCATCAACAAACCTGATAGAAAAAAAACTTTCTATCTATTCTGGTCTAGATTTTTCAAAGTTTTTTTTAAGAGAGTCACCTAATCCTGTTATTTTTACAGTCTATGGTTCAGTTCAGCAACAGACTTGTACTCACATTTGATTGTTTGTAGCTTTGTCACAGCTCAGCGTGAGGCTTAGTGTTTCTGGCTGTACTCAGTTTACTTTCTCTTTTTCCTTTTTCATCTTTTATTGACACAAAAGCTCTTCTAGGGAGTGTTGAAACATCAGCATCCGCTATAAACACTATGATACTTGACTTGGATTGTTGTTTTCAGTTCGTATATCGTGTATATCGTATCTGTCCCTATCAAAGATATCAAATGAATTTAATTCAACAACTTTATGAGTCCCTCTTGGGGCAATCGGTTTGGAGCAGCTTGTACATAGAAAAGAGAAATAAAGACACAGTGACGTACAGATTATGTACAAGATCAATTATAGAACAGGACCTAAAAGGAGATATCAGTGTTAAGCAGACTGAATTAAGAAAATAATAAAATGTTCAAAGAATAAAAAGATCGGTGGTGTTAAAAGGATAAAGTCAGTAAATACCTAAGGAGGATTCAGATTGCCGGGCAGGTGAAAGATTTGGAGTAAAGTTTAGATTAACAGGTAAAACAAAACGACGCCCTGAAACACGTTCAGAAGAAACTAAAACGCTTTCCAGCCTTCCTGAGAATCAGCTGGTTACCTCTCTGTTTCACACCAACCATCTTAGAACAGATTTTAACGATAGTGTTCAGACTTTCTGTCCTTCACTGAGAGGCCAGCAGATAAAAAATAAAAAAAAACACAAGAGACTCTCAACCAAAGACTGATGAAAAAAATGAGAGAATGAATTCAGTTTTCTGAAAAGGTGAATTCTCAGAGACTAGTTCCTTGTTTTTTTTAGAAACATTCAGATCTAAAAAAAAGTTGTCATCACATTAAGAAGTAAAAGCAGGTAGATCCTCCCCATGGTCAGGAGGACAGTTAACATGTTTGTATGTCGAAATCCACAAAGAGACTTTGAGACGAGAACGTTTTCATGACGCGTACAACCCACCGCAGCTTTTTATATGTGCAGAAAAATGTTGTTTAAAATGGTCTTTACTTCGATCATTTTCAATATCTAGCATTTTAAAATCTGTGTTTTTAATGATTGACGATATTAAAAAGTACTGAAGGTTAAAAAGAAAACTTCAGATCTTCAGTTGTTAAACCACTAGAGAGAGAAAGAGCACTGTCTAAATTACACTCTTACATTGGCAGCGTTTTTAGATAGAGTAAAGGACTTGGACTTTTTTTTATTTTTTATCGTATAGCTCAGCGAGAATGAAAGCACTAAAGCGTCGACAACCCAAACCAAAAGCCACGATAAAGCTCAGAGGAGCTGCTCCTCCCCCCTCAGCGCTCTCATTTACTCTCTTAGGGTTTTTTTTTTGTTCAGAGTTATTTGAAGATCTGAGGTGCTCACAGAATTCACATGGATACACTTAAAACACACCAAACCGCATCCCAGCACCACACACACACACACACACACACACACACACACACACACACACACACACACGCACACGCACAGATACATATGTGCAGGATGTAGTCAAACACTGCACCTCCATGTTACCATATGATATGTTCTGTGGTCCCAACATGTCACTTATGCTATGCTTTGTGTGCTCTTATATAATGTAATGCCATCTGGTTCATGCCATTTCATATCCTGTCATATGACCTGATTTCATCAATGCAACGTTTTTGATGTTAACTGACTACTTTTGCAATCCAATAACTTGAAGAGTAACTAAACCGTCCGGCCACTTTCTCAGCTGAAAGCTTATGAATATGGGTATTAAGTAATGCTGTTGATCAGTTCAGGTCCAGATCTCCACATTAGAGTTCTAAGTTTTCGACAAAGCTTTGACAAAGCTTTTTTAATTGGTCGATGGTGTGTAAACTCCCATGAGGATGAGTCATCAGACGTTATATATATACTCAGATAATTCTCTATTAAAATATATTTGGCAGATAAATAACATTTAACAGGAACGCTGGATTAAAACAGGGGAGAATATATTACATGCTGTACAAATGTGTGAAACATTTGTTGCTATAGTAACATATAATTAACATTAAATTGTTCAGCCGAGTCTTCTCTTTCCCTGGAACATTTTGACCGTAGGTATCACAGCCTTTGAGTTATTAGCTGGAGTTTGACGCCTGTTTTTTTAATCTTTTATCTTAAAGTTTACACAATTTTTCTTACTTTTGATGTTGTTTTTGGTTTTAATTTCTCTTATTTTCCAGTTCCTGTCACTTGAGTTTTGTGATAGAGTGAGTGCTTATTAACAAACATCAACACTTTGGTCATTTATTTGATTTTAGAAACATTTTTAAGTTGTCTAAATAAATAACAAAAAAAAAAGACTTCATTCTGAATCTACCTCTGTGTACTACATTGCAACACATTTGTAAACAAAGCAGGACTCCTGTGTGGATGAGGCTCTAACTTCAGCTCATCAGGTTGTAGTTACAGGATGGGATTGAACCATGTTGCCGTCGCGGTCGTGCTCAGTCTTCTGTCTGTCGGAGAGGCTGCTCCTGTGACCGGCTGTGAGAGTCTGATCAAACCTATCGAAGTCCAAGAAAGAGACCAGGTGAGACTACTGTGTCCTGTCTCTCACACTCATTTTCTGTACCAATGGGTATTTTCTGCTTTCATTTTTTAGATCAATCAAATAATACTTTGATGCAGCCATTCGTAATCTTCTGTCTTTTTCAGCTCCTGGGAAAGTGGACGCTCTTGGCAGAAGCTACAAACACACTTGGAGCCAAGTCGGCGACAGATTTTGTTGTGGAGAGCGCCTGGACATTATTTACTGCTGCTAATGAGAGCGGGGTCATTGACGTTTTTCAGGCTGAAAAAATGTAAGTTTAGCCTTTTATTAACCAGTCGTATAAGATTTTGAATGTGTATTTCGGATTCTTACCAATTATATGCAGTACGGATTTTTACAAACAATATTTTGCTTTTTTAAAATCTTTTTTTTTTACATTTACCTTTTTCTATTATTTTCTATGAATAAAGGTCCGGCAACTGTTACACGCTCAAAACCAAGATGACGTTGGAAAACAACACTCTCTCTATCGGTGCGTATTGTCGATGAAAACAAATGTTTGGACTGGCCGTGCCCCTGCACAAACAGATCTGAACTCTGTGTCTAAAACCAGCAGCCGCTCTGTGTATTTGTTGATGAGTGTTTGTGTGCTCTCTTTTCCACAGGGCAACCTTTGAATTCTTCTGCCAGGCTGCTGAGCACCGGCTGCTCTGACTGCCTTGTTTACGCAACGCAATATCTCATGGAGGAGAGCGCATACAGCGGCGTCCAGCTGATGAGTGAGATTTTTTAAATGCTGTTTCAAGCATGAAAAGATTTCATTTACCAGTGGAGAAGAAGAAGAAACACAAGGGAGAATCGAATTCAGAACAATCCTAAGAAATGTCTGAGAGAGTGACCTTGAACCTGATTAGCATATAAGAGTTTACAAAGTGAATTTAAAGCTCCTGTGAGGAGTTTTTAACGGATTATGAAACTGACTGAAATCAATGTTGGTGCGTTTTTATGACCTTAACAAGCAAAACTGACCATTGCCATGACGATTAAATATGTCTGAAAAGTTTTTTTTAATGTTTAAAACTGTGACAGGGGGTAGGTGTCAGATGAACAGCTGGCAGCAGGAGCAGCCTTTTTTTTTTTTTAATTTATCAACAGCAAAGATGCTTGATGAGTGATGCGTTTGGTGAAAACAGACGTAAGAATGAGAAGGACAAAATCAGAAAAAAGAGATAAAAGGAACCGCTTTGCCCTCAGCATGGGGCCTCAAAATTGACACTATAAAGCCGTTTTCACGTATGCACTGCTGAAAATATCTAGATAATTTCAGGAGGACTGCTCTGGATATTCACCTGACAAACAGAAAACGAAATGCAGAATCACGTGCACAGAGATCGTAGCTGCCGCATGCTCACACTCCGTGCACCGTGCAGCAGTCACAGTACGGAAAAGTCACCTCGAGGTGAATTCTACATGATACTGTCTGTAACTCTGTTCCGTCTCTTCAGGCAGGAGAAACAATGTGACTGATGCTGAACTGCACGAGTTTAGGAGGCAGGTGGAGTGTCTGAACTTACCACCACCTGTGATCCTGAACCAACACAAAGGTAGGAACTACCGACATGGAAAGCGATGTTTGTGAACAGAATGTCTAAGAATGAAGATTTGAATATTTGGATATAATTTAATGTAACTATCCAATATGTAAGATATCTGCTGAAATAAATCTTAAAATGACCTTACTATATCATCAGACATTAAGGATGTTGAAGTGGCTTCTCTGTCAACAATGCCCCCCCCTCGAATGGTTTGTATTCATTTAGACCAGAGGAGCAGGTGGATTTAAAGGACCCCTGCACATGGCTATTGGGCAACAGGTGTTGCAGTGATGGGAGCAGGATTGAACTGGTTCTAGTTTTGGAGATGCTTTTGAAAAATAGACGCAGATGCAGAGCTGGATAAACACTGAAGCTTCTCTCTTACGTTTTGAATTTGGACTGCAGTACCCATTTTGAACACTGGGTGCCAGTGTTACATATTGCTCCTTTAAAACATAAACAAATTATTTTAGCAATTTTCTACTGTATTAGTTTACTATATTCTTTATAAAACTTGGTCAAACTGCTCCTACAGGTTTTTTTTACCCAATGGACTTGACTGTGATAGAACCCAGAATACGTATGATTCATTATCACACTGGATGCTTTTGTAACTCTGTAATACACAACGTTTCCTCTCTTCACAGGTCTCTGCCCACAAGACTCTCCGCAGAACACGGATCTAACCAACGACTTCTACGGCATGAGCCCCGAAGAATTAGAAACAATCGTCAGTGGTGGAGATGTGACGGTGGAATGGACATGATTATACACTTAATGTCAGAATTCAAATTAAAAAGCTAATTTTAAAATTAAAATGCATTATGAGAAATTATTTTTCATTTTCAGGATGTGGGTGAATTATTTGACTTTTATAAGAAATTAATAATAAATATGTTTTTATGGTAACAATTTAGTGGGTTGTTTTTTTTTTTTTTTAAATGTGCTGGATTTTTCTTTTAAATCAAAAAGTCATTTTTTTTCTTGTTTTAATTATGTCAAAGAATGTGCATTATAGGAGATGAAAACTCATAATTGAAATTGAATAAATGAGTAATAATTTCATTTATGATTAAAATAATTCCCCCCAAATTTTGAGACTTAAAAGCATTTCTCTTAATTCATTTAATTTTAAAATCAGCCTTTTAATTGTAATTCCGATCACCATTTGTTTCCATAAAGCTTAGATGACAAGAAGATAAATTACATTTTCAAAGATACTCCAACATGGTGACATAATAAGAAGCTATTTCTGGTTTATGAGACTTCTGACAATAAATATTATGATATTGAATATTATCATGCAAGATACACGTTATCATATTTTTCTAACCCGTGTCCCTAGTCGGTCTACAAACCCCTCAATTATGAGAAAAGTCCATCCTCTCCGTCCTTTTTATTTATTGGTAAGATTTTAAACTTCTGTTAAAAATGATTGACTGACGGCCCTGTCACAATGCCACTGGGAGTCTTTGGCTTGCTGCTGTCGTCTGTCTGTGTGGTTGCTGAAGGGGGGGTGTGTCCTGGCTGGAGGCTCATCGGCAGGGTCATCTGCCGCTGGGCCTATGGTGCGCTCATGTCTCCAAAGATCTGCTGGTTTCCCTCATTCACTCTCTAACCCTCTGACTCTCCCACAGCCTGACCACCATTTGTACATTTGTTACTTTAGTTCTTTAAGTTAGAGCACTCTTCAACACCTTACACCGCAAAACTGGGGCGGCAGTAGCTCAGTCTGTAGGGACCTGGGTTGGGAACCGGAGGGTCGCCGGCTCAAGTCTCGATGTGGATCAAGTCTGGAAGTTGCTCTGGCAGCTGGAGAGGTCCCAGTTCACTTCCTGAGCACTGCCTGGGTGCCCTTGAGCAAGGCACTGAACTATGATGAACCGTGTTATTGATTAATTGAACTTGTTTTGTAATTTTGTCTTTGATAACTTCTGACTCCTCCCGTCTTTTGCCATGACCCATGAGCAGGGTTATGAAACTGATGCCGCAGTTAACTCTTTGTTAACGGTTTAATTTTTGATTAACTGTGCTGACCTCACTTCATACTCTAACAAACTCCACCTAGGGTTTTCATCCAGTCAGTGTATTTAAGACACCTTGAGGATAAAAAGTAAGTACCTCAGAAGTTGTATTCCCTTTTGTGTAATGAGTTTGATTTGGACACGCAGTAGACTCTTTAAATCAGTTTGAACTTTAAATGTTGTTTTGGGTTCATTCAGCATCTTTTTATTTTAGTTTTTGGGACTTGTCTTTGTTCCAGAGTGAGCATGAGACATCAACGCAAGTCACATTTTTTCTACAACATTTTGTAGGCCCCATTTAACAAGGTTGCATCAGGTGCAAAAAAAAATAGAAATGTCAACAATGCAGGACTCTTGTCCTCTGTATTGATTTCAGTGAACCAGTTTCAGCTTAAAACGGGCAAACTCAGCGTGAAACGCCATTTGTATTGAGGTTCTTTGATGAAGCAGGTGTGGGGAGACATGATGGGGTTGATTCATGTTGCTGTGGTTGTGCTCGGTCTTCTCTCTGTCGGACAATCTGCTCCTGTGACCGACTGTGAGAGTCTGATCCAACCTATTGAAATCCAAGGGAGAGACGAGGTAAGACTGTCTTGTCTAACACTCTCGGTCAATGCATTCTGGATGATTTTCTGTTTTTATTCTTTAAAAAAAAGTACCTTCCTTTTGATGGGTGTTCTTATTACAACTGATAACTGTTTTTTTCAGCTGCTGGGCAAATGGACAATCTTAGCAGAAGCCACCAACATATCTGGATCCAAATATATTACAAAGATGTTCGTGGATAATGCCTGGGCGAGACTTAGTGCTGCTAATGAGAGTGATACCATCGACACTTTTCAATATCAAAAAATGTAATTTCAAGCCAAAACTGAATGATTGACAACATTTTTTCTGGCAGCTTGTTTCCCAAACATGGCTTGGACTGATTTGGAGTCTTGCATAGAGTGTGCAGTAATGTTTTTAATTTTTTATATAAAACTTTTGTTTTTTTACATTTTCTTCTCATGAAAGGCTTGGTCGCTGCTTTATGTTAAAATCAAAGTTAACCTTGGACGGCAACACCCTCTCTTGTGGTGTGTATTACTGACTACAGCTCCTCTTTTAATATTTAACTGGTCATTTGCCTTCTCAAACAAATTTGAACTTTGTGTCCAGAATTGCAACAACATTTACGGTATTTTTTTTTTTACCTTTGTTTGTGTGTACTTGAATCAACAGAGCAACCTTTCAATTCTTCTGCACGGCTCCTGAGTACTGGCTGCCCTGACTGCCTGGTTTTCTCCGCACAATATTTCTCTGGAGAGAGCACATATAGCGCACTCCAGCTCATAAGTAAGATCTTTACATAGATACATAAGATATACATATACACAAGCTGTGGTGGAAATGAGGAACATTAAACCTTTTAAATCAATCAATCATTTTTAAATACGAGGAATCAAAACAAAATGTATCTCACAACCCTTTACATAGCCTATAGCGAGAACAGGTCAAGACAGTCCTCTTTTTTTAAATTATCCATCAGTATGTTCCGACAACTTGTTATAAATGTGTTTTTTTTTTAAAACCTGGATTCTCAAGCCAAACATTGTATTGTAACATGTTTCTGTCTCTCAGGCAGGAGGACCAAGGTGAGTTCTGATGAGCTGGAAGAGTTTAAGAAGCAGGTTGAGTGTCTGAACTTGCCACCAGCTGCGATCCTGAACAAAGGAGAAGGTACGAACTTTCATTGATAGAAACATGTTTGTTTTTTACAGTGGATCCCAGAATGAGGGTTTGAATCATTAGAATTTCCATGTCTGAATGTTTGAGTTAATGTGTCGGATAAGAATCACTGTGGGTGAAGAAAGAACACATTTAAATGGTAAATGGACTTGAGCTTGTAAAGCACTTTTCTAGTCTTCTGACTACCCAAAGCGCTTTTACACCTCATGTCACAAAACCTACCCATTCACACACTGATGGCAGAGGTTGTTATGTAAAGCAGAAATCTGGGGATTGAACCCCCAACCTTCTGGTTGAGAGACGACCAATTCTACCAACTGAGCCAGAGCTCAGATTACTTCCTCATCTATAACAGGAAGTCATTAAAAACAAGTGTAGATGAATTTACGAGATAATAAATCAAGCACAATGAACACATACATGTTTTTTCACTCTCCTTAATACATCTCTGTTGTCCTCCTTACAGGTCTCTGCCCAGAGGAGTCTCCAGAGCACATTGATCTAACAAATACCATGAACCACATGAACCCTGAAATTATCTCCCTAGTTGACAAAATTCTAGGAAGTAAAGGTGGCTTGGACGTGCTTACACAACTAATATCAGTTGGATTGGAAAGCTTGAAAGAAAACTAACGCTGTCAAAACTATCGCGACATGGCTACTTAATTAGAGGCCAATTCTGACTCATGAGACTCCTGATAATAGTCATGACTATAATAAATATCAATGGGACTTTTACATTTTGTTTTGTCTAGCATCAAACAAATCCAGATTTTTTAATTTGTCTGTGTGGAAATTTAGATTTGACAAAAACATTTGTGAAATGGAAATGGTGCGGTTACTGGAAGAACTAGAAACAGAATAAAGATTATTACCAGACAGACCGCTGTTTCAAGGCGCGATATCTACGACCCTGTGACGTTTCGCCTTCAAAACAAATGCTGCAGAGGCGCTCGGTCCCCCCTTCTGTGCAGCCTTCAGAGGTAGTTACAGAGGCGTTTCAAGGGCGAGATGGGATCAGCTCAGTCAGCGGGGGAGCACAGTGCTGTGTGTGTGCATGTCTGACTGTGTGTGTATGTGGAGCTCCCTCTTTCCTGTGCTTTCTCGTGCTATCTCAATGTTGTAAAGCAATATGAATTCACTAACTGGGACACCAATACTGCACCGCTGCGGAATCAATAAGAATATCTGAAGGTGTAACGATGGCACAGCTTAGGTCAGGCGCTGTTTCCGAATTGAACTCTGAAAAGGGCTAAAAGTGATTAGCTTTCTTCTGTACTCGTAATCTTTTTTGAGAAGTCTTTCAAATAAGTATTTTTACTTTTACTTTAGTTCACTTCACTGCATTTTAAAAAGCATATGTTACTGATAAAAAAAAAATCTAACTTTGAGTAAACTTCTTGAATCTGGCCAGTTGATTGGCTTAATCATAGCCTAGCTCATACAAAGATGGAGAAGGACAGGTCACACCAAAACATGGACCTGGAGCTGAAATCCCTGATGATGTCGAAGATGAACAAGAAGAAATTAAAGTGAATCCCACCTGGCCACATTTAAGCAGCCATGTTTTTCCTTACTGGTATTTCTACTGCGTCAACAATCCAGCTGTTTGTCACACTTGAAATAAAACATTTTACTTGAATTTAACTGAACTAAATTTAACTCTACAACATTCTTACTCTTTTCTCCGCTGGCTGCCAAGTATTTTTCACACATACAAGTCATTTTTCTTTGTGTTTATGGTGCAAAAAGCAAAGAACATGACGGTTGAATATAAATGTAGTAATACTAAATAAACATCTCACAAAAAGTAAGGACAATTATGTTTGGTAGGTTATTTCTTTGTTGTTACAATGCTTCTTGGCAATAAATCTTATACCGTTGGAAATCCTGTTTATTTTAAATGGTGCCACATTCGTAAGGAACATGCATTTGTGGGATAAGCAGCAGAGCTGAGTACGTGTAGTAGCCACACCCATTAAAAACTTCCCAATCTTATCTGCCAATGCCAAACAGCTAATTCTAATGTTGCTCTTGAATCTTGTTTCGAGCTTTTGATACCCCAGGTGCTGACAATCAGGTGGCTGATTGGCTGTGTTCCAATAATCCTTTGATTAGAGTCAGATCAATGGGATTTAGCTGTACAATTTAAATCTTTCTGTTCATTTAGCGTTACATCAAATATACCTGTTTGATCATTGAACAATCATGTGACACAAATACAATGACATAAAAATGACCATCAATAACCAGTCAATGTTCTTCCATATGAAATGAAAGAAATTCCCTTTTAGCATTACATGGAAATCTGTGATTAGATGAACTCATTACATAAATGTTAGTGCGGCATGTTTAAAGTTTTCAGTGGTGATTGTGGGAGGGTTCAAATCTGACCTTTGGCTCCTTTGCTGAATGTTGTTGACTTCAGTTTGCTTAATTAAAGACGTCAAACATTTCGATGGATCCACCTCTAAACCAGATTGCAGTTGGCTACATGTGCACACACCTCTGTTGACTCTTTCCTTCTGATGTGGATTCCCGTTGTTGATATGTCTGATGATGAAGAAATTCGCCGTTGACACTGACTTGCTTACATAATGATCATTTTATTGACAAACAAGTTACAGCATCGCCAGGCTCGCCATGGTTCGACCTGGGAGAGACACAGCCAAAAGTGATCTCTCCCGAACATACACTGAGAATGCTATTTATACACAATGTCACAGGACACATGAGGACATCTGTTTGTTTTTTAGGACAACCCCTCCTACTTCAACAGCAGCAGGGGTTTCTGCAATTATATGTATGTCATAAACTTAAAGGCCAACACAGGTCACAGGTACAATCTCCTGTCTAGATGTCCCTGGGAAACCCTCTGGACATAAGGGTCCATTTGTTCACATTCCACTGTGGGGGATCCTAGCTTTGCTCTAAGCATTTCCTGACACTCATAACTCATCCTGCAAACAACACCTCTAAACAAACTTTCCACTGAAGGAAACCCCTTTAACAGATGTGTCCAGTATACACTTAAAGATCACTATAATATCTCTGTCCTAGATATTTAATACACTTCACTTCAATGTGAATGAACCTCTGAATATAACGGCATGAACAGTTCAGTCAGAGCTGGAATCGGACACAATCAGCAGCTGAGCCATGATGGGTTTTCTTCACGTTTCTGTGGCTGTGCTCAGTCTTCTGTGTGTGGGACACACAGCTCCTCTAACCGACTGTGACAGTCTGGTCCAACCTCTGGAAATCCAAGGACCGGAGCAGGTATGACACCCTCTCAACTCATTAGGAAACTGTCTCTGAACTGTTAAGTTGTAAAAAAATAAAAGTCTACCAATGTTTCTGTGATATTTTACATCTGAGAGTAACACCTTCTGTTTCAGTTGCTGGGGAAGTGGATGCGTGTAGCAGTGAGCTCAAACTACAAGAAATTGGAGATGGTGGTAAAGAATTTTCAGGACAGCGTCTGGATGAAACTAACCGCTGATAACGAGAGTGATGTCATCACTCTAACAACAGCAGAAAAAACGTAATTTGTGTAGGCTTTGAAATAAAACTAAAAGAGTTAACATCACTGCGTACAGATAGGAGAGAAAAACTATCGGACAGTCAACCGAGGGAGTTGTGTAATACAGCACAGATCTTCTGAACTAATCAGCCATTTCTATTGGAGCAACACGTTTGTGTGCTGAAGCTTTGCTGAATTTATTCTAAAATGAAATCATGGCTCAAATCGATCAAGTCCTCATTACACGTGAAGTTTCATGAAGTCTGTTTGATAATGTTGTTGTGTATCCATGTGTTATAACGGTATTGTTGAAGTGTTGCTTTAGAGATACCTGATGTTTCTGTAGTGTAATTTTAATGGATTAATAGTGCATCATTGTGTGCTATTGTGGAGGAACTTAGAAAAGCTGTGTAGTGGTTATGTATTGTGTCGTTTTAAAAGTGTAGTGCTCTTAGCCTCGTCTTCTTTTAAAATCTTTTGTGGATTTCACGTTGGATGAATTGAATGCTGTTGTATAGTGGTTGTGTATTGTTGTGTTGATGCTTTTAGTGTGTATGTCATTTCTTAACAGAGACGTTGTGTCCATCCCCTGCCCAGGGACTACAGATGTAAATTAGCTCATAGCTAACTCTGGTACGGCTAAGTGGCTGTACGCTCTCCCTGTTTGTAACCTCATAGATGTCTATTTTTATCTGTGTAGGTTTGGAATTTGTCTCAGATTTACAACTAAGCTGACAGTAAGAAACAACACATTCCTGTGTAAGTATGCAAATTGTAGACGAATGACATACAGTTTGATATTCAGTTAAACAGAATTTAAAGAGCAGTGTGGTATGAATGTTTAATATGAGTGCAGTTATACAATATAATATAATATAATATAGTATAATATAATATGTCATATCATGAAGTACAGTAAAGAAGTACAGCAATAGTGATACCATACTAATACAGACATTATGATATATATATATATATATATATACACACACACACTGTAAAATAAGGATTATAAGAGGAAACACGGTCAATGCTCACAGACTTGCTTCCATTTCAGCCACTTTTACTCATGTCTTAAATATCTTGAACTCTGTCACTCTGTTAACTAACCTCACAATATCACAAACATGTGGTTTTTAATAGTAATTTTTTTGGGGACAAATAATCTCAGTTTACCTGTGTCATTTTCTATCTTTTGTCTTCCTTGATGCAGCGGTAACTACCGAGACTCTGAACGCAGGTAAGAAGGTCGACCTAGTGATGAAACATGTAGTGTAAATATTTTGTCTGACAGACAAAAACAAACTTTGTGTCTAGCATTGCGACAGCACTGTGGCTGTGATTGAGTTTAAGTGTGTGTGTGTGTTTGCTCTCGAGGGCCTCTTGACAAGTCTGCTCAAATGACCCTGCTGAAGACTGGCTGTTCTGATTGTCTGCTGTTCCACTCAGTAATCTACGTTCTTGGAAGGGAAATTGGAGTACTAGTCTTAATGAGTAAGCTAACACTGCTACTACCTACTGCAAATATTTACTGCTACTATAAACCAATGCAACTGTATACTACTGCTACTATACCACTGCTACTGTATACCACTGCAACTGTATACTACTGCTACTATACCACTGTTACTGTATACCACTGCTACTGTATACTACTGCTACTATACCACTGCTACTGTATACTACTGCTACTATAAACCACTGCAACTGTATACTACTGCTACTATACCACTGCTACTGTATACTACTGCTACTATAAACCACTGCAACTGTATACTACTGCTACTGTATACTACTGCTACTATACCACTGCTACTGTATACTACTGCTACTGTACCACTGCTACTGTATACTACTGCTACTATAAACCACTGCAACTGTATACTACTGCAACTGTATACTACTGCTACTGTATACTACTGCTACTATACCACTGCTACTGTATACTACTGCTACTATAAACCACTGCTACTGTATACCACTGCTACTGTATACTACTGCTACTATACCACTGCTACTGTATACTACTGCTACTATAAACCACTGCAACTGTATACTACTGCTACTGTATACTACTGCTACTATATACCACTGCTACTATACCACTGCTACTATACCACTGCTACTGTATACTACTGCTACTATAAACCACTGCTACTGTATACTACTGCTACTATACCACTGCTACTGTATACTACTGCTACTATAAACCACTGCAACTGTATACTACTGCTACTATACCACTGCTACTATACCACTGCTACTGTATACTACTGCTACTAGAAACCACTGCAACTGTATACTACTGCTACTATACCACTGCTACTATACCACTGCTACTGTATACTACTGCTCCTATACTACTGCTATTATACCACTGCTACTGTATACTACTGCTACTATACCACTGCTACTGTATACCACTGCTACTATACCACTGCTACTGTATACTACTGCTACTATACCACTGCTACTATACCACTGCTACTATATACTATATATATATATATATATATTTTTTTTTTTCTTACCACTGTAACTTTTGCTGCTTTGCTAAAGTGCTCATGATGGATAGGCCGGATCTTTGTAACATAGCAATAAGTAAGGTCTTTTACCTGCTTTTTGTAACATAACAATGAGTAAGGTCTTTTTACCTGCTCTTTTGTAATGTTAACAGACAATGAGTAAGGTATTTTACCTGCTTTTTGTAAAGTGTCTCGAGATAACACTTGTTATGAGTTGACGCTATACAAATAAAAGTTGATTGATTGATTGATTGATATACCACTGCTACTGTATACTACTGCTACTATAAACCACTGCAACTGTTTACTACTGCTACTATAAACCACTGCTACTGTATACTACTGCTACTATACCACTGCTACTATACCACTGCTACTATATACCACTGCAACTGTATACTACTATAAACCACTGCAACTGTATACTACTGCTACTATACCACTGCTACTGTATACTACTGCTACTATACCACTGCTACTATACCACTGCTACTATATACCACTGCTACTGTATACTACTGCTACTATACCACTGCTACTGTATACTACTGCGACTGTATACTACTGCTACTATAAACCACTGCTATACTACTGTTACTATACCACTGCTACTGTATACTACTGCTACTATAAACCACTGCTACTGAATACGACTGCTACTGTATACTACTGCTACTATACCACTGCTACTGTATACTACTGCTACTATAAACCACTGCTATACTACTTCTACTATAAACCACTGCTACTGAATACGACTGCTACTGTATACCACTGCTACTATAAACCACTGCTATACTACTTCTACTATAAACCACTGCTACTGAATACGACTGCTACTGTATACTACTGCTACTATACCACTGCTACTGTATACTACTTCTACTATAAACCACTGCTACTGTATACTACTGCTACTATAAACCACTGCTATACTACTGTTACTATACCACTGCTACTGTATACTACTGCTACTATACCAGTGCTACTATACCAGTGCTACTATAAACCACTGCTACTATACCACTGCTACTGTATACCACTGCCACTGTATACCATTGCTACTGTATACCACTGCTACTATAAACCACTGCTATACGACTGCTACTATATACTACTGCTACTGTATACCATTGCTACTATAAACCACTGCTACTATACTACTGCTACGATATATTACTTCTGCTATATACCACTGCTACTGTATACTACTGCTACTAGACCACTGCTACTGTATACCACTGCTACTGTATACTACTGCTACTGTATACTACTGCTACTATACCACTGCTACTGTATACCACTGCTACTGTATACTACTGCTACTATACCATTGCTACTATACTACTGCTACGATATATTACTTCTGCTATATACCACTGCTACTATATTTATACTACTATTATACCACTGCTACTATATTTATACTACTTCTACTATACCACTGCTACTATATGTATATGCTACTGCTACTGTATATTAATTCTACTATCACTGCTACAGTATACTACTGCTATTATATATACTACAGTTAATGTATACCACTGCTACTGTATACTACTGCTACTATATGTATATACTACTGTAGACCACTGCTACTGTATACTACTGCATACTATATACTACTACTATTTTATATTTGTAGGATAAACATCATTGATATCTTTTGTCTCTTAGGTAAGAGACAAAATGTGACTGCTGCAGAGATGGAAGAGTTACAGAAGCAGGCAGCATGTCTAAACTTACGGCAGCCGTTGAGCCTGAACTTCGACAAAGGTTTGAATACACCTGCAGTTTTTTTTTTTATACCTTACATAACATGACATACAGATAACATACAGGTCTACAGATTTCTTCTGATTTGAGCTAACTGAGAAGAAGCATGTTAGATGCGCAGGTACCACTTAATCATGCTGCTCACAATCCTTCTATAAACTGACTGGTATGAATTCACACTTTGATTTCTTACAGGTATTTGCCCAGAGCCTCTTTCTCCAGAACTGGATCCCGAAGAGCAACTTAAATCCATGGCAGAGATGTATAAGCTTGTAAGACAGGAAGAATTTATCAAAATGATGACTGAGTTTAATCAAATGAGTGACTAACTGTACAGGAACTGTGAGAATTCAGTCAATAAAGATTACTGAATCAATTTGTGTATGTCCTGTTTGTTTACGGTAATGTCTTAACTCCTACAATATCTCACCAGAGGGGTGGCATGGACCCCATGAAATCGTATTGGCCACACGGTATCAGAGCTTTATGGTGGCTATTTTCCTTGGCAGAGGTGGAACTTATGTTGAAATCTACTATTCAGACTGTGTTGCAACAGGCAGCTCAAAGTTGTCGGTGTGCAGAGGTTTGTTTGTAATTGTTTTAAAATACTTTAAATTGGGACTTTACATATTTGTTTTGAGTCCTTGAAGAAGATGTATACAGTATGTTGCCATTATCTTGTGTTGCTCAAAAGCCGATTCCCCTTCTGTCTGATTAGTGCAGACAGAAGGGGTATGTGTGAACACACTCTCGGTCAATGCATTCAAACATTGTATTGTAACATGTTTCTGTCTCTCAGGCAGGAGGACCAAGGTGAGTTCTGATGAGCTGGAAGAGTTTAAGAAGCAGGTTGAGTGTCTGAACTTGCCACCAGCTGCGATCCTGAACAAAGGAGAAGGTACGAACTTTCATTGATAGAAACATGTTTGTTTTTTACAGTGGATCCCAGAATGAGGGTTTGAATCATTAGAATTTCCATGTCTGAATGTTTGAGTTAATGTGTCGGATAAGAATCACTGTGGGTGAAGAAAGAACACATTTAAATGGTAAATGGACTTGAGCTTGTAAAGCACTTTTCTAGTCTTCTGACTACCCAAAGCGCTTTTACACCTCATGTCACAAAACCTACCCATTCACACACTGATGGCAGAGGTTGTTATGTAAAGCAGAAATCTGGGGATTGAACCCCCAACCTTCTGGTTGAGAGACGACCAATTCTACCAACTGAGCCAGAGCTCAGATTACTTCTTCATCTATAACAGGAAGTCATTAAAAACAAGTGTAGATGAATTTACGAGATAATAAATCAAGCACAATGAACACATACATGTTTTTTCACTCTCCTTAATACATCTCTGTTGTCCTCCTTACAGGTCTCTGCCCAGAGGAGTCTCCAGAGCACATTGATCTAACAAATACCATGAACCACATGAACCCTGAAATTATCTCCCTATTTGACAAAATTCTAGGAAGTAAAGTTGGCTTGGACGTGCTTACACAACTAATATCAGTTGAATTGGAAAGTTTGAAAGAAAACTAACGCTGTCAAAACTATCGCGACATGGCTACTTAATTAGAGGCCAATTCTGACTCATGAGACTCCTGATAATAGTCATGACTATAATAAATATCAATGGGACTTTTACATTTTGTTTTGTCTAGCATCAAACAAATCCAGATTTTTTAATTTGTCTGTGTGGAAATTTAGATTTGACAAAAACATTTGTGAAATGGAAATGGTGCGGTTACTGGAAGAACTAGAAACAGAATAAAGATTATTACCAGACAGACCGCTGTTTCAAGGCGCGATATCTACGACCCTGTGACGTTTCGCCTTCAAAACAAATGCTGCAGAGGCGCTCGGTCCCCCCTTCTGTGCAGCCTTCAGAGGTAGTTACAGAGGCGTTTCAAGGGCGAGATGGGATCAGCTCAGTCAGCGGGGGAGCACAGTGCTGTGTGTGTGCATGTCTGACTGTGTGTGTATGTGGAGCTCCCTCTTTGAATTCACTAACTGGGACACCAATACTGCACCGCTGCGGAATCAATAAGAATATCTGAAGGTGTAACGATGGCACAGCTTAGGTCAGGCGCTGTTTCCGAATTGAACTCTGAAAAGGGCTAAAAGTGATTAGCTTTCTTCTGTACTCGTAATCTTTTTTGAGAAGTCTTTCAAATAAGTATTTTTACTTTTACTAGTTCACTTCACTGCATTTTAAAAAGCATATGTTACTGATTAAAAAAAAAAAAAAATCTGGCCAGTTGATTGGCTTAATCATAGCCTAGCTCATACAAAGATGGAGAAGGACAGGTCAAACCAAAACATGGACCTGGAGCTGAAATCCCTGATGATGTTGAAGATGAACAAGAAGAAATTGAAATGAATCCCACCTGGCCACATTTAAGCAGCCATGTTTTTCCTTACTGGTATTTCTACTGCGTCAACAATCCAGCTGTTTGTCACACTCGAAATAAAACATTTTACTTGAATTTAACTGAACTAAATTTAACTCTACAACATTCTTACTCTTTTCTCCGCTGGCTGCCAAGTATTTTTCACACATACAAGTCATTTTTCTTTGTGTTTATGGTGCAAAAAGCAAAGAACATGACGGTTGAATATAAATGTAGTAATACTAAATAAACATCTCACAAAAAGTAAGGACAATTGTGTTTGGTAGGTTATTTCTTTGTTGTTACAATGCTTCTTGGCAATAAATCTTATACCGTTGGAAATCCTGTTTATTTTAAATGGTGCCACATTCGTAAGGAACATGCATTTGTGGGATAAGCAGCAGAGCTGAGTACGTGTAGTAGCCACACCCATTAAAAACTTCCCAATCTTATCTGCCAATGCCAAACAGCTAATTCTAATGTTGCTCTTGAATCTTGTTTCGAGCTTTTGATACCCCAGGTGCTGACAATCAGGTGGCTGATTGGCTGTGTTCCAATAATCCTTTGATTAGAGTCAGATCAATGGGATTTAGCTGTACAATTTAAATCTTTCTGTTCATTTAGCGTTACATCAAATATACTGTACCTGTTTGATCATTGAACAATCATGTGACACAAATATAATGACATAAAAATGACCATCAATAACCAGTCAATGTTCTTCCATATGAAATGAAAGAAATTCCCTTTTAGCATTACATGGAAATCTGTGATTAGATGAACTCATTACATAAATGTTAGTGCGGCATGTTTAAAGTTTTCAGTGGTGATTGTGGGAGGGTTCAAATCTGACCTTTGGCGCCTTTGCTGAATGTTGTTGACTTCAGTTTGCTTAATTAAAGACGTCAAACATTTCGATGGATCCACCTCTAAACTAGATCGCAGTTGGCTACATGTGCACACACCTCTGTTGACTCTTTCCTTCAATGTGAATGAACCTCTGAATATAACGGCATGAACAGTTCAGTCAGAGCTGGAGTCGGACACAATCAGCAGCTGAGCCATGATGGGTTTTCTTCACGTTTCTGTGGCTGTGCTCAGTCTTCTGTGTGTGGGACACACAGCTCCTCTAACCGACTGTGACAGTCTGGTCCAACCTCTGGAAATCCAAGGACCGGAGCAGGTATGACACCCTCTCAACTCATTAGGAAACTGTCTCTGAACTGTTAAGTTGTAAAAAAATAAAAGTCTACCAATGTTTCTGTGATATTTTACATCTGAGGGTAACACCTTCTGTTTCAGTTGCTGGGGAAGTGGATGCGTGTAGCAGTGAGCTCAAACAACAAGAAATTGGAGATGGCGGAAAAGAATTTTCAGGACAGCGCCTGGATGAAACTAACCGCTGATAACGAGAGTGATGTCATCACTCTAACAACAGCAGTAAAAATGTAATTTGTGTAGGCTTTGAAATAAAACTAAAAGAGTCAACATCACTGCGTACAGATAGGAGAGAAAAACTATCGGACAGTCAACAGAGGGAGTTGTGTAATACAGCACAGATCTTCTGAACTAATCAGCCATTTCTATTGGAGCAACACGTTTGTGTGCTGAAGCTTTGCTGAATTTATTCTAAAATGAAATCATGGCTCAAATCGATCAAGTCCTCATTACACGTGAAGTTTCATGAAGTCTGTTTGATAATGTTGTTGTGTATCCATGTGTTATAACGGTATTGTTGAAGTGTTGCTTTAGAGATACCTGATGTTTCTGTAGTGTAATTTTAATGGATTAATAGTGCATCATTGTGTGCTATTGTGGAGGAACTTAGAAAAGCTGTGTAGTGGTTATGTATTGTGTCGTTTTAAAAGTGTAGTGCTCTTAGCCTCGTCTTCTTTTAAAATCTTTTGTGGATTTCACGTTGGATGAATTGAATGCTGTTGTATAGTGGTTGTGTATTGTTGTGTTGATGCTTTTAGAGTGTATGTCATTTCTTAACAGAGACGTTGTGTCTGTCCCCTGCCCAGGGACTACAGATGTAAATTAGCTCATAGCTAACTCTGGTACGGCTAAGTGGCTGTACGCTGTCCCTGTTTGTAACCTCACAGATGTCTTACTATCTGTGTAGGTTTGGAATTTGTCTCACATCTACAACTAAGCTGACAGTAAGAAACAACACATTACTGCGTAAGTATGCAAATTGTAGACGAATGACATACAGTTTGATATTCAGTTAAACAGAATTTAAAGAGCAGTGTGGTATGAACGTTTAATATGAGTGCAGTTATACAATATAATATAATATAATATAATATAGTATAATATAATATGTCATATCATGAAGTACAGTAAAGAAGTACAGCAATAGTGATACCATACTAATACAGACATTATGTTATATATATATATATATATATATATATATATACACACACACTGTAAAATAAGGATTATAAGAGGAAACACGGTCAATGCTCACAGACTTGCTTCCATTTCAGCCACTTTTACTCATGTCTTAAATATCTTGAACTCTGTCACTCTGTTAACTAACCTCACAATATCACAAACATGTGGTTTTTAATAGTCATTCTTTTGGGGACAAATAATCTCAGTTTACCTGTGTCATTTTCTATCTTTTGTCTTCCTTGATGCAGCGGTAACTACCGAGACCCTGAACGCAGGTAAGAAGGTCGACCTAGTGATGAAACATGTAGTGTAAATATTTTGTCTGACAGACACAAACAAACTTTGTGTCTAGCATTGCGACAGCACTGTGGCTGTGATTGAGTTTAAGTGTGTGTGTGTGTTTGCTCTCGAGGGCCTCTTGACAAGTCTGCTCAAATGACCCTGCTGAAGACTGGCTGTTCTGATTGTCTGCTGTTCCACTCAGAAATCAACTTTCTTGGAAGGGAAATTGGAGTACTAATCTTAATGAGTAAGCTAACACTGCTACTACCTACTGCAAATATTTACTGCTACTATAAACCAATGCAACTGTATACTACTGCTACTATACCACTGCTACTGTACACTACTGCTACTATACCACTGCTACTGTATACTACTGCTACTATATACTACTGCTACTATACCACTGCTACTGTATACTACTGCTACTGTATACTACTGCTACTGTATACCACTGCTACCGTACACTACTGCTACTATACTACTGCTACTATATACCACTGCTACTGTATACCACTGCTACTGTATACCACTGCTACTGTATACTACTGCTACTGTATACCACTGCTACCGTACACTACTGCTACTATACCACTGCTACTGTATACTACTGCTACTGTATACCACTGCTACCGTACACTACTGCTACTATACTACTGCTACTATATACCACTGCTACTGTATACCACTGCTACTGTATACTACTGCTACTGTATACCACTGCTACCGTACACTACTGCTACTATACCACTGCTACTGTATACTACTGCTACTGTATACTACTGCTACTGTATACCACTGCTACCGTACACTACTGCTACTATACTACTGCTACTATATACCACTGCTACTGTATACCACTGCTACTGTATACCACTGCTACTGTACACTACTGCTACTATATACCACTGCTACTGTATACCACTGCTACTGTACACTACTGCTACTGTATACCACTGCTACTATATACCACTGCTACCGTACACTACTGCTACTATATACTACTGCTACTGTATACCACTGCTACTGTATACCACTGCTACTGTATACCACTGCTACTGTATACCACTGCTACCGTACACTACTGCTACTATATACTACTACTACTATAAACAACTACTACTATACCACTGCTACTATATACCACTGCTACCGTATACCACTGCTACTGTACACTACTGCTACTATATACCACTGCTACTGTATACCACTGCTACCGTACACTACTGCTACTATATACTACTGCTACTGTATACCACTGCTACTGTATACCACTGCTACCGTACACTACTGCTACTATATACTACTACTACTATAAACAACTACTACTATACTACTGCTACTATATACCACTGCTACCGTATACCACTGCTACTGTACACTACTGCTACTATATACCACTGCTACTGTATACCACTGCTACCGTACACTACTGCTACTATATACCACTGCTACTGTATACCACTGCTACCGTACACTACTGCTACTATATACTACTGCTACTGTATACCACTGCTACTATACTACTGCTACTGTATACCACTGCTACTGTATACCACTGCTACTATATACTACTGCTACTGTATACCACTGCTACTGTATACCACTGCTACTATATACCACTGCTACTGTATACCACTGCTACTGTACACTACTGCTACTATATACCACTGCTACTGTATACCACTGCTACCGTACACTACTGCTACTGTACACTACTGCTACTATATACCACTGCTAGTGTATACCACTGCTACCGTACACTACTGCTACTATATACCACTGCTACTGTATACCACTGCTACTGTATACCACTGCTACTGTACACTACTGCTACTATATACCACTGCTAGTGTATACCACTGCTACCGTACACTACTGCTACTATATACCACTGCTACTGTATACCACTGCTACTGTACACTACTGCTACTATATACTACTGCTACTGTATACCACTGCTACTATACCACTGCTACTGTATACCACTGCTACCGTACACTACTGCTACTATATACTACTGCTACTGTATACTACTGCTACTATACCACTGCTACTGTATACCACTGCTACTGTACACTACTGCTACTATATACTACTGCTACTGTATACCACTGCTACTGTATACCACTGCTACTGTACACTACTGCTACTATATACTACTGCTACTGTATACCACTGCTACTGTATACCACTGCTACTGTACACTACTGCTACTATATACCACTGCCACTGTATACCACTGCTACTGTACACTACTGCTACTATATACTACTGCTACTGTATACTACTGCTACTGTATACTACTGCTACTATACCACTGCTACTGTATACCACTGCTACTGTATACTACTGCTACTATACCATTGCTACTATACTACTGCTACGATATATTACTTCTGCTATATACCACTGCTACTATATTTATACTACTATTATACCACTGCTACTATATTTATACTACTTCTACTATACCACTGCTACTATATGTATATGCTACTGCTACTGTATATTACTTCTACTATCACTGCTACAGTATACTACTGCTATTATATATACTACAGTTAATGTATACCACTGCTATTGTATACTACTGCTACTATATATATATACTACTGTAGACCACTGCTACTGTATACTACTGCATACTATATACTACTACTATTTTATATTTGTAGGATAAACATCATTGATATCTTTTGTCTCTTAGGTAAGAGACAAAATGTGACTGCTGCAGAGATGGAAGAGTTACAGAAGCAGGCAGCATGTCTAAACTTACGGCAGCCGTTGAGCCTGAACTTTGACAAAGGTTTGAATACACCTGCAGTTTTTTTTTATACCTTACATAACATGACATACAGATAACGTACAGGTCTACAGATTTCTTCTGATTTGAGCTAACTGAGAAGAAGCATGTTAGATGCGCAGGTACCACTTAATCATGCTGCTCACAATCCTTCTATAAACTGACTGGTATGAATTCACACTTTGATTTCTTACAGGTATTTGCCCAGAGCCTCTTTCTCCAGAACTGGATCCCGAAGAGCAACTTAAATCCATGGCAGAGATGTATAAGCTTGTAAGACAGGAAGAATTTATCAAAATGATGACTGAGTTTAATCAAATGAATGACTAACTGTACAGGAACTGTGAGAATTCAGTCAATAAAGATTACTGAATCAATTTGTGTATGTCCTGTTTGTTTACGGTAATGTCTTAACTCCTACAATATCTCACCAGAGGGGTGGCATGGACCCCCATGAAATCGTATTGGCCACACGGTATTGGAGCTTTATGGTGGCTATTTTCCTTGGCAGAGGTGGAACTTATGTTGAAATCTACTATTCAGACTGTGTTGCAACAGGCAGCTCAAAGTTGTCGGTGTGCAGAGGTTTGTTTGTAATTGTTTTAAAATACTTTAAATTGGGACTTTAGACATACACATTTGTTTTGAGTCCTTGAAGAAGATGTATACAGTATGTTGCCATTATCTTGTGTTGCTCAAAAGCCGATATGATTAGTGCAGACAGAAGGGATATGTGTGAACACAAACTTCAGGCCACCCCTGCACATGTCAGCGCCCCAGTTGGGCCACCCCAGTTCAAGAAGTCTGAACACGCCCCTGGTCGTCAGCTCTGTGTCAACAACACAACTGGTTATGAATCAGACTGGAAATAACAGTGATGCCTCTGAATATCATACAAACGCAAACGAGACAAGCAGGACACAGAATGTGTATTTATTTGGTGGAATATGACCTGCAGTGTAAAAGGGCTTTGAGTAGTCAGAATACTAATAAAGCGCTTTTACACTGCAGGTCACACCTTCACATTCACACACTGATGGCAGAGGCTGCTATGTAACGTGTCAATCAGCATTAACTATTCCCTTTCCATGCACATTCATACACCGCCGACGAAGCAGCGGGAGGACCTTGGGGTTAAGTGTGTTGCCCAAGGGCACAATGGACATGAGGCTGCAGGGGCTGGGGATCGAACTCCCAACCTTCCGGTTGAGAGATGGCCGGCTCTACCACTGCCGCCCCAGAATCAGGAATACTTTATTTATCCTCAGGGGGAATTTGTTTTTTACAATTGCTCGTGTACACAATATAGCAATAACGGAATAACGGAAATAGAGATATGGAATAAAATAAGAAATACAAATTAAAAATAAATCAATAAATCAAAATTGCTGAAATAAATATTTGAAGAAATAAAGCTATAACTACAAAAGTACAAAAGCACAAAGGGTTTAGGAAATACCTCACACAGAGTACATGTATACTGTATACTATGTACATGCATAATGAGTCTAGTTCTGGTCGAGGATTCTGCCTCTGAAGAGAGTCCTCGCCACTCTAACTTTGCTAAATGATGCTTGGTGCTCATGATGGATTAGTGTAGGTTCTTTGTAGATAATATAACGAAGAGTGCAGTCTTTCACCTGCTCTTTGTAAAAAATGTGTTATGAATTGGTGCTATACAAATAAAGATGGATTGATTGATCAATGAACGCTTCAGCATGTGCATAACCTGAGCTTGCAGGCTAGGCAGGGTCCCTATACTATGAAGTCCCAAGAAGAAACACCCCAGTGAGCCAGGTGACTTCAGATCAGTTGCACCGACTTGCCCACGTCATGAAGACCTTTGAACGGCTGCTGCTCCACCTTCTCAGACCCCAGGTCCACCATGCACAGGATCCACTGGAGTTCGCATACCAGGTGAAGGTGTGCTTGGAAGATGCCATCCTCTATCTGCTACACTGAGCTTACTCTCATCCAGAGGGGAGCAGCTTGCTGAGAATCGTGTCCTTTGATTTCTAGAGCTCCTTGAACACCATCCACCCCCTCTTACTGAGAGACAAGCTGACAGAGATGAGGGTGCTCGTCCCAGGTGAGATAAAGACTACAGACCTCCAAGGTTAACTTTGTTTTAGTTCATTTGTGTGCAGTGTGTGCAGCCCTCCAGGCATTAGAGTTAATAGCACCCCAGTGGGGAACAAACATCTTCTGCAACTGAACAATATTTATCACTTTTGATTTCTTTCATTCATTCTGTGGCCTAAAATGGCCGATAATCATCATAAACTTTCTGTAAACAAGCAGAAAAAGTGAATTAAAAACCACACTAAGTTACAGAGGAGGATGCCCATAGCCTTGTTTATTGGTAGTTTATTACTGTACATACACCTGCTCAGGAGTCATATGTACATATATCATTCTATCACACACACACACACACACACACACACACACACACACAACACTTCAGATTATATAAAAAAGGACTCATTCTCTGTGCAAGGTTCAATCACAGTCTGAGATCTATGAAGGACATTTGCATCTACGTACACCTCACACATTCTCACACACACACACACACAAACCTGCGTATGGCCTCATGCCTTGATTTACACAGAGCAGACGACGACCAAAAGTATAGAAAGGTGACTGATGAGCCACTAGGCAACCCAGTGGTGATCAAGTGAATGTGGGTCCAAACCAACACGATGTGTGAGCCTCGTGAATCTGTGGCTTGTGTGTGCGCGCGCATCTTTGACTCTTTTATGGGAAAACATCAAACTTAGTTCTCTTATCCTAAGGAGTATTATTTTATTCCAAATGCATCACTTTACAGTCTTTCAAGTAATGTGTGACCTTGGCCGTAAAGTCGACCCCATGGCTTAACTTCTGAACATTAACCTGGCACTTTTCAATGCTACATTTTGTATGTAGAAATACTTATCACAGGGTTAGGGTTAGGTACTTATTTTTTTAAAATTCAGCTAACAAGCTGACTTCACTTATCCTGCTTTATGATACAGAACCCTTGTATTATGTAACGCCTAGCCCACTAGGTCACACAGACCTGTGAACCCAGTGAGTATGATCATATTAAAGAGAGCGAATCTGTTATAAGGGTAATATCTGTGACTTGATGAGTCATGTGTGGATGCGTCAAGGTCAGCAGATAAGAAATAAGAGGCCATGAGAAGCTGTGAAGGACAAAGCGATTGTGTGCTTTAGTGTTGACACGACCATTAAAGTCAATAAAGAAACAAACATGGCATATCTCAAGTAAAAAAAATAAAAAATAAAAAACAGAAGAAAAGAACGAGGCCTGTGTCAGGAATGCAAATATTCCATATAGTGCACTCACATGTATAAATTACTACAACAAAAAAAAACAAAGACTTGTTATGGCAAAGTAACGGGTAAAAGAAAGCCCCCTGCTTCAAAGAGTCAAGATTCATCTCTTATCTGATTTGTCTCGTTTTTTTTTTTTTTTTTGCTTGTTACTGTCACACACACACACACACACACACACACACACACACACACACACACACACACACACACACACACACACACACACACACACACACACACACACACACACACACACACACACACACACACACACACACACACACACACACACACACACACACACACACACACACACACACACACACACACACACACACACACACACACACACAGCCTCTCTTTCACCAAAATAGTGAATGAAACTCACAATACTAAAAAAGAAAAAAAGAAAAAAGGGTTTCTTCTCTTGGCCTTCTTTTCACTTGTTCCACTGCGACTCAGTAGCACTTACCAGGTAGCTGGTTGGATACAGGTAATGTTGAAACAAAAAAGTGAAGTGTGTCGCATAAAGCCCCATTCACACATACGTAGAGAACAGTCAGAGAGTGTGATTGTCACTTGGTGATGCACGGTGAAGTGTGCAGAGAGATATGAAAAGAGGACAGAGCATAAGGATGTTCAGGGTGATGTGGAGAATGACAATATTGAGTTCAGCTGTCCCAACATGTTCCTGTGCGACTCTCTGTCAGCTGCAGGGTTGGTTTGGATGAAGGTTCCTTCTGAGTTCTACGTTGTTTTGCCTCCACAGACTCCAGTAATGATCCAGAGCTCCAAACCAGCTGTTACAATAGCACAGTGGTGTCATTTTTTTTTTTTTTTTTTGCAGGTGAACTCTGTGTGTCAGAAGGTGTTCGTTTCATCATGGTCTGATTGTGCCATGTGTTTAGGGAAGGGAACAAACAAGTGACATTATTCCAGTTGTAGCTCATTGAAGTCCATTTTCAGAGTCCTTTCTCTGTCTTTAGATTCAAAGTGCCCCTCGGCTGGTTCTCCACGGACATCCCACAGGCTGCTGGTGGTTAGCATGGCCGGACGGTGAGCCAGCTTACCAAATAGCTTGTGGTGAAGACAGTCCAAAAAGCGTTAGGATACTGGAGTTGTAAACAAGGGTGTGGAGGAAGTATATGTTGCAGGTCTTGGGAGGATCAATGCTACCCTGTAAACAAAAATCCTGGAGTATTTGGAGTTGGGTAATCTATTCAGGAGCTTGACAGCCAATGTGGGCAGCAATAGAGATTTAGGATCAGCCAGAGTCGGGCTAGTCCGGTCTGAAGATGGGGATCTTAGGTAAGAACTCTATTAGGATTACCTGCAGGGGATGAGAGAAAAAAAAAACTATTACTGTGAGATTCTGCTGTTCAGCTTTTTCTACCAAAGAAACTCCAGGCATATTTAGTCACAGCAAGCAGCACTGCCAATTAGAAGCTACCACATTGGATCTCTATTGTGTCTACATGCACTACTTAAACACTGCTTTCTTTCCACTGAGATTCTGCACAGGGATTATAGTACATTTATTTTACATGTCAATATTCCATCTTTTATCCATCCTCAGATCACGTGTGGGGTGATCATCAATCCACTGTGATCCATTGCAACTGCAATAAATAAGACGTTTGAGTATACTTTTGAGGCCTTGTTCACCGTGGTATTTACACTTTGCAGAAGAACATAGAGTCTTCATAAATTTTTAATGAGACAACTAAATTAATTCTGCTAACACGAGCTAGTGTATACACAGCAGTCTCCAGCTTTCCAAATGAACACACTCACTGATTATAAATGAGTAAAACACTGAATAAAGCAGCTCTAAGTTAAAACACTGATTTGTTCCAATGCTCCTAGCGACGCATGGTAGCTGAACGGCTGCACGCAGAGCTTTTGATTTCGTTACTTCAGACTATTTCTGAGAGCTTCCTGCTAAGTTGTCCTTAATGTACACAGTTTGTCAACACTAACAGCATTTATATCACATCCGTACCGAGTAAGTAGTATCCAGGATGTAAGAAATAAATGTACTTTTAAACTCGAAAAACTAATAGTTCAGGATTTTATTCACTTTAGTCCAATTTATAAAATGACCCTGCCTTTATTTGAGACAGGCAATACGAGACAAGCATTTAATTATTTTTTAAACAAAACTTGTGCAGAGTAAAGATGGGAACGATTACAAAATTGTAAATTTACACCAGAAAGAATATTGAACTGGGCACAAAATGAGGATATCGATAAACAAACTCAAATCACTGATTCTGATCTTACATTGTAAGACAGCCCATCAAACCAACCTGCTGCTCTGTGGGGAGAGAGGGAGACACTCTTGGTAATATATATTTGATCTGCAAACGGATCAACACTAAATACTTAAGAGGCCTCTAAGTGAGACCTTAAAAAAGGACAGGGTTTTAAAAATTGGGTTTTTTTGGATCTGGCTGTGATCAACCTGAAGTATCTAAATGAATGGGAAGGGAAAATCAGGCCTGAACATTTTGGACCAATCGGCCCATAACAAGTAAAGTACTTACATATTCCATCATGTTGTTGGTTTCACACTTCCTTTTGCTTAGTCTCCAATGCAAACACAACTGCAACCATTGAAATAGTGTCAGATTATTTAAATGACAAGGCCAAACAATACTACTGATGCTCATTTCCTTCATGCTGTCACTACTCACCTTGTGGTAAAGTCTGCTATTTTCCCACTCCAGAAGCTTCTCTAATGATCTTCTTGTCTGAAAGGAAACAGTGACATTAGATGACATTCTTTTCACAGTCACCCCTGAAACACATCGACCTTTCAATGAGTCCCCTGTTGATACGTGTCATTGTGGTGATGCTTTAAATACACCATGGATGTGTGTCTCACCCTCTTGCTGAGGCAGATGACAGGCCACAAACTGAAGCCCAGCGTGCAACAGCAGCAGAGGCAGCCACACAGGAGCCACCGCACATTCACAGGCAGTGTCTTCTTCAGGCAGCTGTTCACACGGTTGATACTGGCTTTGAATTCCTCTGGTGCCACCTGAGGACGTGCACATATCAGGTATCGGTGATAGACATATTTAAAGGTGATGAATGGCAGGAGGGACTTTTTTTTACAATCTGTTGAACATTGATGATCACGTGACTGAGTGCATCAAGAAAACATTTTTGAATTTGAATATAACAAAATAATAGAAAATAATATAATTCTTAAACTGATGCAAATGTGAACATTTTATTTTGACATAATGAATGTATATTAAGAACAAGACACTCACCTTTCCCGTAAGTGCTGAAGGAAATTCTGACTCAAATTTGTTACTCAAACCAAACCTGTAGAGGAGAGTACATACTGTTATAATCAGAAAATACACAATGTATGCATAATGCACATTTAAATCAACTAACGCTTACCAAAAGGCATCAAATCTACCAAATGTGCTTCTATATTTATTAACATTTAAGATCTTCCTTGGAGTGACATTTGACCCAAACACAGGTAAAACTGTGGGGCCAAGCAGGTATCAGGGGTTTATTATTATGGTCAAATTGAATTTTGCACAAGATTAAACTTGCATGCGCCATGTTTTTTTCACCTGGCATAATGACCTGCACATATTATAATAATATCCAAAGAGTGATAACCTGCATAAAATATAAGAGAGGTGTCAGTAATGATGTAAAGTCATGTAAAGCTCAGGTGATATCCCTGGAGAGGCAGCTAATTTAGATCAACCGCAACCAAATAGATGCTGTGGATTATTCTGTTTTGCATTAATCACGAGTGTAACTGTGTGCGCTAATTTAGCAAACAGGGATGAAAACAATACACTAACATAAGATAAAGTTTAGAACTCTGTGAGAAAGGGAAGCAAGAGGAAACTTACACCAGTGGTGGACAGTAACAAAGACTTACTGGAGTACTGTTCTTAAGTATCTGTATGTCACTTGAGTATTCATTTTTGGGGGGGAACACTTTTCACGTCACATTGAAAGACAAATATTTTACTTTTGACTCCACTACATTTGTATGAAAGTACAAATGTAGTGGAGTCAAAATACATGGTGACAGCTAACACTGCTGCAGAGAAGTGAAAAAAGCAAAGGGAGCTTTAGCAGCACCAGGACTGACAATATGCTGCAGCAGATCAAGAGGCCTTGCATCTACTGAATTGGCTGTTTATTTTTTTTAATGTTTGCTCACTGCGTGTTTTTCATATAATATTAATCTGATATTCTGGAGCTGCAAATCTGTAGCATGTGAGTTTAAAACACGTTCTCTAGCTCAATGTACAACCTTATATTCTTGACTGCATTGTGAAAATAAAACAATGTTATGAGATTCTTATTTTAAAAAGTAGTTTGAATATCAAAGTATTTTTAAGTACTTAAGTAATAATATGACTGAGAAACTTCCCCTTGTGTTAAAGTCATATTTGACCAGGACTATCTGTACTTTGACTCAAGTGATGAAGTTATGTACTTTGTCTAACAGTGTCGATTAAGAGATGTATGAAACATGGACTCCAGCGTCACACTGCTGCAGTCTGTAGCTAATGCTCCGTATGCAACTCCTTATCTGATGGGATAAAAACAAAACATCCAGTAACTTTGGTTCCTACTGCTACAACAGTTCCATTGCCAGTGGCTGTGTTTGCCTGCAGCCAATTTAATTTAATTTAAATTGTTTTTGAATTAAGTGTTCTGTTTTGTTTTAATTAATGTTTTGTAAAAGAGGGGCAGATATTATAAGATTAATCTTCTTTCTGCTCCTTTTCATTCAAAATTTGAGATTTTATGTTTGTTTGTTTTTCTTAACTTTATTGTTTTTTTTAATGAAATAAAATTGACAAATAATAAAAAAAAAAAATAAAAAATAAATTAGTGTTAAGCATGTTATTGTGTGACTGCAAGAAGACTGAACAAGATCATTTATGGTACAATCTAGTATAGGCACGGATTACTCAGTTTGTATGCACGGTTCAGCTGATTAGATCACGGGAGTGTGATCTCGTGCATTAAATCCCCCAGATACTTAATTTCCCAAAAGAAAATTGAAGAAAGAAATTAAATTTCCCTAATTTCCCAAAAGAATGTCAAATCTCAGTTTCAACATTTGTTATGATGTTTTGCACTATTTTCAATTAAATCTGAGGTTTCAATGTTGTGAAACTAATCACATGAGTAACAATCACTGCTTTTAATGTTCAGTAATTTGTTTTGTTTTTGTTTTTTAATTGTTGTTATTCTTGTCTGTTACTGTTTAATGCTTTGTTTCTGCAATGTTCAGCACTTTGGATCAATCAATGTTGTGTTTAAAGTGCTATATAAATAAAGTTGATTTGATTTGATTGTCTGTGTGTTTATTTTTTATTTAACCTTTTTTTTGTTTTACTTCTACCAGCCTGTGAAAAGTCTGAATCATCCATAGCAATTCAAAATACACACCAAGTCATTGGATCAAGTTTTCTACATGAATTCATAACTTTTTTTTTTTTTTAAATGTATTCACAATGGGGTTAAAGTGTCTTGCTTTCAAAATAGCGAGCAAAACAGCAACATCACGTTTCGTTGAAGATAAACAGGATGTACACGTTTATAAAGTTATGCTGTGAAGCTAAAACGAAAGCTGTGCAGTCACTCAAAGACTGTTAAAAAGAGTTAGCTCGTTGTGCTAACTTAACAGCTAGCTCGCTGCCCTAGGTCACCAGCGTTGGCTAACTTTCCACTGTTACCGGGGTTACCAGGCATTTCAGATACACGGGGTCCCCCACCCCCCCCTTGTTTCCCCGTTAGCGTCGCTCGATGCTTACACAGTGACGTGGCCGGACCCTCGCACCACAACCGGGTCCGGAGCGTACTTAAGGAGCTGTTCCTCCGCGGCCCTGTCCTCGTCCTCCTCTTCCTCCTCCTCCTCTTCGTAGATCTCGTCAAAATCCTCCATCATCGCACGACTTGGCCTCGCGCTTCCCGGGAGAGACACCGGGAGAGACACGATGCCGACGGGCGGTGAAACCTCACCGAGAAAAAAAAAAGGGGACAAAGTAAAAGCGGAGAAGACAACGACAGAAAATATCAACCCGTCCCGGAGACGATACAGTTCACATCGTTCAGCAAGAAACAAAACATCAACATCCGCCGCAGTAACCGGAAGACACCGGAACTGGCTCGCGTTTTTTTTTTTTTTTCTTTTTTTTTGAAGCCGACAATAAAAATAATTTTATTTAAAACAGATAACTTATATTTTTACTTATGGGGTTAATAAAATGCCAAAAACATTTTTGTGTGTGTAATTTTATTAAAAGCTATATTTTCAGATAAGACACAATTATAATAACGCCGGACGTCGTGTGAAATAGGATGTGATGATTTAACATCGGAATCCCATATTTAATTGAAAATAGCACAAATACATAGCAAATCTTTAAAATGAGAAATTAAATGTATTCGTTGACATTTATAACCCCATTTTGATTTTATTTTGAAAGGAGACCTTAAACAGTTGATAAGTTTAAATCCTACATTAAGCAAGATTTGTAAAACACTACACTTGCAAAATAGCAGCAATTAAGATAAGATAATATAATCCTTTATTTATCCCACAATGGGGAAATTTACATTGTTACAGCAGCAAAGAGCAAAGACTGCAGACAGAAAGTGAACATAGTACAATTTAAATAAAAAAAGAAAAATTAAGAATGTACAAAAAAATTGTTCCCTTCAATTCCCAAACTATTCCACTGTTTTGTGATGCAACAAAAAGATAAACCTGAGCCTGTCCCAACTTTTTTTTTAAATGTGTTGCTACCATTTAATAAAAAAATGACCAATTAATTAATCATTTCCCAAAAGAATGTCAAATCTCAGTTTCAACATTTGTTATGATGTTTTGTACTATTTTCAATTAAATATGAGGTTTCAATGTTATGAAACTAATCACATTGTCTGTGTGTGTTTATTTTTTATTTAACCTTTTTCTTTTTTTTACTTCTACCAGCCTGTGAAAAGTCTGAATCATCCATAGCAATTCAAAATACACACCAAGTCATTGGATCAAGTTTTCTACATGTATTCATAACTTTTTTTTAAATGTATTCACAACTTCTCTGATATAATATACAATTAAAATAAACCTGCTATTGTCCAGAAGTATTTAAGTAGCCTCTAGTTAATATAAATCAACTTGTTTTTTTGGACTTTAAATGGTGTGTAAAGATTTATTATTCTGCACTTTAATGTTGTTGTTCAGTTTGTTACGTTTTTAAACAGTTGAATAAAACACTGGCTTGTCTTACCGGAAGAATAAATTATAAATTATATAAAAAAAATCTTAGCGGTATTATTTTGTGGTAATTAGATTGGGTTATTTTTACAGTCTATGGGTGGAAGTCGGTAATTAATTAATTAATTAAAGCAGTCATGTGTAACCAATGAAAGAAGAACGACGGAGAACAAGCTAAACCGGATGTTAAGAAGGTTCTCCTTCAAACTACAACATGCACCGGGACTTAAAGTAACACCCAGCCTCCCCTTTAGCCAAAAATATCCAGGGATTTGAGAGGTTTTACATACAGAAATAAAAAATGGCTTAAATACATTGATTTACGTTGAGATAGTTAAATACGACTCCAAAAAAACTGTACCACATTTTATTTTGAAGAGTTCGACCACAAGTGATCTTTTAGCACACATGTTAGCCAGAGTTTACGAGTGTCTTTATTTATTTCCGGATACAACGAGTTACTCACAACCGTCCCATTGTCATTTTTGAGTCCTAATATTACTTCAGCCCGGAAGCCTACATTAATCAGCTCACAAAGGGAATAATGTTCGTGTTTAGGACGATTGTAGAGCACGGTCGGTTTTCGTGCTTATATTCTGGTTCACTTTTTCTTTAGATGAGTAAAGCTGAAGTACTTTAAAATGATCTTTCAAGCTTTTAAAGACTTTATTCCCGTCGTCTCAGTGGGGGTGCTAACAGTGGTGCTTTTATCCTGTGTTTTGTTTGGAATCCAAACTATTTTCAGCTTCACCCCGGGGGTCCTAAGTGTTGGCAACACAGTTTTTCTGCATGGACACATTCACAGGCTGTTGTTGTACCCCTTTCACCACAGAACCTTTGCTCAGCTCCTCCTCAACATTACAGTTCTGGTGTTTCTCAGTGGCAGCCTGGAGAAAGGCTTTGGCACGGTGCGTTTCCTCTTCTTGTTCCTCCTGATGTCGAGCACCACAGGTGTGTTTTACAGCTTCCTGGACCTCCTGCAGAGTGACAGCAGCCAAAGTCACACCGAGGGCTTTCTTCCTGTGGCCCTGGCTTGTGTGGCTCTAACTACCATGCACACGAAAATGACCAAAGGGTTCCTGTGTGGGGTCAGCTTCCCCACCATTGCTCTCCCCTGGGTGTTACTTATCATCACCACTGCCCTCATTCCTCACAGCGTGCTCCCCTGCAATGTCATAGCCATCCTGGTTGGTTGGCTGTACGGGAAGAGATGGTTCGCTCTCCTGGACTTATCTGAGGCTAAGGCTGGCGTCCTGGAGAAGATGATGCCGTTCAGGTTTTTGAGGAGCATAGGCGGGGATATGTTTGTCCCTGCTTCCACAGAAGAGCGGAGGAAGACACTCCTGCCACAAATCAACCCGACACCTGGGTCCTACCCGGTCCAGGCGTACGCTCCGCTGTCCAGCACTCACACTGCAGACGCCGCCGCCAAGTTTTACGAAGGCTGGCCAAATTTGACCGGTGATCTGTCCAGCCGTGCACCACCTCTCCATCCCCATCAACACGGCTCTGCACATAGCTCTGGGATAAGTCACGGACTTGGTCCAGAGCAGAGTTTTGGACACAGCTGCAACCATAGCCATAGTCATGGGCACCCATAGACTTGCTTATTAAAGACATAGTTTACTAACAGATGAGCCTTCAAATTTAACCTTTTTTTTTCTGTTAAACGTGCAGCACATGTCTTTTATTGGATTGTGTCTGCTGCAAAGTCAAAGGCTTGTTCATGTAGTTATTCTGTTTATATGGCAGGTGTCTGTCTGCCTTCCTGTGTTATTCAATGACATTTGAATGTTTTAACGCTGTGGGTGACTTTGGTTTCTTCCATTAAACGATTGACCTTTTTTTCTTCAAACATAAGCAAACAAGTTTGTTTTCAATATCAACATATGTGCAGAATAACATTAAATTTATTATTTTATTGAAGGTTTATTGTTTGGCTTGTTATGTCTTTATTTAGAGGCCATAGGACCGATTCTAACCGGGGCTTCCTGAGAACTACATTATCTGTACATGAGACTCGCACACTAACCACTAGGCTACCAGCGTCCCTAAGATATTTTGAGTTATTGAATATTCCAAACTCAAAACGCTTCGTCGGTGGTGTGTGAATGTGAACGAATAGCTAGTTACTTCTGATGGTCACTTTACACAGCACCAGTTTGTGAATGTGTAGGTGTGACCTGCTGTGTAAAAACACAAGAAGAGCGATATACAAGATGTCGTTTTACCATTTAGCTGATTAAATTGTGACCTTAAATTAGGGCTGGGAAATATATCGAGTTTTTAAGATATATCGATATATTTTAAAACAAGATATAGGGTAAGACAATATCGTAAATATCGATATAGTTTATGTTGCATTAAAATAACATTACAGAGGTGCCAGTTCACCTTTTTCTCATCTCACTGATGATGACTGACTGTCCCTCTTAACCCTGCTCCTCCTCTCTCTCTCTTTTATTGTATTTAAGGAACATTTTTATTTTATAATATTACTTTTTAAATTCACAAACAGGTAGTTTATTTATTTTTCCACGTGTTTTCACTGTTAATAAAATACATATCGATATATATCGAGTATCGCCATTCAGCTAAACAATATCGAGATATGAGTTTTGGCCCAGCCCTACCTTAAATACATCTTCTGAACATATTTGACCATGATGCAGAGCCTTAAACAAAGTTTTGCACTCCAAAACTGAACGTTTCTTTTCAGTTTTCAATTTTAAAATCTTTGTAACGTCTCAATTTGAGAATCAGAAAACTCAAGCTCCACTTTCATACTGATGACCAAAGATGATTCGTTTTACTCACATCATGGATTTATGAGTGAACGCCCATCTCTTTCAACACGCACTCCTTGTGAGTACATTATCTTGATTGCATGTAAGTTGTGGTCTTATAATAAAGCTACTGTGAGGAACTTGGCGACCCTTGTGGACAAAGCGGTACCTTTTATCGCTCTGCTGTAAGTGGAGTTCACTAATGAAAATCTCGTCCTGCATTCTCTTAACCATCAAACTTTCATGATGTGAAACACGTGGTCCGACACGGCTCCTTGGCAGACTTCGGGGTATTAGGTAATTAATATTAAGATGAAGTCATTTTCTTTTCTTTTGGTTTTGTAGCTCATAAAGAAGTTACAGTAAAATCAATGTAAAAGCAAAAGAAGTAAGAAATGAAGTCCTTGTGCAGACACGTTTTATTACTTCTGTTTCAGAAACACAGGGAACAAAAACTCATACAAGGTTAGTCACACTTGTAAAAAAACAAACAACAAATGGCCGTCGAGATGCCAGCAGTCCTGCAGAGACCGTGATGCCAGAGAAATATTAGATATTCATTCTTCCCAGGTGTCTCCATAGATGTTCTTTGCTGTAACATAAAAGAGAGTTCAGTCAGTCTTTCACAGATTTGTTTACTGTTAGGAACACAACAGGTACAAGCCTCTGCATTGGGAGCTTACACTCTTTCTTGGGTCTTTTTGGCTCATTCACAGGTGATGTTTGGAGCAGCGTCTCGGCCTTCTGAGTGAGCGTCACCTCGTAGTTCTCCCTGTTCTTCAGCCTCAGGTCCTCATAGAGGCTGGCCTTCCTTCTGGGCTCCTCTTCTTCCACATACGACTGGACTGAGGAAGATTGGGACAATGAAAGGGACAGTTTCAATTTCAAAAGCTAAACATTAAATACTGAACTGAACGGCTGCTACAATGAGCTCATTCTGGCACCTCTAATAAGAAAGAAACACATTTAAATTACTAAATTAAATTACTTCAATATCGGACCAGGTACCGATATAAAGATCGGAGCGTTCCCATCTCTACTACAGGCGTAACAACTCATCACCTTTGTGTTTATTTCAGCCAAAATACGTACAAAAGAAGAAACACTTCAGTCTACTGTTAACAAGCTATGACTGAACACTGCAAGTACCTGTAACAACTCTCACAGTACATCACAGGAAAAAATCTGTTTTGTTCTTGAATTCTTAGTTTTGTCTTCAGATATTTCACAAGCGAGGAGTGCGCCCCGCGTCAACGGTTTATGCAATTCAAAAATGAAAAGCCACTGTTCCCACCAAAGCAGAGACGAGCGTTTATAAAAAGATGATGAGAGTGATATAAAAAGCAGCGCTGCACTGCACAGATTGTGTTCGGTGTTGGACTGACATGTGTGTTCAAATATGATTTGAATTGACTAAAACTGCACAAATTGGCCTCACCGTGCATGATTGCAATGATAATTTTTGAGTCTGTTTTAAGTTCAGTTCATGGATTGTGGAGGAAATCTTCAAATGAGGGTAGTGACAGCCTCAGGTCAGGGTCTGTGACACGGTGTGTTTTTATGTTCTTTCAGGGGAGGCTCCCTGGAATATGTCATTGAAAGTATTGTCCAGTAAAAGGGTAAAAAAAAAAAAAAGAGATTTATATTGGTTTAAAATACTAAAAAAGGATCACCACATTGTTTGGACTAGGAAAACATAAATAAAGACGACTGGGCTTAAATCAGCAAAATAACCGTTTATCAAATACACTGATCATAGCTTTATATTAGCACAAATAAATGACCATTATTTAATTGTTTCTGAAAAGCTACTGCAGTGTCTGTGTGTGTACCTGGAGCGCTGTTGTCCTCTGCTCGGCCCATGTGAACAGGCGAATCTGGATTAAAGCTTTTAGGGACTTGGCTTTCTGCCGGCTGGAACATGGTGTCGAATGACTGCAAGTCTGGGTCACTCATCTCAGAAGAAGCGACCTTTGAACTGTGAGGAGAAGAACCAGTTTACGCTTCACTTCTTCAGTTCAATTCGTTTGGCAGACGCTTTTGTCCAAAGCGACGCAAATGAAATATAAAACACATGATCAAAGTCTGTTGGCTAACACTTGCAGTATCAAGGGTGTTTCGGTACTCACAGTTGTTGAGGCATTCCCGTCCTCTGCCTGAGGGCCTCTCCCAGGGGGGAGTTCTCTAACCTCGTGAACTTCTCTTGGCATGTCCTCATGTATGACATTTTTCCTGCCAGGTAGCCACTGAAGCCAGCAACTGTAGAGACAAAAATACTTAAATATTATAAATGTGACACGTTTTTTATTTGACAATACGCTGAGCTGTGTTCTCTTTCAAAGTGATCAAGGAAAACAGAAAAGTCAGCCCACTAAATGTCCTTTAAAGTTTGTATTCTCGGGGTAGAGCATCAGCGTACAGATCAACAACGGGCGCATTTCAGCACAAAGCCTTCATCAGCGTCCTCTGTCGTTTCATTTCAACTGAGGTACGGCTTGGATTTTATTCTCTGTAATTATTATTATTTTTTGCGGGTGGGGGGGGGGGGGGGGGGTGACCTTTGTTTAACAGTTCAGCGAGCAGCGCCTTGTGCTTGAAGAGAACACAATTCTTCCATTTAAGAGAACATAAACACTCATTTAGCTCATACGCCTACAAGAAATGTTACTATGACACACAAGAGCAGCAGTAAATCCTGCCATGTTAAAGATCAGTTTTGAATGAGAGGTGTGTTGATTCGACTGTGACGTCTTCTTTGAGGCTGTTGTCTGATGCAGGGTTGTCATGAATTGTAATATTTGGTATGACACTAAATTCAAACCTGCTTAGATACCTCAACAACAAAACTATACTGTTAGTCCTATGCATCCAAGAGAGGGACATTTCTGTTTGTTTTTTATCACAAAAAAAAAATTGCAAACAAACTCCTGCACACTCTCTAATAGCTTTTTTCATATCTTTTGAGTCCCCATGAAACACCAAAGAAAACGTCAGTATTTGCTGAACTGTGCATTTAAATGGACCACCCCGGCTGTCTCTCTTCTTCCCGTGAACTTTTTTTTTTTAAGCTTTGTTACTTTTTTTAAATCTTACTGATCGTTGTAAAATCTGAGATTGACACATTTTCAATACAACATTTTAACAACCTCAGTCTGAAGTATTCTTAAACTCTCTTAAATCCTGTCAGAGGTGACTCTAACATTAAGCCAGAGTATCTGTTAAGAGGGAGGTGAAAATGTTTATCTCTCAGCTTCAACATGAACAAACTTACAGGCCACTTTGGGTAGAGTTCCAAACCTTGGAGATGCAGTCAGGACCCCTAGAAACAAAACAAGAGCCATTTAAGTCTGAGGTACTTTCATATTTGTACATTACTGATTCCTCTACACATTGTCTGATATTACCTTTGGCAACCAGGGCCTGAGTGACAGCCATGCTGACCACAGAGAAGGGCACAGCTGTGAAGGAAAACAAGTCAGTACAGATGTGACAGGAAAAAAAAACATCTGCTCACCTTTTATCTTGGGTTTCACAACATCATTCATGTGGGGAAAAAAAGAGGGAACTTACACCTGTACCAAAAGCTTTCATTGTTGCACTCTTTAAACACCCTCCTCTCTTCTTCTGTGGGGATGTACTCGGTGCCCACCGGCGCCTGCACATTAACAACCATTAGTTAGTTTTTTTTAAAGACAAATGCATGGCCATTAAAACAGCAAAACACAGCACGACTCGTTTTATAATTAACCAGACACTACAGACTTGCTGTCCATCCAAAGTTTGAACTAGCACTTTAGCATTAAATGAACGTGTGTGTGTTCACCGCTTGTCTTCTGGCCTGTCCGTCCCCTGCTGAACCTGCGGTGGTGGATGACATGTTTCCGGTAATGTCAGTAATAATCCAAGCGTTCAAAGGGAGACGGTATGATTAAATGTGAGCCATACAGTGGACTGACTTCTTCTCTGTTTTGCACAATGTCACATTGCGTTCGCTAACACTGACGTAACCCGGAAACAAAAAAAAAAAAAAAAAGAGTCTTTGCAGTGAGAAAGTTGATGCTGTATTATCACTTGTGAAATCCCCGAAAATATTATCTAAATGATAATTGATAATAACGTAGCCTACTGTTTTATTGGCGTAGAAAATATTTAAAAAAAAAAACATTATTCATTGTAGAAAGTTGAGCTTTTATTCTGAAAGTTCAATGGAAAGGTCTCACAAGCGGACCTACACCCTCTAGTGGTTGTGAAACAATGGCACAATCACAATAGATTCATTTTTGGCCTTAAGTTAATTTCATACAAATACAGACACAGTAGTATCATAATTAACACCACAGTAATAATAATTAAAATGTTTTATTGAAAGTTTTCATTAGAGACAGAAACAGAAAACAAACATCTTAAAATCCTACAAACGTGAATGCCCTGTTCACAGCACTGTCAGTCCTTATATGTTGGTGCAGGTGAGGGCAGAAAACCTCATCTTGACAGCAAAGCAGAGGAGATTCACAGCACACCAGAGGGCTGAATTACTTCTACTTTTTATTTAATTACATACTCAAACACGTTGGGGTGAAACGCGTTGTATGTACGAGTAATTCAGCCCTCTTGTGTGCAGGGAATCTTCTCATTTGCTGTCATTATATGTATGT